>NC_140181.1:61351010-61488067 GCF_963971535.1 Notolepis coatsorum
GGGAGAGAGAAAGAGAGGGAGAGAGAGAGAGAGAGAGATGAGAGATGAGAGAGAGAGAGAGAGAGAGAGAGAGAGAAAGAGAGAGAGAGAGAGCGAGAGAGAGAGAGAGAGAGAGAGAGAGAGCTGTGCGTGTTTGTGTTGGGCTATTGGAAACGTGGTTGCATTTGACTGACTGTGATCATATATTGATCGATGGCAATGGTGATAATATTCGCCAATGCGTGCCTTGTACATGTTTGCAAAATGTTTGGTATAGCGCCCCTAGTGGAGAAGAATCCAGCAGTCGCCACTGGAGAGAGAGAGAGAGAGAGAGAGAGAGAGAGAGAGAGAGAGAGAGAGAGAGAGAGAGAGAGAGAGAGAGAGAAGGAGAGAGAGAGAGACGAGAGAGAGAGAGAGAGAGAGAGAGAGAGGTGGGGTGGGAAGGAAAACAAATAGACACAACAGGCTCGCAGGTGTCACAGAGGAGGCATTGTGACAAAAAAAAAGACAATATATGGTGAGGGAGGAATGGAATTTCACACTCTGCCTTCAATGAGAATGAGGTTCCATCACAGCTGAGTAATGGGGAAGGACAGTGAGAGGCTTTCTAGTAATCATGCTTGTCAGGGGAGATTTCTCAACAGGCAGAACATGTAGAAGAGGGATAAACGAGGTGGGCAGAGCTTGATGATTCCAGAACAGGGATGACTGACCACTAATTGGAGGAAGTCGCAACCCCCCCCCCCTCTCTCTCTCTCTGTTGTGTCTCGCCACGCGTTTCCAAGACAATGGAAGTGGTATGGGGCGGGGTTGAGGAGCAGGGACAAATGAGGAGCAGCGACAAATGAGGTTTGGCGAAGTCATAAGGGAGAAGGTTGTGATGGAGTGTAATAGAGGGGGAATGAAATGGAGGTGGGGTGATTTAGAGGGAGAGATAAATAGGATGCAGGTACTCAGGAGGGGTGGGGTGGGGGGGGGGGGGGGGGGGGGGGGGGCAGGTTGTGCGTATGACCACGGAGTGGAAACTGTAGCTGAACTTATGAATTACGAGCTCACAAGTAGCTACAACTCTGGGAAGTGAAAGTTCTAATCCCTGATTTCACATTTCGAGGCTCAACAGCACATCAGGCACAATTCGACTTCAAACCCGATGGCCTGGTATGATCTACGTCAGACCTGGGCATTGTACGGCCCGCGGGCCGGATCCGGCCCGCGGGATGATTCTGACCGTCCCGCGAAAGATTACATGATAATAAAAAAAAATTAAAAAAAAATTAAAAAAAAAACACGCACAGTATACGCTTAGGAGACATGCTCAGAAGATGTTGGTTCTCTTTGGATCCACCTACATGTGAACAGACATTCTCAGTCATGACGTTTACCAAGGTCCAGGTACAGATCCTCTCTCACTGATGAACATCTGGCAGCTGTGCTTCGCATCTCCACCTCAGACATGCAACCTGACTTTGATGGACTTGTTAAAGCTCAACAGAGACTGGATTTCTCACACTGAATGAAAAAAAAGAACTGAAGAACACTAAAATGTGGAAATATAACAAGTGAAATGGGACACTTGATATTTTTTTTCTTTTTTTTGCACAGTTCTGAAAACGTTTAATATAGGCATGTAAAGTAAAAAAGGCTACAAAACTGGGACACTTTTCTTTACATAGTTCAGTGACATGTCTTGTTTATTTTTGCTATAAGATGATGTGATGTCTTTAGAAAGCTAAGAAAATCCTTGTTTCAATAGTATATGAAACTCAAAATTCCCTTTGTTATTAATGTTTCACATTTTGTTTATCATTTTGGAAATAAATTCTATTTGAATAAATGATATTTTTGAAAGCTATAACCTCACCTTTTAATTGCCAAATAATAACATACACTCTTACCAGGGGTCAAAACAATGCCATTTACTGCTTTTTATATAGAAATAAAATGTATATTATGCATAATTGAGTTTGGAATTTTGGCCCGGCCCCCCAACATATTTTCAGTTGCTCATTCGGCCCCCCGGGAAAAATAATTGCCCACCCCTGATCTACGTCTACGGGATTCTACACAATGTGAGCTCTCTGTCCCAGTGGCGGCTGGCCACTAGGGCCGCTCGGGCGCCGCCCCCCCTGGTTAACCCTGGTTAAAAGAGAGTAGAACAAGAAATATAAACACGTTTAAAATGAATAATATTTACTCATTTTAAGTATGTTTGTGTTTCCAATGCACAATATAACGTTAATATATCAAATAATAAATAATCGTTTTCCTGAACAGGAAGTGACTCACTGTCTGATAGAGAATACGTTCCGTTACCGTAGCCGCATTTCTCCTCGCCGTATTTCTCTCGGGCTAGACGCAATAGCGCTCTGAGTGAGCGTGCACGCCGTGCACTGTTTCATCGCTGTATCCGTCGCAGCCAATCAGTGCGTAACGCGCTGTGCGTTGAAATATGATGTATTATGATGGAAGCCGGGCGCGATTTGAAGCGGTCTAAGCAGCAGCGTCTATAATTTCCGTAGCCGCATTTCTCGGAGACGCTCTCTGATTGGCCGACGTCAGTTTTTTCCGTAGCCGCATTTCGCGGAGACGCTCTCTCTGATTGGCCAACGCCTGTTTCTGGTTAGTACTGTAGATAGTTACTCTATGCTAGCTGTTGTGTTGTGATGCAGCTATTTGTCTTAGAGCGTGACGGCAAGTTCTTTCGACGGTTAAACTTAGGCACTCTTTCAAAGTTGGTTAAGGTTAGAGTTTGTCTTAGAGCATGGCGATAGGAACGCCAGGTAGTTTGCAGGCTGTTCGACGCGGAAATGGACAAAGACACAGCTCTTCATTCACACAGTACTTGTTGGCTAACAACAAGCTATATATGGATGCAGTAGTGTGGACATGCATGGACAATGGACATCAACACAGTCTGGACAGTGGAGTGGATATACTATACAAGCCCTTCTGCCTGCTGCCAACTTAACAACAAGGTAGAATTGCGATCTCTCTCTCTCTCTCTCTCTCTCTCTCTCTCTCTCTCTCTCTCTCTCTCTCTCTCTCTTCATTAACACCTAAAATTCGTGCAGTAGATATCTCTAGATAAATCACATCGAGATAGGTAAGAACCCACACCTTCCGGCACATTTTATCCGGTTGAATCCAGCGTGACGCTATCAACTTTTTGGCAGCCGTAAGACCGGACAAAATTAGTCTTTTTACATGTACAGAGGTTGATAACTGAGAAACATCATTCAACAACAATACAGAAGGCAGTATAGGTATGGTCAGAGATAAAAATTCTGATAATTGAGTGGTTACTTTTTCCCAGAATATCTTAACAGGAGGGCATTCCCAATACATATGCATAAATGTACCAAGATCACCGTTTAAACATAAGGAGCATCGAGGGTCTTGTCTGAGCCCCATTAGGTGCAAACGTCTAGGAGTCAGGTAAGTCCTATGAACAAAGTTAAGGTTAATCTGTTGGTGATCTGGGTTACGTGATGATAGCCGTACGTTTGCCCAGACTTCATCCCAATCAAAATCTACTTCCAAGTTTGGGATATTCTTCCTCCAAACCGAGTCTAGGGGAAGGATTTCATATGAGGACGTAAGTAAGTGACGATAAAAGTCAGAGACGAAGCCTCTCGATGTCTCCTTTTCATAAAATAATTTGTAAAATCTGTGGTGCTCAAGTGGAATCTTTAATGGGACTCCGTGAGCCTCTAAAGCTGCTCTTAATTGTAGATAGAAAAAATAAGTGGAGCTGGTGAGGTTAAATTTGTTAAATATGTAAGGGATAATGTATAGCTACGAGGTCATTGTCGCAAAATAATTGACCGACACGTAGTTTAAAATACCGAGCCGCTTCGGCGAGGTGTTTTAAACGTCAGTGAAGGTCAATTATTTTGCGACAATGACCGAGTAAAGCTATACATTATCCCGCTTATTACATGGCTAACTTACTAACAATATACCTAATTCATTTGACAAATCGCAGTTGTTCTGTGGCTCTGTCAGCCCAAATAAAGTGATTATTATTATCGCGGGCAGCCTCTGTTCTGGCTCCGCTGTAATCTACACACACTCCGCTGTCAGTGCAGCCGCGGCAGGTGTGTCTGATTTGCTGCACTGATGTGGGCTTGATTGCGAACAGCTGCGCACATCGGTCATTATTGTCCCACAGCGGTCATTATTGAAAAATAATGACCGCTGTCGGGGGCTATTGACCAATCACAAGCAAGCATTTCGGCGAATGTGAAAACGCCATGTAATAAATCTTGATAACTGCAGAAACCATGGTCATCGAAGATATCCCCCAATGTATGTATGCCTTTCTTTTCCCATTTAGGAAATCTGATAGGTTGTTGTGCAATAAGGAGTAAATTGTTATTAAATAGGGCATTTATGGCGGTTTGTACACTTTTTCTGTGTTTCACGCCATATCCGGATCACATGTGTAATAAGAGGGCCAAATCTCAAGTTGCATGGCTTAATTGATAAGTTGGTGTACACTATATCCTGCAGTCTATGTGGTGCCACTATGTTCTCCTCTAATGGCCTCCAGGATACAGATGCTTGAGAATCAAACCAGGTGATCAGTGGTCTTAAAGAGAACGCTTTAAAATAATAGTTGAAGTCTGGAAATGCTAAACCCCCGTCGGCTTTATTTCTCTGTGCAGTGGATCCATCTTAACTATTGATGCTCGGGCCTGTAATGAGTTTTTTTTATTTTGACCATCTGCCGAAGTCATTTGTGATCCTATCTAAGAATCCGGAATAATTATACTTCACCGAAAACGGCCAAATCTCTTATAAACAAATACACAACTGCACATCATCAACATCAAACCACTGTTCATAACAAGGTTCATTACTTGGAAACCTATTTACACATTATCGGCTTTAGGGTTGCACGGTATACCGGTATTAGTATAGTACCGCGGTACTAGAGTGTACAAAATGATACTATACTGCGTTTGGGAAAAAACTGTACTTTTTTATTTATTTTTTTATTTATTCATTTATGCATGCGAATGCCTTCCTATTGGAGCACAGCGCTGCTGTCAGTGGTGACGTTGCGCTAGTTTACCGGAAGAACAACTAACTCTAGTTGAGACAGGAGCTGGCATGGCTCGTCCGGCGAGTGTTGGCATCGGTGGCATGACTACAGTACTGATAGGAGCTACTGTAGCACATAACGTTAGTTATCATAACCATCGGCAGTCGCAGTGGGGATCTTTGTTGATTGGCGTTGGCTGGCTAGCGCATTTTGCATGGAGTGGACTCGGCTAGCATTGGCTTGTATAGCTAGCGAGCTATGGTTCTGGTTGTGGTGGCTGACGTTGGTCGGTGGAGATCCTCGCTGCGATTGTCGATGGTTGTGGTGGCTGATGTTGGTCGGTGGAGATCCTCGCTGCGATTGTCGATGGTTGTGGTGGCTGACGTTGGTCGGTGGAGATCCATGCTGCAATTGTAGATGGTTGTGGTGGCTGACGTTGGTCGGTGGAGATCCTCGCTGCGATTGTCGATGGTTGTGGTGGCTGACGTTGCGTGCTGCGGTGGCTCCTATCGGTGCTGTGGTCGTGTCGTTGGTGCCAACGTTCGTTGGATGGGCTATGCTAGCTCTCGTGACTACAGTTCCTTATACGAGCATTAAAAAATGTCCACAATGCTATTCGCAAGAAAATAAAATAAATGGAAAAGCCTAATAATAAGCTATACACAACCTAAACTGCCGTGCTGAAAGCTATACACAGCATCCCCTGTTTGTTGCCTACCCACAACAGAAATTCATTGATGCACACGTGCATCGCATCTCTATGGCTTAGTCACAAACGTGATTTATACAGAGACATTTGACAATTGCCCATTAATGGTTCATACATACTGTATAAAGACAACGGAAATCTATTTTATTTTTGTTAAAGGATAACTCCACTATTTTGGGAAATTAGCTTATTTAACATCTTCCCTGGAGTTAGACAAGAAGATGCATACCTTTTTTGTCTCTGTGCGTGCATTTTAGCTTTGGGAATAGATGCTCCGTTAGCATAGCTTAGCTTCATCACTGGAAGTGAGGCAGGACAGTAGCCTTACAGTGCCTTACAGTGTATTGCAAGGTCTGACATTGACCAAACTTGATATGCATGACCTTGGTGGGCTCTAGGTCAACTCCTGAAAAGGGGGTCAATGTCAGACCTTGCAATCAAAAGTTAGGGGCGCACTGAAATTATGGCAAGGGTTATTAGCCCCCTAACTTTTGATTGCAAAGTCTGACATTGACCCCCTTTTCAGGAGTTGACCTAGAGCCCACCAAGGTCATGCATATCAAGTTTGGTCAATGTCAGACCTTGCAATACACTGTAAGGCACTGTAAGGCTACTGTCCTGCCTCACTTCCAGTGATGAAGCTAAGCTATGCTAACGGAGCATCTATTCCCAAAGCTAAAATGCACGCACAGAGACAAAAAAGGTATGCATCTTCTTGTCTAACTCCAGGGAAGATGTTAAATAAGCTAATTTCCCAAAATAGTGGAGTTATCCTTTAAACAGCCTACAATATGACATAACCTAGTTCTAGAATTATGATAAGGCTATAATCAGTCTCACTCATCAAAATGTTTTCTAGGTAACTTATGGTATCTCAAACTAATTAGGCCCTCTGCTATGACAAATGTATAATAATACAACCATACTTTTTCTACCCCTTGAATTTTTTTTAACTACAGAAGTCTGCTGCATTTGGCTCACAGAGTGACTCCCCCCACTCAGAAGCAACCTAACCTCCCAGCTTTTTTTGAGCAGCATATTAAGTACACAAATGAGTCCAACGATGATAAAAGGATCAACAGGGCAGTCGCAGAGTTCATCTGTGTGGACCAAGTTCCAATATATATACAGTTGAGAAAGCTGGGTTCAGAAACCTTGTACAGCAACAGTTTTGAGTGCAAAAAAAGTTCTCCAGCATTTTGAATGCCATTGCTTTTAATTACATTTTATTCTTGTCATTGTTCATTGTTGTGTTTTAAAATAAAGAACAATAATGACACCTGAGAGTTTTTCCCTGATTTTGAGGAAAAGTATCGAAAGTATCGAAAAGCATCGAAATTTATATTGGTATAGTATCGAAACTAAAATGTTGGTATCGTGACAACCCTAATCGGCTTAGACCAGAGATATAACATCAAGGTACCACTGATAGCTGCCTACCTTCTTTTTTTTTGATCCACTTTTTTCTCCCATTTTTCTATATATTTTCTCCCATCCCAATTTCGTATCATCCAATTCAACCCTCCCCTGTCACGAACGCTGTTTCTTGCCTCCCACAAGCCGGCTGCAATGTGGACTAAGTCATACATAGCACAAGTCCCCTCCGGTACTTGAGGTAACAGCAGTCGCATCTTTTCACCTGCGCAGCTCGATCTCTCAGTGTCGAGGAGTAACGCGTGGGAGGCTCACGCTGCCCCCGACACTTCCTGATTCTACTGCGCAGGCGCACCAACCGACTTGTAGGAGTCGCTTGTTCACAACGTTCGATCCCCACCCTTCAGTTTTCCCTCCCCGTAATACGGCCAATGTGTATTACTGCGGACGACCAGCTAAACTGAAAACAATGTGGAGAGCTGGATTCGAACACGCGAATCCTAGCGTCTCCACACTGGTGGCGAGTGCCTTGCCCACTACACCACCTAGCCGCCCTAGCTGCCTACCTTCTTATCATCCTCAGATGTACTGAAGTATAAGCAGCTCGTAAAGCCAGATACCATACGTCGCGCGAGAGAAAAGCAAATACGTCACTTCCTCCTGAATGACGATTTCAAAATAAAAGACCTATTTACAATCGCTGGTTGTCCCAAATCATTCAGAATTTACAATAAACTAAAACTGTAAACTAAAACAGCTGTTCATTCTTCAAACCGTTACATATGCATACTGCAAAGTCAGTACTTCACTAGTAATATACAGCCAAAAAATATATATATTATTATTAATATACATATATATTATTTTTTTATTATTATTATTATTATTATTATTATTATTATTATTATTATTATTATTATTATTATTATTATTATTATTTTTATTAGAAATGTTTTCCTCTGTGAACAATGCCAGTGAATTTGAACAAAAACAATGCCAGTGAATTTTTTTTTTCTTCAAAAATGTCCAAGTGACAGCTCTGAGCTCTCTGACCTGACTGCAGTAATGGCCAGCTGTCAATCACTTACTGCAAAAATATTGCACGGGTTGGGCTTAAGAATATAATTATCCAATCAAAATAGGCTATTTGAGTTTAAAAAAGGCGGGTAGTGAGGTGGAGCGCACTTGATTGATTGGCGTTCACGTCGTACCACATTGTGTTGACAGCCTTGAAATCCAATCAGAGAATGCCTGCGGACCTGCACCTGGACTGTGTGGCGTGACTGGCGTCAATATGTTCTAGATGTTTACTTTATATACTTTTTAGACCACCCGCATTTCATTGTATACCTGTATGCCGTGACAATTAAAACTCTTGACTTGACTTGACTTAACTTATTTTTTTGATTGAATGAATGAGTTTTTAAGAACATGTTCATTATAAAAGCAAACAGTTTTAGTATCTATAAAG
Source organism: Notolepis coatsorum (assembly GCF_963971535.1). Lineage (NCBI taxonomy): Eukaryota > Metazoa > Chordata > Actinopteri > Aulopiformes > Paralepididae > Notolepis > Notolepis coatsorum. The sequence goes on from NC_140181.1 coordinate 61,359,591, forward strand.
GTAAGATTACTTTGTGTAAAGTCATCCTGTTTAGAGACTTTGTCTCACGGCTCAGCTGTCCTCGCGGGGGAGGAGTTCGATTTACATGTGAATGAATGCAGGATTGCAGGCAGCCAGGCAGGCTCGTTCTGCTTTGTTTACAAAATCAGCTGTTTAGCCATTAGCCATTAGCTGCTAAACTAGCATTAGAGTCGAGGAAAAGCAATTGATGCTTTGGATCTAATGAACGAGGGCCTATTGGACTTTGTTACACAGCTGTTCTCAAGTGGATTTCGTGGAGGGGGTATGTCATGCGTTTATAGGTAAGTGCAAAATAAGTCTCCTCTCGATCTAACGTTAGCTAGCCGGACAACCGGTAGCTAATGTGACTGTCTTTGAAGTATACACTTGATAACTGGTGATGTGCTGCTCTCACTCTCGCAACTGTGTGTATGTGTCCCGCATTTCACTGTATGCCCTGGTATGTATGTGACAAATAAACCTCTTGATTCTTGAGTTAGTTACTGTAGGGTGACCATATTTTGATTTCCAAAAAAGAGGACATAGCGTGGAATAAACTCGCCAAAACGGTAAAGTGTGCCACGGGTACGCCGTGATTCCGATCCGCGTGAACATATTCACGGCCATAGAGGAGACCGTGGGACACCTTTTTGCAACCGAATATGTGTCTCGAATTTGCTCCCACGCGGCGCACAAAATCGTGCAAGTCTTGTTTACATCAGGGTCCCCCATTTTCAATTCATCATAAATGTACAGTTCCCTCCCCCTTGTATATATTTACTGTATGTCACAAATGTAACAGTACTGCTTTGAGGTATTTCTCTGGTCTGCATCCCCTTAACAATTGTGTGTATTGAGCTGTACTGTACCCATTCTGCAATCTGTTAATAAAGTTTTCAATCAATCAATCAATCAATCAATCCCGCAGTGCAATACTCCAATTCAGCCATTGGGTGGGACGGTCACGTGACCCAAATCAGCCAATGGAAGCCAGGGTCCTTAAAGTGTGGGTCCTTAAAGTGTTGCGGTCCTGAGAGTGTTGGTGCTGTCGTCCTGCAGCTGGATACTATTACCTCACAGCGCGGCCGTCAGCGTGCGGCCCAGAGAGCGCTGCTGGCTCTGCGGCTCTGCAGCTACTCCGGAGCTGTAGAGAGCATCTTGACTGGAAACATCACTGCCTGGTATGGTAACAGCACGGCACAGGACAAGAAGGCCCTACAGAGAGTGGTGCGCTCTGCCGAGCGTACCACGGGTATTGCACTACCTCCCCTGCAGGTTCTATACAACAAAAGGTGCAAATCCAGAGCCTGCAGAATAATGAAAGACCCTCACCACCCCAATAACAGCCTGTTCCAGCTGCTGAGGTCAGGCAGACGCCTGCGAACACCAGCTACTAGGACAGAGAGGCTTCGGCTCAGCTTCTTCCCCCAGGCCATCAGAGCCTTGAACAATGAACACTGAGGGTCACAGAACACTGAACCCTACACACACAAGCACACATTAGCACACACACGACACACACGCTGTGCACACTCGCACACTAGCAGCCACTTTAACATGAGAAAGCACTCACTCATGCTGCACACGCCCACACTTATGGACACAAAGAAAGGTCACTTTAAAAATAGTATAGTAACAGTGTATTGCACTACCTAGGGACCTAGCATGTCCTTCATGCTCTGTAAATAACTATGTACAAATACCGTGATGTCCCACTATGTTACCTGTTTATTGCACAATGTTGTCTATTGGATTCTATTATATGTTGTACTACTGTATTGCACATCGTTGCGGGCAAGACCACCCGCATTTCATTGTATACTTGAATGCCGTGACAAATAAAACTCTTGACTTGACTTGTCAGCTGCATGCTTCTCTGGGAGTCCGGTTGGATAATCTGGCGCGCCATGTAAAAAGTCGCACGCCTGACATATCGGCATGTAACTCGAGAACCGAGGCACGGATTTTGGCGATCCAGATGGCATTCGAACGGCAACGAATATCGCTTTAATTCGGTAATTTATATGTTCGGCGAAAAATGCAGCCCGAGCCTTCAGATGCTCGCAAAGGGCCGTGAAACTGAAACTGAAAAACAATGAAACCACGGACATTTGGATGAATTTATAAACCCCCCCCGGACGCCCCGGACAGGGCATGAAAAGAGGACATGTCCGGGCAAAAGAGGACGTTTGGTCACCCTAAGTTACTGTAGAGCAGACATCATGCTGGTTGTACTAGTAGAGTTTTGGTTGAGAGATACAGTGCTGTGTAACTAGGAGGGATATGAGGACTGTGTGTACTGTAACTAGGAGGGATATGAGGACTGTGTATGTGTAACTAGGAGGGATATGAGGACTGTGTGTAACTAGGAGGGATATGAGGACTGTGTGTAACTAGGAGGGATATGAGGACTGTATGTGTAACTAGGAGGGATATGAGGACTGTGTGTAACTAGGAGGGATATGAGGACTGTGTAACTAAGAGGGATATGAGGATTGTGTGTGTGTGTAACTAGGAGGGATATGAGGACTGTGTGTCACTAGGAGGGATATGAGAACTGTGTGTAAGTTAGTGCTCTCACCAGTATCTCACTATGATTATAGTTAGTGCTCTCATCACTATATAACTATGGAAAATGAAAATGCAGACATCTGGCACAAACCGCTGTGCGGGGACACAGATGTGTTTGAAACAGTGAGGATGAGAAATGGTCTGATCTTGCTGTAAACAAATAGTTTTTGATTTGCCTTCTTGACTAAGCTATTGTTGTGATGTGTGTAAGTGAGGTGTGTGTCAAGAGTTACTCCAAGGTATTTATTACTAGTGCCTGTTGTCTTTAACTGTAGTGTCTGTCTGCTGTCTTCATAACCACACTGTGTCTGTACTTCTTTATTATCTCCCGTCCTCCCCAATTTTTGAACTCACCAGCCACTACACTACTTATAAATATAATATAATATAATAATTTGTCTTCACCAAAAAATTTGGTCAGCAGCCGCCACTGGTAGATGCTGTGTTTTGCACCAGTTGCATTAAATCCATCTAAATTCAGGCACTCGCACTTCTACAGAGCAATTACTGAAATTGGCAGCATTTTAAATGTTTTTTATAAAAAGACAGTCATAGTGTACGAGGCCGTCGCCTGTGGCTGTAATATTGCTTGATTTGAAAAAGCCACTAGATATATACAATATGTGAAGGGGATCATTATGCAAATGAGAAAAGTGACCCACTTGGATAAGAGCATCATAACAAGGGTTTCTAGTGTTAGACAGACCAGCAGTGCTTCGTTCACAGCTTGCAACTCAAAGTAATGCTAATTGTAACAATTATTAAACCAATGTGCTTTCTTCGATTTGAGGCTGTACACTTCATGGGAGAGGCCTACCTTCATGGCCAAAGTCGATATTCTCATACTGGAAAGTGCCCCTTCTTCTCTCTGTGGTAAAAACATTGGTTCATATTTACATGGCACCGGCAATTAACTCACTGGAGGCCAAACCCGAGATAAGTCGGGTTAACTCGCCATGCGATGGGCGCCAGACCCAAGATTTCTCGGGTTTTGGTCGTTTATTCTTTTATTCGATATTTTTATTCATTATTCATCCAGGGACCTTGGTGTTACCATAGGGAATGAGTCTGAAGTCGCCAAAGTGCAATACCGGCCGCATCCAGCTAGACGGCGGTATCGAGCACCCTTTGTAACCTTGTATCTTGGCCCGTTACTGACAGGTTTTTAGTGTTCAATAAGAATGCCGTTACTGTCTCTGGTTTCACTTTTCCTTGTTGGGCGAGACGAGCAGTTCTCCCGGTTCCATTGAAGTGCGTCAAATATCCCCGATCCATATGTTGTGGTGGGTTATGCCGTGGACCAAATGGACAATGGATGTACCAGATGGCGATCAAACAATTGGAATATTATTTTTGGAATACTCCCGATCACAGGTAAGGACTATCTGACATAAATTTGATACCGATCAGGTTTTTAGTGTTCAATACGAATGCCGTTACTGACAATCAAATAATCAGAAACGACCCCCCCCCCCCCTTTCATGCATTCATGAAGGAACATAATACCTATGATATAGATTTGATTTTGGAATAATAGCGTGTACAGGCAAGAAACGGCAACGTTTATAGTAGAATTGGCGTTTAGGCTATAACGAAAGGTTATTTCATAACCTAGCTATATGAATACTGGCTGAGCGTCTCGCTCTGCCAATGAGATAACCTCTTATCTCCTTGCACATAATGTGCTCACGAAACAAACAAATACACTCACTTGCACGTGACCAAGCCACGCCCCTGCGTCTTCCTATATGACGTCGGAAATGGTCACGCTCCACCTTCCTCAGAACGATTTCCATACACGGAAAAAAACATCCAAGGGACCTCAGGGCGCTAAGAGCGAGACGCTCAGCCAGTATTCATATAACTAGGTTATGAAATAACCTTTCGTTATATAGCATACTTGGCTATCGCGTCTCGCTCTGCCAATGAGATATGGGGCAGAGCGGACGCGTGGCCCGACAAGTGTACCCCCTGAGGGCCCGTAAGCCCCAGCCAGGGAGGAGGGGAGTCCCGTCCACCCGCCCGTCCTAACGAAGGGGGGGAGGCAGTCAACTCCACCAAAGTGCGAAAAAGGGGGAACCAGGCACCCCTGAAAACGCACAGCACACGACTTACCCGCGCGAGGGCCACTGTAACAAACAAACAGTTGATCGGAAGCCCTGAGATCCTGTGTCCAACTGAGGTAAACCCCCAGTGCACGGACAGGACACGACAGGTGAAGGTTCGCCTCCAACTCACTGGCATGAGGAGGCAGATGAAACGCCTGAACCACAATATCCCTGGAGCGAAAAGAGCTCCGGATATTCTTTGGCACAAAGACTGGATTAGGCCTCAGAGTCACACCACTATCGGCATGAATAGACAGGCACTCAGGCCGCACCGAGAGAGCACACAGCTCACCCACGTGCTTAGCGGAGGTGATGGCCAAAAGGAACGTGGTCTTAAAAGACAGCTGCTCCAATGGCGCTTGCTCAAGAGGCTCAAACGGGGCCTCCGACAACCGGCCCAGGACCAGTTGGAGGTCCCAACTCGGAGACAGAGAACGTTCCACAGGCTTGAGACGTTGAACGCCAAGCAGGAAACGTTTCACGAAGGGTGGCTGAACATCGTACCGCCCTCAGGGACGCTGGAAGGGGGGTGCGGCAGGGGCTGCAGCACCCCCTGCTGGATGGGAGTGTAACTGTAACTGCAAGGTTGTTTTGGCATTTATTCCATTGTAACCGAGGCTACTCAATGTCAAAGAGCGAAGCGGCACTGCAGATTTACCCTACTTCATTGCCAGATCGTCATAGGGGCGCTGTCTCGATAATGCAGTGTTATTAACAGCGTGTAGCCGACGCATGAACCGGTTGGGATTCGAATAGACGCGGCCTGGAAGCGTCAACGCGGAACTGGAAATCTGTTGGTATAGACTTTAGAGTAGGCTGCTACAGTAACGTTAGTACTAGTTTGAGTTTAGAGACAGCAGGGTAGCTAGCGCTAACGGCGTGAAAGCGAAAGTATGAGTCAAGTTCCCCCCGCCAGAGAAATTCACCTTCAAGGCAGAAGACTGGACAAAATGGATAAAGGACTGACTGAAGTGGAGAGCTGCCTGTCGCCCATTCTAACGCAGGACCCTTGAGCAGGTAAGCGATTTTAGATGTATAATCACTTTGGAAGTGTGCGGCTGTTGTCCGAATAGTGAACATTGAAAAATAAAGGCACGACATTTAGAGACGTCCCCGTCCATCGTAGCGTTCTGGAAGGGGGCGCAACAGGTGGGGTAGGCTGGTGATGTATGCTTGTTGTTGCCGCTTGCAATAAATCGTCTTCTGCTTCGCGCATGCATTTAATATGACGGTATTATTATTATTTATCTCTGACTCGACCGCACCCCCAAGTCAGAATGAGTTCCCGCGTCCCTGACCGCCCTCAAAACCCACGTGACAAGAGGATATAGCCGCGGCGACTACCCTCACTGTCAAGGCCGACAGCCTATTCAGGATAGACTGGAGGAAGGAAAGAACAGCGTCCAGGGGGCAGGACACCGGATCCAGGCCCCCAACCTCACACCACTCTTGAAAAGCACGCCACTTACCCGCGTAAACCGCGATAGTGGACGGATGGTGTCAACTAGGGATGTCCCGATCAATTTTTTTTGCTCCCGATCCGATCCTGATCATGTGATTTTGAGTATCTACCGATACCGATCTTTCCCGATCCGATCTTTCACATTAGTAACCGATAAAAAAAAATTATACAAAAAAAAATATATATATCTATTTTACTCCCATCCCAATTTCGCCTCGCCAATTCTTCCTTCAATTCTCCCCTCCCCTGTCTCGAACGTTGCTAGACTATGCCTCCCACTGGTCGGCTGCAGTGAGGACCAGGGCGTCTTGCGGAGCCGGGATATCGCACCCTGACACTACCAACGAGGCAATCGCACCCAAGGCGGTTCCCCGACAGAAAGGGCCGGTCTGATACGGGGAGAGCGGCCATCACACTTGGTGACATAAGCTCCCCCACTGAACATCTTCCCGGCATGTACTGCTGAGGATAGCCTGCTCTGCAGCTGGACATGCAAGGCATGTGGTCAAGGCCGTGCCCTCACCTCTGGCTGCGCTGTGTGGGGCGGTATGGGGCCTAGGTCAAATACCGCCCGCGCTCCTGCGGACAGACCAAAAAGTCCCTCTGCGGAGAGGGAAGCCCTGAGGAGGGGAAGCCTTCTCTCCTCCTCAAGGGGAGACTGTTCCAACCAAAGATGTCTGTGAACAAGCGTTGAGCATCCTAGCCCTCCCTGCGGCTGGGTCAAAAGCTGTATAACCTCAAAAACACGCGCAATGTTTTCGACGTCGGCTGGCCCTAAGGCCCCACTACCCGACACCATTGTGGACAGAAAAAGCAGCCAAATGAGCAATGTTACTGGTCGCCGCTAAATTCCGTCCTGCGGCGGTATAAGCTTCATCAGCCCACTCAGCCACCTGCCGGGCCGACTTGCCCTCTGGCGTTGGCTTCCGGGTGGGATACCGTTCAACCATGCCAGGGCAAAGGACCGATGCTACCTGGCCCTATAGCCATGGCACACCTGCCTTGCGCCCTGTCGTCAGCCCATCCACCTGTATAAAGGGTAAATAAGCCTCAGCAAAACCCATCACATAGGACACCGATTGACCTTCAGCAATGAAACGGTTAAGAGGAGGGAAGAGTGGCGACAGCCCACGGCGGGGAACAAGGGAACGGTGTCCCAGCATTGTAGCATTAGCATTAGCCGCGTGCTCTAGGATATTTGGAAAAACACCCAAAAAAGAGTCATGACGACCATGTTTTCCCAAATATCCTGCCCCTCGCGCCAATACATCACTCGGTTGTCTCACGGGACAACGAGCAGTATTACCCATGCTAGTATCAATGCCTGATAGCGCAGGCCCTACCTGTGCACGACTTAGCTCGACTGCTAACCGTCGCGCGACGTCCCTCGGTCCGCTGTCACGAGACGAGGAAAACCCAGGACAGGCCTGTTGTGCTGTTAGGATGTGCCGAGAAGATTCCAGGGGCTGGTGAACTTCTGGTGAATACCCAACATTGTGTAATTTCTCCCTGCGTTTCATAACAACTAGTTCACGGAGTGCACTGCTACTTCCATGTTGGAAACGAAAAGAGGAAGGTGGAGCGTGACCATTTCCGGCGTCATATAGGAAGACGCAGGGGCGTGGCTTGGTCACGTGCAAGTGAGTGCATTTGTTTGTTTCGTGAGCACATTATGTGCAAGGAGATAAGAGGTTATATCATTGGCAGAGCGAGACGCGATAGCCAAGTATGCTATATAACTCAGCATTTCAGGAATTACCCCAGACCACGCTATAACTATATTTATATTCACCACGGTATAACACGGATGGAAATAATTATTCTTTTTCACATATTGAACGATAGATAGGTGATGTCAAATGGGCCATAGTATTGTATCCATAGCTATAATATAGAATATAGTTATAGCTCTACAAACAAGGTGACGCACTCCTATCTTTTAAAGCGTGGCCTTGCTACGACAGGCCCCGACTAATAGCTGGCGCTGAATGAGTTAAGGAACCCAGCCTGAGCATGACATAAGAGCAAAATGGCCATTGTGTGAATATGATCAATTAATCTCATGGCAGCCGCGGCCACACACACACACACACACACACACACACACACACACACACACACACACACACACACACACACACACACACACACACACACACACCTGTGTCCTTTACTATAATATAATATATATATTATCTATATCTGTACATACTGTATCCTACTCTACTACTAGTTACGCTGCTGCCTGCTGGCCAGTATGACTACTACCATACTGTCCTTATACGTGTATCACTGTACGTAATTTATTCTACACTCAGTAGTACTAATCTGTATATTTTGTGCCCAGTTTAATCACCTGTACATTGGATATTGCTGTTGCACTTTACTGCTACATTTGCACTCTGGTTTGAACCCAAACTTATTTTCACTGTACTTGTGCTGTATAATGACAATACATTTGAATCAAAATGGTTTATTCTTCTCCACTAAATGAAGGTGAAGCCCTGAAAACACAGGGAGGAAATACATCAGGGCCCCGTTCCCCGTATGTGGCTAACTGAGTTAGCCGGATAATCTTCAGGATAACTTGACATAAGTCAGGCTTTTCGGTTCCACAAAGCAGGTTTGGCTAAATCACTATGGCAACAGATCTAAAAATGTTAACCTGCTCCAGCGCAGGTTTAGTTAAGTTAGCTGGATAAGCTGGCCACTCCCTCGGAACAAAATGGCAACTCCCTTCCTCAGAGATTGATTGATTGATTGAAAACTGTATTAACAGATTGCAGAATGGGGTATTTGATTTATTTTTATTTATTACGGATCCCCATTAGCTGGTGCCATGGCAACCAGCTAGTCTTCCTGGGGTCCACACAAAAAAACATACAAAAACAATTATTGCAAAACAGAATTATTAAAAGTCAGTACTCAACATACAATACACAATGAAACTAACAATTAAGGTGGCTAAAATTACATGCAAGCAAAGAAACATAAAACAAAAAAACAAAACAAAATACAGTGTTAAATACAATTTAAGATTGTTTTTAAAATTGAATCTTTTTAAGAATTGCTTTTAGAATGCTCATCAATGTTACTAAAACATCAATTTCACCATACCTTTAAAAAGAAAAGAAAAAACACACAAAGTAATCAGAAGAAGTTTTGGATAACATGGCTGCAGCTACACTCATGCATGACATAATAATCCGGAAGGAAATTAATATATTATATTAATTTCCTTCCGGATTATGGCTCCTTTTTTTGTGAACAATTTATTTTTTATTTATTTTTTGACATGACATACAAACATTTACAGTAGAAATCCATTATAAATCACAGGGCTATTACCGAGATAATACTAACAATAATGACAGCCCGGTTTTTAAAATTAAAATAGATGTAGATTAAAGATTAAAGATATACACAGATTAATTACAATACAATACAACACATAAATGCTCTTGCTCGTTCTCCCATTTAGTCATTTAGCTGACGCTTTTATCCAAAGCGACTTACAAGTTCTGTACGACAAGACAGCAAGAAGGGTACAACTCTATCAGCTGAGTAAAAATGTTCATCAAAGTGTTGCGTGTTACAGTGTAGGTTAGTTTATTAGGACAAGTGCATGACAGTAAGGTTAGTCAGGGTTAGATACAATACAGAAGGCATTACAGGTATTAAAACAGGTATAAAATCCTGATAATAGTGTGGTTATTTCTTCCCAAAATATCTTAACAGGCGGGCATTCCCAATACATGCATAAATGTACCACTATCACCGTTTGTACATAAGGAGCATCGAGAGTCTTGTTTAAGCCCCATACGGTTCAGTCGAATAGGAGTTAGGTAAATCCTATGAATAAAATTAATTAATTAATTAATCTGTTGATGGGTTACGTGACGATAGCCGAACGTTTGCTCAGACTTCAGCCCAATCAAAATCTACTTCCAAGTCTGGTATATCCCTCCTCCAAACTGAGTCTAGGGGAAGGACTTCATACGAAGATGTAAGTAAGTGATGGTAAAAGTCCGAGACAAAATGTCTCGATGTCTCCCTTTCATAAAAGAATTTGTGATATCTGTGGTGCTCAAGTGTTACTTTTAATGGGACTCCATGAGCATTCAAACATGCTAATAACTGTCTGTAGAAATAATATGTGGAACTGGTGAGGTTAAATTTGTTATGTATATCTTGATAGCTACAGAAACCCTGTTCGTTGAAGATATCTCCCAATGTATGTATGCCATTCTTTTCCCATTTGGGAAATCTGATAGGTTGTTGTGCAATAAGGAGTGTATTGTTATTAAATATGGGAGAGTGTCTATGCCATTTATGTTGGTTAGTAAAAAAGAATTGTGTTTCATGCCATATCCGGATCATATGTGTAATAAGAGGGCCAAATTTCATGTTGCATTGCTTAATTGATAGGTTGGTGTATACTACTGTAACACTTCCCCCGGTCCTGTGGGACCAGCCGGCAACCCTCCGCCCGGTTCGGTTGGTCCAGGACCCAGACATTCACAACCCCCCATCAATAACCCTCATAACATAACATTGCCAACCGGTGGGCTGATGCAGATCTGGCATCAGCTCACACACCAGCTTATTATTATTTACTGCCAGTTATGTTTATTATGTTTATTGTCTGTGTTGTCGTTGTTGTCTCCACTTTGTTAGACTTGTGTTCCCCTGTCTGTGTTTTGTAAATATGTTTTAGTCTGGTTGTTTAATTGTTATTGTTTTCCCAGTGTGCTCTGTGTTCTGTTGTTTCTGTCTACCACACCTGTGTCCTGTTTGTAATTACCCTCTGTGTCTATCAGTGTCTGTATATTAGGTGTTGTGGGCCAGCAGTCCCTTGCGGGTTCATTGTTAAATGTTACCTATGTTTGTCAGTCGTGTATTGTTCCTGTCTTGTAAAGTACTGTTATCGTCACCACGTCGACTTCTGTCTCATCTATCATCGTTATTTACTCTGCCACCTGGGTTCACCATGAAGAAGAAGCATAATCGTAACATACTACATCCTGCAGTCTATGTGGTGCCACAATGCTTTCTTCTAATGTTCTCCAGGATACGGATGCTTGAGAATCAAACCAGGTGATCAGTGGTCTTAAAGAGTACGCTTTAAAGTAGTAGTAGTAGAAGTCTGATTATGGCTCCTTTGAGTTTCTTTTTGAAACTGTCCTTGTTTTCCGTCCATATAATATGTAATGGGATCCTATTCCAGTATGTTATGGCTCTATACATTGCAGTTTTCTTTAGAGCGTTGGTTCTAGGCAGAGGTAGGGTGAAGCGACTACTTGAAGCATGTCTGGTATTATGGTCATGTCTATCATTGGTGGATAAAAGCATAGAATACAATTGAGTGGGTTTACCCAAGGTACAAATGTTCTTTAAAAACCTAATCAAACTGCATGCTAGTCTCTCCTCCACCCTCATCCACGACAGTCTAGCATACATTCCTTCCACACTATTCCTTATAGAGCAGTGAAGAGTGAGTCGGGCAGCTCTATTTTGAGTGAGCTGGAGTTTACTAAGCTCTTGCTTTGACGCGCTAGACCAAATTGCTGGGCAGTAGTCAAGATGGGACAAGACTAAAGATTGTACTACCATTTTAATTGTTGTATTCGTTAGGAGGCAAGCATTTCTTCTTATTATGGAGATGTTTCTACTCATCCTGGTAACCATGTTATTAATCTGGGTAGACCAAAGTAGTGCCTCGTCAATAGTTACACCCAACAATTTGGCCTCCTTCACTTGTTCAATACCAGCGTCTTGTAATGAGAGACTCAGTCTATGCTCCGACCTTAAGGCATATTTAGAGCCGAGTATAAGACATTTTGTTTTTGCTACATTTAATTTTAGTCTGTTTTCAGTTATCCAATTCGAAATCATAAATAATTCACTCTGAAGTATCTTATTCACTTGTTCTGTGCTCTCAGCGGATGCATATATAGTTGTATCATCAGCATAAATCGCTGTACCTGCACTTTCCAATACATAAGGCATATCATTTACAAATATAGAGTAAAGGAGGGGTCCAAGACAACTTCCTTGGGGAATACCACACTGGAGTGTTACCATATTTGACATGGAACCATTAAATATAACACATTGTTGTCTATTAGACAAGTAGCTTCTCATCCATTCCATGGCAGTGTCTTTAAACAATACAGTATGGCTCAATACACACAATTGTTAACCCATTCAGTGCCATTCACAAGAATTCTCATTTCTGGGCCTAAGTCGTTCAGTGCCATAAACGAAGATTCTCGTTTCTGGGTCGTTTTTCCTTTTTTTCTATTTTAATACCCTATTCAATGTCAGGGAGCTGTACTTTGCATGTAAAAGGCATAATGGGACTCCGAAGGTGCAGTACCGGCCGCATCCTACCAGGCGGCGGTATCGAGCACCATTTGAAACATTGTGTCTTGGGCAGTGCGTCGATTATATAGGTCCGGGGGGAGTTTTCTTTGTTGGACAAGTGTAGTGGTTATAACGCTCAGATTGAGAAGAAACAATTACTCCCGATCCGTGTTCTGTGGTGGATTATGTTGGCGAAATGATGGACATCAATACTTGGAATGGCGATCAGATAATTGGAATATTCTTTTCGGGGTACATCCTAGTCAACGTAAGGGCTATATGATATCAATCTTGCGTTGATCCAAGAATGTTTTCATTGCGATCTGAGCGTATGTGTGTAACGCTAGTCCATAACGTATTCCGTTGGTGACGATCAAAGCATCGAAAAACGACCCCCCACCCCACCCTTTCATGCATTCATGATGGAACATAATACCTATCATATGCATTTGATTTTTTGATTGTAGCGTGTGTAGGGACAAAACGCCAATGGATTTAGTATAATACACCCGTTGCGGCTTATAACCAGCCTCTCAGGAATTGGCCTGGATTATTCCAAGATAACACTCATATTCACCACAGTATAAAACGGGAACGTATGTGTAGCCGGTACAACACTGTACCTGCCTACTACTTCGATCATGCCTTGAGTGGGAGTCGAACCCCGGGCGTCCGCACCGGGGCCAGCAACACAGACCGCTGTGCCGAGAAAGGAATTCCCTCCTTAGCGCTCAGTCTGGATGCCTCAGGGGAGTGAGTTTTACTTCCTGGTACCGCAGTCACACTATCGCGGTACCCATGGCCGCCTAGTTATAGTTGAAAGTGGGGGTGCAATTATTTTTTTTTTTAACATGCAAGGGGTGGTTTGTAGGGGGTCCGGCACGACCCCCTCCACGGCAGATATTTTTTTCATTAATGAACCTGTACGTGCAATTTCCTGCAATATAGAGCCTTCAATCTTGACCAATAAAGCTGCTCTTTTCACTATAAAACTCAGTTTATATTGCAGTATGATAGCCAATTACTATAATAATAATAATATATTAATATATATATATTTATATACTGTATATATTTTTTTTGCTCTTTTATTTTTATTAAATCAATCTCCTTTCAAATAGGCCAAGTTTTTAATAAGAAAGAGAGAAAAAATACCAACAAGGAACAATAACAGGGTCTGCTGTAAATATAGCCTATTTTGTGTCTTAATTTGTTATGTTATCCTACACTTTAAGCTGTCTGATATTTCCATTACCTGTAACTCTTGGGTCTCTTTCTCTCCTTCTCTGCCTCCTCCCTGAGTCTGCACAGTCACCATATCATTCTACATTAAGGAGAGCAATACACTTATGAATACACTGAACCGGTTTGAATACACAATCTTTATGCTACTCTGTAAAGAAAGGGAGAGAGGGGGGGATATATAATCCAAGTATTTGTGTCTTAATTTGTTATGTTATCCTACACTTTAAGCTGACTGTCTGATATTTCCACTACCTGTAACTCTTTGGTCTCTTTCTCTCCTTCCTGAGTCTGTACAGTCACCATATCATTCTACATTAAGGAGAGCAATACACTTATGAATACACTGAACATCATTATGAAACATTTCTATTGCACCCTTACTTACAATTCATTATGAATTGAAAATGGGGAACCCTGATGTAAACAAGACGAAAGTCTTTCTCTGGTCTGCATTCCCTTAACAATTGTGTGTATTGAGCCGTACTGTACTGTACCCATTTTGCAATCTGTTATTGATTGATTAAAAATGTTATTAACATATTGCAGAATGGGTACAATATAGTAAGGCTCAATACACACAATTGTTAAGGGATTGCAGACCAGAGAAAGACTTTTGTTTTGTTTACATCAGGGTCCCCCATTTACAATTCATAATGAATTGTAAGTAAAGGTGCAATTAACACCGTGCAATCCATTATTTGTGGAGCCCGCCCTTTAAGTCTTTGAGCTATTAGGCTACTAGGGTTCTTACTTTGCGTTTTGGTGTACTGAAAAATGCTCCGATGTCTGTATTCTTTCTTTTTTCTGCCATGTTACCTGGTTGGCTGGACACACACACACATTTTCATTTCAGGTATTGTACCTTATAGGCAGGCCTTAATTTCAAAAAATGACACTCATGGACATAATCCCTTCATTTTCAGACTTGTATTGCATTATTATTATTATAAAAAAAAAAAAAAAAAAGTAAAATATATATTTTTTTTGGGGGGGGGGGGCCCTCGTCACTAAAGGCCCACGGGCCGCCGGCCGTCGTTAATCCGGCCCTGCTCGCGAACGTTAAAATTTGCAAACGAAGTCAACGTTATCCAGCTGACGACACCACATATCTAGATATATGACAACGTTAGCTAGCGGCTAGCACTAAAGCTAATGCCAACCAGAGGGACACTTTGTTATTATTATTATTATTATTGGTATGACCAGATGGCATTTCGGGATGTGAAACACTTTTATTGTATTGCGTGGTAGAACCTCTACCACTCAATAGTAAACGACATGTCTAACATAAATAATCTTAACAATCATAAACAACTTACTGGAAAATCCTGCCTGCCACCAAATGACACACTTCTGTGGCCTTTGAATTTACACTCAGCCTACCTGCAGCGCCAGCGCCGTGCGCCACTACTGTCTGCTCTGCTGGGGGTTGGACTTGGAGAGGCACTGGATCAAACCATTATGGGGGAGCAGGGGGGGGGGGTCGCAATATTTGGAAACTTAAAAACTTGCTATTAAGTGTCATTGCGTATTATTAATTTGATTGAAATTACGTAGTTATGGTTAGATTTATATATGGGAGGGGGGGGGGGTATATCATATTTTTCATATGATCAAAAAGTGGGGGAGCAAAATCAGACGTTTGCCCCCCCATGTTCAATAGTCGTAGAGCAGCTGCTTCCCGTGCTCTATTGCGCAGGCGTCTATGGCGGTACCTATCCGTTACATTCACCCCCCCTAAACTCACACCACTCAGGCAATCCGGGTCACGGCACCACTGTAGCCGGTACAACACTGTACCTATACTACTTCGACCATGCCTTGAGTGGGAGTCAAACCCCGGACGTCCGCACCGGGGCCAGCAACACAGACCGCTGTGCCAAGAAAGGAATTCCCTCCTTAGCGCTCAGTCTGGATGCCTCAGGGGAGTGAGTTTTACTTCCTGGTACCGTAGTCACACTATCGCGGTACCTATCCGTTACATATGGATGGAAAAAATTCTTATTTTTTGCATCTTGACCGGAAGAAACTCAGTGTCAAATGACTATAGTATTGTATCCATAGCTATAATATAGAATATAGTTATAGCTCTACAAACAAGGTGACGGACTCCATTCGTTTTAATGGGTGGCCTCGCATAGCCGTCCCCCGGAAACAGCGTGGCATAGGATGTGTTAAGGGGATGCAGACCCAGAGAAAGACTTTCGTCTTGTTTACATCAGGGTCCCCCATTTTCAATTCATAACATTTATACACAACATACAAATATACAGTACCGTTTATTTACAGACAGAGTTTCTAAGAGAAAATATATACATTTGAGGGGGAGGAAACTGTACATTGGAGGGGTTGGGTGGGGGGGTTTGGTGGGGGGGGGGGTTTGGACATTTACTGGGGCCAGCATTACTGTTCTATTTTAAGACCCTTGTCTCTCTGAGGCAGGTGAGGTTGTCCGGACTGAGTTCTAGAGTCAACTTCGATCTACGATTGTGTGGCAAGAAATCCAATCCAGGAGATTTCTGGTCAAGTTGCAAAAAGTGTGTGTATGAAATATTAATTTGGATTGTTGTAATCTGCAGTGGATCAGCTCCTGTCATCATCATGAAACAGCTCATCCTACAGAACGGGAGCGTAGTCAGCAGCTGTTTTGGCATCCAGAGCTCCTCCCACAGACCCAGTATAGAGATGGGGCGACATAGTGCTTTGTGTTTTGTGTCTGAAGTGTTGCCAACACCCAGCTCTGTCAAGTCTATACAACCACTCACATGCAGTATGATGCCCAGATGATTCAATGTTACTTATAACATCTTTTAAAGGGTAAGTTAAGTTAAGTAAGTGTCACAACCAAAGGTCTGATGACCTAACAAATTATACCTGGAGCGGGCTGTTGTGAAGCCAGCCCGTCCAGTGCGTGCTTTAAAGCCCAACTTGCAGGGTAAACCCTACTCTTCAATTATGGGTAGTTTACATCATTGGTATCTAATTTCATTTTTCAATTTGGTATCAATTTTATTTTTTTCCATTTGACGCCGGAAATGCCACTCAGAAAGGGTTAAAAAGGTCCACGCACGAATAACATGCACGCGCGAATAAAAAAAGCTTATCAGACGCTAGCACGGCCGTGACGTCACTCGGGGCAACATAATTATGCCCGTCCGGGTCATAGTACTACTGGGCTGGCTATATGGCTCCTGCTAACGTTAGCATTATGTCTACTGTTGTGAACCATTTTAAATCGGGCCATGCAAAAGAGTTTGGGGAATGAGTAAAATGTGCAGGTCCTCTTCTCAGACCTGTGGGGCAAAGCACTGCACACACATCATGCCGGCTAGCAAGCTACACGTCCCGGCATGTTGATACGATTTTAGCCCCACTCGGTGCATCAGTCACGATAGCTATGAGCTAACTAACGTTACAAGCTCAAACACCTTATAACTACTACTATTGTCGTGTCCATAAGTTCCCTGGCAGAATACTTGTGAGGACAAAGGTATACAAAGAGGAGAGAACCATTTTTGAACAGGCTGACTCTAGAGGCATGTGGCAGGGCCTCAGAACAATGACAGACTACAAAGGCACCCCCCTCAAACTGAACAATGACATCTCCTTAGCAAATGATCTCAATTCCTTCTATGCGAGGTTTGAGGCTGTGAATAACAACACCAGCCTACAAACCACGGCAATGGGGGGGGGGGGGGGGGGGGGGTCTGCTGATGGAGACTCAGTGTTCAGGGTAACAGAGCATGAGGTGAGACGGATCTTTAAAAAAGTTAATATCAGGAAGGCAGCAGGACCGGACGGCATCCCCGGCCGCGTCCTAAAAGTCTGTGCCGACCAACTGGCCCCGGTATTCACTGACATCTTCAACCTGTCCTTGGAACAGGCTGTCATCCCCACCTGTCTGAAGAAGTCCACCATCATCCCTGTACCCAAAAAATCTACGCCCGCTTGCCTCAACGACTACCGCCCTGTAGCCCTCACCTCCATAGCCATGACGTGCTTTGAGAAGCTAGTGAAGGGCTACATCTGTTCCTCCCTCCCCATCAACCTGGACCCTCTGCAATTTGCATATCGCCCCAACAGGTCCACGGAGGACGCCATAGCCCATGTGCTGCACACAGCAGCATCACACCTGGACAAGAGGCAGGGGAACTATGTGAGAATGCTGTTCATCGACTACAGCTCAGCATTCAATACCATAGTCCCCTCCAAACTCATAGCCAAGCTCAGGGACCTGGGCTTGAACTATGACCTCTGCCAGTGGGTCTTGGACTTCCTGACGGGCAGACCCCAAGTGGTAAGAGCCGGCAACTGCACCTCCTCATCCATCACGCTCAACATAGGGGCCCCCCAGGGCTGTGTTCTGAGCCCCCTCCTCTACTCCCTGTACACACATGACTGCGTAGCACAGCGGAACAACAACACCATCATCAAATTTGCTGATGACACAGTAGTGGTGGGCCTGATCTCTGCCAACGACGAAAGGGCCTACCTGGAAGAGGTAGAGAACCTGTCACAGTGGTGTCAGGAGAACTGCCTCTCCCTGAACGTCAGCAAAACAAAAGAGATGATTGTGGACTTCAGGAGGTCGGGGGTCAAGGACTACAGCCCCCTCAGCATCGACGGGGCACCGGTTGAGAGAGTGAACAGTTTCAAGTACCTCGGAGCCCACATATCCGAGGACTTGACATGGACCACACACATTGACAGTGTTGTGAAGAAGGCACGACAACGCCTCTACTTCCTCAGGCGCCTAAGGAAGTTCCAAGTCAGTCAGAAGATCCTTAGGAACTTCTACTCATGTACAATAGAGAGCATCCTGACCGGCAACATCACCTCCTGGTTTGGGAATAGCACTGCACAAGACCGTAGCAGACTACAAAGAGTGACACGTTCAGCCGAACGCACAATTGGAGGGGGGCTTCCCACCCTCCAGAACATTTACAACAAGCGGTGCAAGGGGAAGGCTAAGAGAATTATTAAGGACTCGAGCCACCCGAACAACTGCCTCTTTGAACTGCTGCGGTCAGGCAAGCGATACCGGAGTCTTAAGGCGAGCACAGAAAGACTCAGAAGAAGCTTCTATCCCCAGGCCATCAGGCTGCTAAACGAACAATAATCACTATGCAACAACCATCAAATGCACACAGCACACACACCCACACGCACACACTCACTCAAACAAACAACACACTGCAGCACCCACTCTCCACACTTTAGATCACACAAACACACTTACACTTTATATTTATTGATAAAGGATTTGCACTACAACTCGTACACCTACTGTGAATTGTACCTAAATTGCACCTCGTCCCATTTCTCCATTTCTGCCTTGCACTATATAGTATTGTATATTAGTACACTGCACAGTATTGTATATTGTATGGTAACTACGTCTATTCTGCATCGAACATTGTACATATGTCTAAACTGAACACTGTGACCTCATCTTTTTTACTTCTAATTTTACTATGTTATTTTATTTCATACTTATCTTGTCTTGCACAGTCTCTGGAGCGCAACAGTAAGAAGCATTTTGTATAAAAGTATTCTGTACTTCTGTATGACAACTATTAAAGAAACTTGAAACTTTTAAATCGGGCATTGTTATGAGTTTCGAGAATTCTGGCTACTAAGCTAAGCTACGTTAGCTAACTTAGCTAGCTACTAACGTTATATACACAATATGTACAACGACACAATGATTTACATTATTACAAATATGGTAACGTGGTTGTGGCTTTTACAAATAGTGGTTCGCTTTAGAGATGAATGGCTATGATCACGGAGCAATAGTGTTAGGTGAAACAGAGACTAGCTCCTCGGCTAGTAGTAACAAGAAGGCTCTCTGCTTCCTGCCATCTGCCTGTGAGTCTCAGAGCCCCTGTGGTAAATGACCAAAATAAAACATTACTGATTCCTCAAGGGACAATGCTACAGGACGAATGCTGTGGTAAGTGGTTATAGGGAAAACAGTTAATCTTTAGGGTAAAGAGTGCAAACCGACTATACAATGATAAATATTCAATAGAAACTTCAGTTAGAATCAGAAAATGTCTCTCTCTCTCCAACTGCAAATGGTCTTTCCCCCTTCACATATCTTCTATAGGAGGCCACAAGGCTATTTAGATTACATCAAGTTCAAGTTCTTTAATAGTTGTCATACAGAAGTACAGAATACTTTCATACAAAATGCTTCTTACTGTTACGCTCCAGAGACTGTGCTAGACAAGATAGTATCAAATAACATAATATAGCATGTAATTTAGAAGAAGAAAAATGAGGTCACAGTGTTCGGTATAGACATATGTACAATGTTCTGAGTTACCATATAATATACAATACTATGCAGTGTACTAATGTACAGTACTATCTAGTGCAAAGCAGAAATGGGATGAGGTACAATTTTAGGTACAATTTACAGTAAGGTGTACGAGTTGTAGTGCAATCCTTCATCAATAAATATAAAGTGTGGGGAGTGGGTGCTACAGTGTGTTTGTTTAAAGTGGGTGTGTGCTATAAAGTGTGTGGAGTGGGTGCTACAGTGTGTTTGTTTAAAGTGAGTGTGTGCGTGTGGATGTGTGTGCTATGTGCGTTTGGTGGTTGTTGTTGTGTAGTGTTCATTCATTGTTCGTTTAGCAGCCTGATGGCCTGGGGATAGAAGCTTCTTCTGAGTCTTTCTGTGCTCGCCTTGAGACTCCGGTATCGCTTGCCTGACCGCAGCAGTTCAAAGAGGCAGTTGTTCGGGTGACTGGAGTCTTTAATGATTCTCTTAGCCGTGCCCTTGCAACGCTTGATGTAAATGTTCTGGAGGGTGGGGAGCCCCCCTCCAATTGTGCGTTCGGCTGAACGTGTCACTCTTTGTAGTCTGCTTCGGTTTTGTGCAGTGCTATTCCCAAACCAGGAGGTGATGTTGCCGGTCAAGATGCTCTCTATTGTACATGAGTAGAAGTTCTTAAGGATCTTCTGACTGACTTGGAACTTCCTTAGGCGCCTGAGGAAGTAGAGGCGTTGTCGTGCCTTCTTCACAACACTGTCAATGTGTGTGGTCCATGTCAAGTCCTCGGATCTGTAGGCTCCGAGGTACTTAAAGCTGTTGACTCTCTCAACCGGTGCCCCGTCGATGCTGAGGGGGCTGTAGTCCTTGACCCCCGACCTCCTGAAGTCCACAATCATCTCCTTTGTTTTGCTGACGTTCAGGGAGAGGCTGTTTTCCTGGCACCATCCCGCCAGGACCTTGACCTCTTCCAGGTAGGCCCTCTCGTCGTTGGCAGAGATCAGGCCCACCACCACTGTGTCGTCAGCAAATTTGATGATTGTATTGCTACTCCGCTGAGCCACACAGTCGTGTGTGTACAGGGAGTAGAGGAGGGGACTCAGAACACAGCCCTGGGGGGCCCCTATGTTGAGGGTGATGGATGAGGAGGTGCAGTTGCCTGCTCTCACCACCTGGGGTCTGCCAGTCAGGAAATCCAAGACCCACTGGCAGAGGTCATAGCCCAAGCCCAGGTCCCTGAGCTTGGCTATGAGTATGGAGGGGACTATGGTATTGAATGCCGAGCTGTAGTCGATGAATAGCATTCTCACATAGTTCCCCTGCCTCTTGTCCAGGTGTGATGCTGCTGTGTGCAGCACATGGGCTATGGCGTCCTCCGTGGACCTGTTGGGGCGGTATGCAAATTGCAGGGGGTCCATGTTGATGGGGAGGGAGGAGCAGATGTAGCCCTTTACTAGCTTCTCAAAGCACTTCATGGCTATGGAGGTGAGAGCTACAGGGCGGTAGTCGTTGAGGCAAGCAGGCTTGGATTTTTTGGGTACAGGGATAATAGTGGACTTCTTCAGGCAGGTGGGGATGACAGCCTGTTCTAAGGACAGGTTAAATATGTCAGTGAATACTGGGGCCAGTTGGTCGGCACAGACTTTTAGGACGCGGCCGGGGATGCCGTCCGGACCTGCTGCCTTCCTGATATTCACTTTTTTAAAGGTCCGCCTCACCTCATGCTCTGTTACCCTGAACACTGCGCCTCCATCAGCAGCCGACCCCCCCCCCCCCCCCCATTGCCGTGGCTTGTGAGCTGGTGTTGTTATTACCAGCATCAAACCTCGCATAGAAGGTATTGAGGTCATTTGCTAAGGAGATGTCACTGTTCAGTTTGAGGGAGGCGCCTTTGTAGTCTGTCATCGTTTTGAGCCCCTGCCACATAGCTCTAGAGTCAGCTTGTTCAAACTGGAGTTCAATTTTATCCCTGTAGCGCCGTTTGGCCTCTGACACTGTCCTCCTTACGTTGTATCGCGCCACCTTGTGGTCATTCATGTTGCCTGCCACTAGGCCGTCGTTGTATGCTTTGGTGCGCTCTCTCAGAGCTTCACGGACGGATTTGTCTACCCAGGGTTTTTTATTTGGGTAAACTCTCATTGTGGTAGTGGGGATTGTTTCTTCCACCCTAGTACAAACATAGTCCAGCACTGTCTCCGTGTAGACATTAATGTTATCTGTGTCGCGGAACACATTCCAGTCTGTGCAGTGAAACACAGACCGGAGCGTCTCCTCTGACGTCAAATCCCATTTCTGCACCTCTCGCGAGACTACAGGAGTACTTTTAATTCTCTGTTTGTACTTTGGTGAAAGAAAGATTGACGCGTGATCTGATTTACCAAAGCCACTATCAGAATGAGCCTTGTAGCCACCTTTAAATTGCGTGTAACAGTGATCTAGGATGTTACCGCCTCTGGTGTTGCAAGTCACATGCTGATAGAAGTCAGGTAATACCTTTCTCAGATTGGCGCTGTTGAAATCGCCCAGCACCAAAATGGCGGCGTTAACGTTCGCCACTTGTATTCTATTTACCTCGTCGTGGAGTCTGGAGAGCGCGGCGTTGTTGCTGGCTTGCGGTGGAATATACACTCCGATCAGGATGATCGCCGTTAACTCCCTCGGGAGGAAGAAAGGACGACACTTGATGGTTATATATTCCAGGTCTGGGGAGCAGTGGTTGGATAATTCCTTCACGTTAGTTGGATCGCTCCAATTTTTGTTAAACATGAAGGCAATACCTCCTCCACGTTGTTTACCGGACTCTGATGTCCGATCCTTGCGATGGATAAAGAAGTGATCGGCCGGTTGAATTGCGTGGTCTGGGACCTCCGGCGTGAGCCACGTTTCAGTGAAGCAGAGAACGTTGCAGTCCCTAACGTCTCTTTGATATTGAATCCTTGCTCGGATGTCATCCAGTTTATTGTCAATTGATTGTACATTGGCTAGCAATATACTGGGCAGTGGTGTCCTGTGCCGCCTGGTTCTCAGCCTGTTATGGACTCCAGCTCTCTTTCCTCGTCGTCTGGGTCCTCTTTTCCTGGGATCAAGGAACAAAGGATCTGGTCCTAATCTCCGGAGAATTTCTTCAGGCCATTGTTGCGGTTCGGAAAGCTGGTCCAGTGAGTAATCCAGTTGGTAAATTTCCCGTAATCCAATGTCTATGAGTGACTGACGGTCATATACATTAAATGCACCAACAGTTGGTACAAACAAAACTCTAAAAACTATAAATATTAACAAAAGTAAGCACAGTCTCGACGGAGCGCACAGACAGGCAGCCGTTCGTTGCGGCGCCATCTCATTCGCATCAGACCTTGAGGCCAGTAAGAAACAGATGGCGGGTGAACCCCACCTCCCCCCACACAGAACGGACATTGTAATTGAGTAGGGCCACTGTAAATAACTTTAGACCAATAAATGGCGCCTGAAGGCTAGATAGAGTTAGCAGGTCAACAAGTTCCTGTTTACTCTATCTAGACACCAACAGGTCACTCAGAAGACCCATTGTTAGGCTGTGAGCAAATCATCTATTTTCAATCTTTATTGGGTCTAGCTTCCCAGGAGAAGTGCACCTGGTCGCCTCCTGGCCACAGAAAACTACGTTTAAGTAATTGCCTAAATTTGGACAAACGGTAAACTAAAACTATAAAGTATTATGTATTAAAATTAGTCTGGAAGGGTTTAGTTTAGTATATAAATCAGTTTGAGACTAAACAATAACGGATTGATCTATTAGAATTTAAATTAAGTTACCAACATATTATAGAGTAAAATTAGATGTTGGTTACAATGTTTGAGTATTTGAAAAGGTTAAAAACTAAGCCAAAGATACTACTTTAAATTATATAGAACAATAAGCAAGGAGAGATCAATAAATAGGTTTAAATAGCTGTAGAAGGCTCCAGATTTCGGGAAAACCATTAAACTAATATAGTTTGAATAATTAGGAAGTAATCTGTAAGTTTT
Source organism: Notolepis coatsorum (assembly GCF_963971535.1). Taxonomy (NCBI): domain Eukaryota; kingdom Metazoa; phylum Chordata; class Actinopteri; order Aulopiformes; family Paralepididae; genus Notolepis; species Notolepis coatsorum. The sequence continues at coordinate 61,383,628 of NC_140181.1, forward strand.
AAATCCTTACAAACAATGTAATCAATAGGAAAAGTGATTTGAAATAAACTGCTGATGGATGTAGTGGTAATTATAGTGACTGTCCTCCATCTACGGCAAAACTTAGTCTAACAACTCAATACCACCTTAAAAGGATACGATTCTCAAAAACAAGATGACGTGTCACAAAATGGATGCCATCTAAAGTAATTCAGCCAATCAGAGGAAGCCATGCTCCTGGGCCTGCGTCATATGACGGGACAGGACGAGGGGCGTGGCTTCAGTTTCTTAAGCAGGGGTGTTCGTTGAAGGAGGGACACGCACAGAAGAATTCATCCCGGGAGACGCTCCACTGAGACGGTTCGAGAAAAGAGACGATAGAACGAGACGCAAACCAGCAGCCCACCTGAAGACGATGACTTAGAATAGAAGTAATTTCTGCCTTGTGCCTCCCTGGTCATGAAAACTACTTTCGTGTGTGTGTGTGTGAGCACAGCGGTGTCTGTGTTTATTATTATTTCATGAAATTGGGAAAATATCTTCATTTTACATATATGTTCATTGTGTCAAAAGCTTATAATTTGAAACACTCTAAAAAAATAGTTATAGTGTTTAGAACCTACGGGGGACCTGGTCATGTTTTCTACTCCATCCGCTCCCATGTTAAATGGCATTTTTAACCATTTTTTATCTGCTCTCATTCTTAAATTCTCAATATAATTACCAAATGCTTTGCATATTCCACAACCTAAGAAGCCAGTCTAGCGTTAAGATGTGCTGTTACCGATGTAAAACACACGGTGGCGTAATTGCTCTACAGCTAACTTTGCCACAATTCAGGGGAACATGGGAGGTGCTCTTGCGGGCTGAAGTGGCTGAAACTGCGGATACAGGCTTTGGGGTGGTGGGGGGGGGAGCGAGCGGATTTTCAACACAGAACCGGACGCGAACCGGACCCCCGTGGTCCACAGCATGCCAGACGCCGAAACATGAGCCCCCCAGGGCCGCCGCGCTCCAATGAGGAAGTGCATTTCACGGAGGACCTCCGGTCGCCTGCCCACCAGCGACCAGTGTTCAAGATTCCACCGGGGGATCCACTTGAGAACGCCCGCAGGAGATGGTATTTATAAGCGTCTAGTAACGTTTCGCGTCTCTGCTGTTTCTGGCCCAATTAGTCATCGTTTCTTTCTTTTTTTTCTGATTCTTATTCAGAGGTATTTCGTAGAGATTACATAATGTGTAATGTGGCATCAGAAATGTGTAGAAATATGATAAATATGGCTATGTATCCGTTTTTTTTCGATGAAAAAAGACGTGGTATCAAACAAACACAGATTTAAGTGGTTATAATTCCGAAATATAAGTAATCTGTTAGAGAGATATTGAGATTAGGCTATTACTGTTAATCATGGGGGAAAAAAAGTTTTAAAAATAGTAAACAGTTAAAGTTATATGGCTTTGAAAAAAGGCTCATTTTCGTCGAAATCCTTAGGGAGGCACAAGGACCCTGATGATTGAGCTGTGCGTTCTGTTTATACCTGAAGAGCCACGTGTCGTCTCAAGATTCATTTCCAGCGAGCCAATCTAATGAATGAAAACGTGTTTTCAACGCAGAGAAAAGGAAATTCCACTATACGAGACAAGACAACGATCGATTAGCGATACGTTACATAGAAGAGATACACGTTACCCCTGCTGCCCTGTACCCAGTGTGACGTCATCATTAATATGACACACGCACGCTATGAAACCATGGATTAAAATATGCATGTGCGTGGAGGTTGTGGTTTGGTCGACTAAATGTTTGATTAAAACTGGGTCAATTTCGATAAATTGTTCCCCCCTCTTCATGAAAGTCACCGTTGCCCTAATCACATTGTTTATTGAACAAAAATACAACCTGCAAGTTGGCCTTTAAGCACAGGTCCCGGTAGGAGGAAATAATAAAGCGTTTTCAAAAGTAAATGTATATATTAATAACGGGGAATAAAACCCATAACAACACAGAATCAGGGTAAAAGGTAAGGGAGAATGTTGTCTCTGAAACTACTAATACTAAGCTCTGCGTTGTTGTTCTAATATCCCAAAAAAGGTGTGGCGTGTGTAAACAATTGGAGTCCACCAGGAGCGAGAGTTATACTGAAAAGGAGATTTATTGGCTGACCACAAGATGGGACCCAATTCAATTTCAGGCTCAGGGACCTAAGTGACGTCACCAGGTGACATCACAGAGGTGCCTCTTCCAATCAAAACGCTTAGCTTCTAAATGTTGAACCTAGAGGCGGTCCTGGCCAGCTCCAACGGTTTTCCTGCCATTTGGTTACTCCAAATCAGCTTTTGCTATAATACTACTTTAACATTTATTTTATCTAATTCCTAATATGTGCCTTTAATCTGGAAATGGCCTGGGATATTCACACATACCATTCATTACTGGATTCGTCTTGTGGGAAGTTATAACAGAGTCTTAGCGTCTGCAGTCAGCACGTTTTACATTCCTTTTTTGGTTATTTCTTGTTCATTCAATATATTTTCTAATTAGTGATCATTATTAGTATTAATGATTCAAGTTAAATTGTGTTTTAACTGCAAGTCTCCCAAGACTCTATCATACATAGTCCCACAAGATGTCCTTTTCAGTACAGTGTCCTAAGTTCAACCATCACTATTATTATTTGATTAACTGTTGTTTTAATATAATAAACCATGTTTTAATATAAACCATTATCACAAATCCCTTTTGTCCAAATCCCCCCTTGTGACCAAAACTGCAGCCAGCTTCCCCCAAGGGATTCTCAGGCTGATTATTGAATAACTTGGTTATATAATTGAGTTATATTGAAAGATATACACTGAATGCTATAAACCTGGTATCATTAATTATACCACAAGAACAAACAGGGTAAATATAATAATAAGGAACACAAGTATTATCTGTGTCGTAGGACACCAGCCAACCAGCCAGAGGTTGGCACTGGGAACCCACCCAGCAATAGTACACCAGTTTACCAGTGTATACAAAGCGACAAATAAGGCCAATGCAATATTACAGTTGCCCACACACAGTGGTAAATGGCATACGGATTATGAGTCCTTTCTCAGCACAATTCATGCTGTTCTTCATACTGGATACCTGCAGCTCTGGCCATTAGCCACACAATGCTAAGTTAATGGGGCCATGCTCTGGTCTGTCCTGAGGCTGAACCCAACTCCACAGTGCACCCAAAGGACAGATGTTTGTTTTGAGTTTTTGAGTAAGTGCTTTTCACAGTGGCCCATGTTCACTTTATGTTCGTTTTGTGGCAGACTAAGGAGGAGCTGGGTCTGGATTGTGCTGAGAAAGGACCCTTCAGCAGATGAGTTGGAAATAAGGCTAGATGTCAAAACTCACCCCCGCCCACCCCGTAGAACAGGTGCTTATGCTTGAGATAGGCTGCTCATTTCACCAGCCTTCCAAGTTCCAGTGGTCCCTTAACTGCACATAAGGTCTTCGAAATGTCTGTAATTCATACGGTCTGGCTATCTGTCAGTCTCAGACATATATATTCATAAACTTCACTGACCTTGCCAACGGCTGGAGAACTAGCGGCTAGAGAACTGGAGAGCTGTTAGAACTGTTTGATTCTCAACTACTGAACCTTGCATGGACTCTGGCGCAGTGTGGTATTATTATCAATACCCCCCCCCCCCCCCCTCCGTCCCAACCTCTCTCTCTCTCTCTCTCTCTCTCTCTCTCTCTCTCTCTCTCTCTATCCCTCTCACACACTCTCTCCATACCATATAAACTCTGAACTCCATTGCCTATACTCTGTTGGCAATTTTTTTTATCACCATGAATGATTGGAGCCCAGGAAGAATAGCTGTTGCTATACAAAAGGTAATAGGGGTTCTAAATAAAACAAACAAACAAACTGCCTACGACTGCCTTACACTGTATTCACAACTACCTACCTCAACCTAGAGTCTATATCCATATAAACACTATGATAGCTATGTACAATAACACTGTATATACCATATACATTTATCTATACCTGTATGAATATCTGCATATACTACATGTTTACAGTTACAGTTTTAGAACAGTTTGACTCTTTATTCACATTTATCTTATTTGTATTCTCTATATTGTATTGTCATTTCTATTACCCTCTCCCCCGTGCTGCTATGACTCTTGAATTTACCCAAGGGGTTAATATAGGAGCTTCTTATTTTGTGTTGTCTGTGGCTTAGACATGGTAGCCATGGCCATGTGGTGGAGCCGATGCTCTTTGAATTGTGGGCCAAGCTGAACCTCAAACATTTGAATCTTATGTACTGTATATATAACTTAATTTATGGAATCACAAATAGTGCATTCAAGGTGTGTGTGTGTGTGTGTGTGTGTGTGTGTGTGTGTGTGTGTGTGTGTGTGTGTGTGTGTGTGTGTGTGTGTGTGTGTGTGTGTGTGTGTTGCGTGCATGCGTGCATGCGTGCGTGTGTGTGTGTGGTTATGTTGGTGCGTGAGCATGAATATTGGTGATGTGGATGTTGGGAAGTGCATCATCATACAGGCATCATAGCATGTGCATTAATGTGCTGTATACCATATATATTCTCACTGCAATGCATACATACCTATCCACACCTTTTGTATATCTGTAGATAGTATATCTATATCTGTACATATCCTACTCTTAATAGTTACGCTGCCGGCCAGTATGACTACTACCATAGTACTGTCCTTATACCTGTACATATTATACTACAACACTGTACATCTGATTAGCACTATACTCAGTAGTACTATATTTGTATATGCTGTACCCAGTTTAATCAACTGTACATTATATATTACTATTGCACTTTACTACTACATTTGCAATCTGGTTGAATGCCAAACTTTCTCCCTCGTTGTACTGCACTTGTGTTGTATAATGACTGTAGGAAAGCCTGTGCTAATAAGATGACTTTGATTTGTAATTTACCTTTAATATGTTGTCATTGTTCATTGACAGGAGAGGGTGATTGATTTTATGCTAATGTGTTGTTCAGTGTGTGATGTGCTCCAGCTAGTGTCACATTCTGATTTGCTGGTAAGGTTACTGGCCCTTTAAGAGTTTTTTCCTAACTTTGGCCAGTTTGTCTCAGTCCAGCTGTTTGATGGTATGCTACAGTTACCTCTCTCCTTTTGGGGAAATTGTGAGTCAATGACAGATGTAAATACAGTATTTATGTTTCGTTTGTGCCCATTTCATTTACTGTAGCTTACTTTGGAATTATGTTCATATTGATCCATTTCTGTTGATGTTGTTTCTCTCTGCTAGTGAGATGCTGTTAGCCATGCTGGTTAGCTTAGTTGTGTGTTAGCTAGGCTATATAAATATAACTTGTCATTTGTTACTGTTAGTGCATTGAATGTATCTTTACATTTGGTTTACAGCGTGTGCCTACTTGTATTGTTTTGCCTGTATTGCATGAGCAATTTCCCTGCATACAGTCTATGTAATGTGTATGTGAAACGTTAGGTAAATATTAATAACTCAGGTTATCTGATTGTCTTAGTTACTATTTGTATTATATTATTAATCAATATTATTGTAACTATAGACCACATGTTTATGACATTATGTTTATGTATGTCATTAATGTTTACTAATGTATATTGTATTGTATTTCTTTGTAGAAAACCACACACACAAATATTCCCTGAATATAAACTTAATATATAAACCCTAAAACTAAAACGTTCCTGTGATTGTTTAATCAGAGTGTAAGATTCTGATCAAACTGGCCAGTATCACGTCTTCGTCTGTTTGGCCCTCCATCCAATTCCTCTGCGTTGTGTACTTTTAATGGTCCTGACGTCTCCGATACTGGTAGATAAGATCCTCATCTCCCCCCGTTAGTGCAATCCATAAACCATCCTAGTTCTCCACCGCCGTAAGAATTCGACACTCCGACACCGTGAGATACCTTATGAGGAAAAGCGTTGTTTTATTGCTCTAAACAGAACCTCATAATCAGATGTTATCAGATGTTATCAAATTGTATCGTCCTTGAAGAGTCTATTCTAATGATCTCTCGGTGTGTTCAGATTGTCCTTTTGTTATTCAGTCCAATAGTGGTCAGGCCTGGTCGTCAGCCTAACCCTCCTCGTGTTAGCCGAAGCTAATGATGTGTGGCATTCTTCCTCAACCCCCCCCCCCCTCCCCTCTCGTGATAAGAGGAGAGAGAGTCCTCTGTGTGATCTCAGTCCTACTCGCTCTCGGTCAGATTCTAGTCGGAGTCAGATTCTATTCTGCCTTACACCCGGAAACACCGTTCGACTCATAGATGTTCGTCGTCGCAACGACGGCCCCGCCTTCTGGTTGTCATGCAACGTGTTGTCATGACAACTGCTTTAACCTTTACACCATTAAACTTTCATTAAGATGAACCTCTCTCCCTCCTGGGCCTACAGTACACTCTTATCAGTTTGTTCCTGCGAGGAATGCAAAACATTGGGCTGACTGCTAAACATTCTGCTGGCTACTGGACCACTGTTCTATCACTCTCTTCATAGGCAAACCATGCACATTTTGATCTCTCTGACCCGGCACCGTTTTAGCTGTGGTCATCTCCCCCCAATCTATACATCACATACATTGAATAAACCCTGTTTCTCTCATTCCCCCCTTTGATTCTCAATCAACTTTCAGAATCAACAGACTACTTGGTTTTTCAATTAATTATACCCAAAAATAGACTCTATTAGTCCCCCACCTTCTCAACACCCATATCTAATCCTACAGGGCTGTTCCCTGTTTTGTTGTCTTCCGGCGTGACACCAGCAGCTAAACGATACCCACTCGGCGCTCTACGTTTGTCCCACGGGTGACCCCCAGCGCGCGCCAGTTCTTTCTGGTGACGTGTCCCCTCAAGACTCTGCCTATTTATTAGGTGTGAGAAGGCCCCACTGGAGTTCAAACTCCCTCTTTATTCAATAATTAACCCATTCAAATAACTGCACCATCTCTGTGCTAAATATTCCCCTATGGGTAATGAAAACTCCCCAGCACTACCCCCCCTCCACCACTAGGTGGCGACCTACTCCTCCTCTATGGTGGTTTAGTTGACGTGTCACTTCCTGATTCTAAACCCCTCGTGGCTCTGCGGCCATTTTGACTCGGTGCAAATGGCTACTCTCTCAACAAACGAACGCTGCCCTTCCTTCCAAGGCCTAAAAACACAGCTGTTTTTCCTCTCTTTCCTATCCATTATCAGGGGACGCTTTCTCAGACTAATACTCTTGCCTGATCGGACATAATACACACTGGTACAATCTCCTTTCGACTTTCCTTCTGTTATGAAAACAGTCCCGCCATCAACAATTTTTCGATCTGATTCAAGCGCCCCCCCCCCCCTTTCCTCATCTCGCATTTACCCTCCTTAAACCAAAACTGTGCAGCCTGCCTCGTTTGCTTTTCATTCTCTGTAGATAACACCCTCGATTTTCACCATGGCTCTCTGCTCATATTATTACAGCTGGCATTCTCTCTCTGTGTCAAACTAGAAATGTTTACGTTTACGGATTCACTATCTGTTCATTTTTATTTGGCTTAAAAGATCAAAACAACCACGTGTGCACAGTGAACTCACATCTTTCTCCTAAGCGCTGTTTCTCCTACAGCGCTGGTCCGCCTCATGACCGCTCGACTCGCCGCTCTCTCCCAGGGCTGGCCGGCCTTGCTTCGATCATGATTCTCCCACACATTGATGACTGTTGTCCACTGTCGCCCCATTATTGAAAAAGTCTTTATCCGTTGTTCTTATCTCTTGCAAATCCGGCTGTCATCAACAACCAACTGTTCCCGTTGTTTTAATCTCTTGCAAATCCGGCTGTCATCGGCACCAACTGTAAGATTCTGATCAAACTGGCCAGTATCACGTCTTTGTCTGTTTGGCCCTCCATCCAATTCCTCTGCGTTGTGTACTTTTAATGGTCCTGACGTCTCCGATACTGGTAGATAAGATCCTCATCTCCCCCCGTTAGTGCAATCCATAAACCATCCTAGTTCTCCACCGCCGTAAGAATTCGACACTCCGACACCGTGAGATACCTTATGAGGAAAAGCGTTGTTTTATTGCTCTAAACAGAACCTCATAATCAGATGTTATCAGATGTTATCAAATTGTATCATCCTTGAAGAGTCTATTCTAATGATCTCTCGGTGTGTTCAGATTGTCCTTTTGTTATTCAGTCCAATAGTGGTCAGGCCTGGTCGTCAGCCTAACCCTCCTCGTGTTAGCCGAAGCTAATGATGTGTGGCATTCTTCCTCAACCCCCCCCCCCCCCTCCCCTCTCGTGATAAGAGGAGAGAGAGTCCTCTGTGTGATCTCAGTCCTACTCGCTCTAGGTCAGATTCTAGTCGGAGTCAGATTCTATTCTGCCTTACACCCGGAAACACCGTTCGACTCATAGATGTTCGTCGTCGCAACGACGGCCCCGCCTTCTGGTTGTCATGCGACGTGTTGTCATGACAACTGCTTTAACCTTTACACCATTAAACTTTCATTAAGATGAACCTCTCTCCCTCCTGGGCCTACAGTACACTCTTATCAGTTTGTTCCTGCGAGGAATGCAAAACATTGGGCTGACTGCTAAACATTCTGCTGGCTACTGGACCACTGTTCTATCACTCTCTTCATAGGCAAACCATGCACATTTTGATCTCTCTGACCCGGCACAGTTTTAGCTGTGGTCATCTCCCCCCAATCTATACATCACATACATTGAATAAACCCTGTTTCTCTCAAGAGTCACAACCCCAGTGTCCACCAGCTCTATCAAGCACATCTGTGGAGGCCCTAGACCTCCGTTTCAATGACAATACATTTTAATATAATATAATATAATCAATGTTTAGGTAGCTGATGCACAACTTTATTTATAGACAGATCACAACAATAGTACCCCCACAACATTTTTTATCTCAGAATTGTATTGCATGGATTTGGCAGCAACCTACTGGACTGTATTTTTATCTTATTCACAAGCTCCTAAAACTCCTAGAGCTTTACTTTACTCACTTCTCCAACTCGGTTATTGCGCCAAAGGAGTCCACTCTGACCCACTTTGATCTCTACGTGATATTTTCTCTCTTCCTTTACAGCGTTAAAAGCCTGGCTAAGGTCTATCGTCAATTTGTTTTGAGGCTTTTCATGTCTGCCATGTTTTGCGCCTATTTGGCCGTCCAACTCTCGTGTCAAATTATTTGACACATACAACAGGATCAAAAGCCCTGTATGAGTCCTATAGCTTGGTGTGTGCTATATGCAAATTGAGGTGTTTTTAACGAAGGCATCATGAATCATTCATGAGCAGTGTTCCAACGAGTAGCACAGGAACACATTCATAGGGGAGAAAAAAAAGAATTGCTTTAGAAAAATACATTTGAAGTCGGCTGTATTTTCTGTTTTGATATCCAGCTCCGCTCATCGGTTGCTCATCAACACACCCTGCCGCCATGAAAGGTCTCTGACACAGAGGTGAGGCCAAGTCATGGGTTTGCTAGTCACACTGAAGTCCCCAAGTCAAACCAGGCAAGTCACAGATACATTTCAAGTCTTTACACTGAAGTCCCCAAGTCAAACCAGGCAAGTCTCAAGTCCAAAACTTTGGGTATTGCGTCCTAGAACAAGCCCCTTATGTGGTATTTACCTCATAAAGTGATATGGAAGCTTTGCAGAATGTTTGATCGTATATGTTCCTTACCCCAATATAAGTCCATATACTACTGCCACTCACTTCTTTGGTTGCCGTGTGGAGAATGAAGATGTCTCAAAAACATACCGCTAACTAAAATATGACGAAGGTCGAGACGGAACATGAAAGGATATCGGAAAATGAGTCTGTGGTACAAAAGCTTTTAGTTGTATTTACAACTACAGTGTTTGCATCGTATATATATCATGTAATTACAACTAAAAGCTCTTGTACCACAGATTCCCTTTTCCACATCCTTTCATGTTCCGCTTTGACCTTCATCATATTTTAGTTAGAAGTATGTTTTTGGGCCACCCAAGTGGCGACCCATATAATGCGCTGTGTCGCAAAGCGGCCGACCCGGGTTCGATTCCCGGACCCGGCGTCCTTTGCTGAAGGTCTTCCCCCTGCTCTGTCTCCCGTTCTTCCTCTGTCTCTCTCTCTACCGGACTGCCCGGTAGCACAAACAAATATATATACATATATATAAAAGTATGTTTTTGAAACTGCGTGCGAAAAACATGGAAGTGAATGGAGAGGAGAGAAAAATGGAATATTCAACCCCAGAAGCTACTGGTGCAAGTTTGTGGCATATATGTACAGTATACAGTACAGTCAAAATGTTCTATAAAACTCCCATATTGCTTTAATGCCATCGCAGAGTGATAGTATCACAAAACATGAATGCTTTCTCAAATACAGTTTAAATCTCCATGGTAAATACAGGGGCAGCAATGAGAAAGACACCCCCTACTGTATATACAACTGTAAAAGAAATAATAATAAAATAAAAACTTTAGCGCAAACAAGCAGAAGATTCACTGACCTTTGTGGCTTGGGGTCAGTTCAGGTCGACTATGCCTATAGGTTGTTTCTGTTGGGATTTGGGAGGGAATCGAAACGAGTAAAGTCCAAGTTAAGTCATGAATCACCTTTTAACACTTTGAGTGCCGGGACCCGTCTTTAGACGTCTTTGCTGGCCATGCTAAAGTTGCCGGAGGACGCGTTACGTCGTCCTTATATCAATATTTCAAAAATCTGCGATCGGATTCATATGTCCCCTCCGCTGGCCTGAGATCCACCAGCAGGACCCACTGAGCTCTCTGGCGGTTCAGGAGCGCCATCTGGTGGCCGATCGGCGCAATCGCCAAACAGGATGTTGAATAGAGGTTGTCATGACGACCGTAGTACTTCCGGGCGCTCGCTATAGTTCATGGGACTCTGGCTCGTCACGCTACACGGTGATCGATTGGCAATAACTCGATAAACAACATGATTTGGACGTATATACCATTATACAAGCTGGAGATGGACCGGGTAAAAATATATCCCATAATGATAAGATTTCTACTCGACGATGATCGCCCAACGGCGCGCGGAGACTGGGGTGAGTTTCAGCGTGTAACGTTACCGTCTTCGATACTAACTGCTATTATCAACATTTGACCCACATTAGATGATTGGTATAACGCTGCCCACGGAATTATAAACGCCCCCTCGCCCATCCGGTCAACATCAGATGACGTGTAGTAACTTCTAGAAGTACGTCTAGTTGGAATTTTTTATATCGCGCTGATTGCCATCAAACTGTATTTCATCATCAATATAATGCATTTGGGGCTATATATCACGTTCTGGAGAAAGCTGCAGAAAGAGATGAAAACATACTTATACATTAGACCATACTTTACTATGAATATGTGAATGAAAAAGTTTAACGTTGCTACACAATGAACAATACATATAGGACTTTGAATGGGCCCTAATAATGGCAATGTAGCAATAGAATTTAAAAAGTTATAGCCCTGCAAAGAAGGGGACTTTCTCCATAGACAAATAGCGCTGGCAATCTATGGTATATCATGAATTTAACCTTAGGCAGCCAAAGTGTTAACTGGCGCCCAGAAAAGTGGCAATTTTTATGAACTTGAGGACTGCATACTTTTTTTGAAAAGCGTATCTTTATACTTATAGCACATGCATAAGCCTGGTCTCTTTTGAAAGATAACATTCTAAAGAAAGATTAGTGCTAATGAAATAGAGTAACATAGGTCTGAACTTGAGTTGTAGAAAAACTTGTTACTCACGTTTTTCTGTAGTAGTTGCAATATCCAAATAATGTATTTCCAAAAAAAATTGTATGAGCTGGAAAACACCCTGGGTCTATAGCCTGACGTCTTATGTAGTTCATGTCCGAATTTCATAAAATCTGTTGAGAAATTAGTGATTAGGAGCAATTTTGGTAAACTGTGAAAAAATAAGCTCTCCAGTAAACCATTTCCTCATTGACTTCAATTAATTCTGCATTTTTTTCTCTTCCGGTTTTTGCTCGTGACTTTTCACCTTGATCCCTGATTCGCACAGCCCCACGTGGGGTATCATTGGAAAGCCACACTCATTGGCTACAACCCTAATTTTCGAGATTGCCAAATGATTGACGGAGCTAGAGCCCCGGGAGTTGGGGTTGGTAATCTGACTCTGCCGTGTACTTTGGCGCACACCTCACATATTGGCATGTAACTCAAGAACCGCTGTACAGGCAACAAATAGGGCTTTAATTCTATATATTGTATTTCTTTTTTAATGCACACCCGTACTGCTAGAGGTCGGCAAAGTGGTGCGTCGCGCTGGTGGGCAAATCGTCCTCAAGAGGGGCCGGGCCGTTGCACGTTAAGAGGTTAAACATCATTTAGGGTACCTTACTGTATGTATACTGCACCTGTGTATACTGTATACTTTACTTACTCATAGTATTCAGATTTGAAGTGTTATTGACTATATTTATACCTGTACCTCCCCTCCCCATGCAGCTATGACGCCTGAATTTCCCCAACAGGATCAATAAAGGAATATCTTATATTACACTTTTATCCAAAGTGACTTACAAGTCCTGTATGACAAGTCAGCAGGAATGGTACAACTCTTACAGCTGAGTAACAATGATCATCAAAACAGCTACATTTTCCACTGTGATGGAAAGGTCGGTCAGTGAGGAGGATTTGTCTGGTAGGTGAAGCAGTTCTGTTTTGCTTAGGTTCAGTTTGAGGTGGTTGGTCGTCATCCAGGCGGAGATGTCGGACAGACAGGCCGAGATCTGCTCAGAGACATGGATATCTGAGGGAGGAAAGGAGAGGAAGAGTTGAGTATCATCGGCGTAGCAATGATACAAGAAGGCATGAGACGTAATAATTTTACCCAGAGATTTGGTGTAGAGGGAGAAGAGGAGGGGTCCAAGAACTGAGCCCTAGGGAACACCCGTCCGAAGGGGACAGGGGGGCGACAGGGTCCCTCTCCATGATACTGGAGCGGTCATCGAGGTAGGATGTCAGCCATGCCAGCGCAGAGCCAGTCACTCCCATTCCTGCGAGGGATGCGAGGAGGATCTGATGGTTGACTGTGTCAAAGGCTGCCGACAGGTCCAGGAGAATCAGGACAGAGGAGAGGCCCTTTGCCTCTGAGCCTCTGTGACTGCTATGAGGGCCATCTCTGTGGAGTGACCAGTCCTGAAGCCTGACTGGTTGCAAATAGGAATGGGAGGATGTCTGGTGCTATGGTCTGGAGGAGTGGGGAGGGTATCGGGTACAGCTGGCATGTAGTGAGACGGTTCGACGTTACCAGTGTCAAGGCCTCTGTGTCTGTAATGGGAGAGAAAGATGACAGGGTGAAGGATGAAGTTCTCGATTCAGCATTTGGAATGGGCAGGGGTTTGGAGAAGCAGCTGCGGATGCTCTCCACTTCTCAAAGAAAATTGCAAAGTCTTATCTTATCTTAAAGTGGTATGCTGTTCTTTGAGCGCTGACACCTGTTAAGAGATATGACTTGAATGAAGATTGCACTGAGGTGCACTAAGCATGTTCACACTCACACAGAACAAGGATGAGTAATTTGAGTCTGGCTTTTTTTAAGAGTAAAGGAGTTGAGGACACAATTTGTCAGATGGCAGAAGCTGCGATCACCCGTTATTGTAAGGAGTTCCCTATATAGATTGCGCCGGCACCATACTTTATCTGCCTAAGGCTAAGTAAGGAAGGTGATAATTATTCACCGCCCACACGCACTTACAAGATTGAATGTTGTATCTAATCCTCCTTACAGTGTGTAGTTATCTGCTGCTGGAAGAGTCAACTCTGTACAATATGAGAACAACCCATTCACCATTCAACTCAGTACACTACGATAACAACCCAGTCACCATTCAACTCGGTAAACTATGAGAACAACCCAGACACCTTTCAACTCGGTACACTATGAGAACAACCCAGACACCTTTCAACTCGGTACACTATGAGAACAACCCAGACACGTTTCAACTCGGTACACTATGAGAACAACCCAGACACCTTTCAACTCGGTACACTATGAGAACAACCCAGACACGTTTCAACTCGGTACACTACGATAACAACCCAGACACCCTCACTATCACTTAGGCCACGAGGCCTGGTAAACAAGAATACCCTGAAGACTCTGGCAGGAGCACTCATTCAAGGGTACTACGACTATGCTTGCACCTCATGGTACCAAAGCACCTCAAAGGCGCTAAAAACTAAATTACAAACATCTCAAAACAAACTGGTCAGACTACTGCTTGACCTTACTCCTAGAACCCACCTCACCCCTGCCCACTTTGACAACCTAGGATGGCTTAGAGCAGACGACAGAGTACAGCAACTTGCAATGGGCCATGGTCTACAAGATACACTACACGACTAAGGTACCCTTGTACATGTCAAAATACTTCCCAAAGGTCAGTGAATACCACGATCACAACACCAGAGGGAGCTCCACAAATCATGTTAAACCCAGATTCGGCTCAAACAAGGGACTAAACACGTTTAGCAATTATGCCACATCAATGTGGAACGCCCTACCCACAGCTGTAAAGGAATGTGAATCACTACCCACTTTCAAAACCACTCTCAAATAGCACCTACGAGAGACTGCAATTAGAAACTGGCCCCTGTAAATGTCCTAACGCAACCCCCTCCAATGTACAATAAATGTCCTTTTAAACCCAATAATACACGAGACCCTCTTCTTGGGACCAAGTAAGATTTAGTCGATAATCCAATGTACAGTTTCCCCCCCACCCCACCCCACCTACCTACACTATGAGAACAACCCAGTCACCATTCAACTCGGTACACTATGAGAACAACCCAGTCACCTTTCAACTCGGTACACTATGAGAACAACTCAGTCACCATTCAACTCGGTACACTACGATAACAACCCAGACACCATTCAACTCGGTACACTATGATAACAACCAGACACCATTCAACTCGGCACACTATAAGATAAGATAAGATATTCCTTTATTGATCCCCTTGGAGAAAAGCAGCATGGGGGAGGGGAGGTACAGGTATTAGAAGACATGGTACAGGTCATAGAATTATAGTACAGTGGGGCGGCTATGTGGTGCAGTGGGCAAGGCGCTCACCACCAATGCAGGAGACGCTGGGTTCGAGCCCAGTTCATACTAATACATTTGGCAGTATTAGGGGGTGGGAAGCTGATGGGTGGGGATCGGACGTTGTGGACAGTGACTCCTATAGGTCGGTTGGTGCACCTGCGCAGTAGAATCAGGAAGCGACAGGGGCGGCGTGCCCTCCAAACGCAGACCCCGGACACTGAAAGATTGTGCTGTGCAGGTGAAAAGATGCGACGGCTGCTACCTCGAGTACCGGAGGGAACTCGTGCAATGTATGGCTTCGTCCACATTACAGCCGGCTTGTGGGAGGCATGGCCTAACAGCGTTTGAAACAGGGGAGGGTAGAATTGGACGATACGAAATTGGGATGAGAGAAAAATAGAAAATGGGAGAAAAAGTAGATAAAAAAAAACAAAAAAAAAAGAATTATAGTACAGTGGAGAAGTAAACATTTTAATATAATAACAATAGGCAGTGTAAACAATATAACAATATAGTTAACTCTGGACATGCGCAGAATGGGCAAGTAAGCAGTGTAAAAAGGTCAAGGTGCAAGATGAGGGTATGTATGCCCTCTCAGTTATATTTGCCCTACAATAAATATAGTTACAATATATATCATCTAATAATCTAATATCTAATGTAATATATAATCTATAAATGCTAAATATATGCTCTGATGAAGTATACAGTATACACATGAGGTGCAGTATGCACATGAAGGTATGTATTCCGTGATATACTTCATACGTTATATATTGTCCTTTTAGGTGGGAGTCAGACACACTCAGTGATTGAAGTTCCAAACTATGAGAACAACCCAGTCACCCTTCAACTCTCTGAGGTGTAAGATCACACCAGGTGTGAATAGAATCTTGAGAAGCGGGTACTGGTCACTGAAAGGTATACATCAGACTCTAATCAAATTTGACATCATGTGATCAGCACTGTGCTGTGATCCCTACAGTTACAGTACGTCTCTTTTGGGGGGGGGGGGGGGGGGTAAAGAGGGGAGACAGAGTTTGTTCACAATTTACAACATTTACAAAACAGACGTAGATTGTGCTGCGGGCCAAGGGCGTGCACAGACAATATTTGGGGGGCAGGGGCTCAAAGGGGGGGGGGGGGTGCATGCGGGGTACTTTCAAAATAGATAAGGTCTATTTTCTTTGTGGATAGTAGTATACATTTCAGTCTTCATATTCTTCGTGGATAGTAGTATACATTTCGGTAAACAAAATTTGGAAAGGCACTTGGGGCAAAAGGGAAGGGGCTCAAGCCCCCCCTTCGGCCCTATCTGTGCACGCCACTGCTGCGGACTATCAAGTCCCAACAATACTAATGACCTCATAGTGTTACTGTAGGTCACTCTGAGATCCACATGCATATTACATGTCTCAAGAGAGCTAACGTCTGGAGAACATGAGAACTGTCTGATTCTTAATATTAAACACTGCACGGACTCTGGTGCAGTGTGCTACTACGTTATTATGTACATTACATCATTATTACTGACTCATTGAATCCTGCCATTCACTACTATTATCACTATTATTACTATGTTCTATCATTATGTTCTATGTCCATTACCTTCTGTGTATTACCGCTTCTGCCTGCACCCCCTCTTCCCCATGCTGCTATGACACCTGAACCCAAGGGGATTAGTAAAGGAACACTTGACTCGACTGGACTGGACTTTGACTGGACTAATACAAAAATTGTGTCCTGCCAACTTTTTAAAATATGGGGCAAATAAAATAGCGACCTATAGGAATGGAGTTTGCAGTTCCCCCCAAAAGTAGATGTGATTGCGAGTAGAGGCAAAGTACCTGCATGAGCTGAGTCTGATGTATAAATTCAGAATTTACCTTTCTCAAACCTGCCCTCTTTTCTCGATCCTCCAATCACAACAATACATCAATTCTGCGATAGAATGCTAATGGTAAAATAAATTCCTACTGGGCTCCATTTGGTTTAGTTGTGATTGTGTTGTGAATGGCTCTTCATGACACAAATGCAACTTGCAGTCCAACCAGTCTGTGGGATCGTCTTTCCTCACCATCACAGGAAAAGTCCTGACGGGCTGCCAGTTCAAAGGAGGAGAAAAGTCACATAAATAGAGCACTCTGCTCGCTACCTTGTCGTGTGCAGATACTGAAGACGCTGTGTGCGCTGACGTGGCCAGTATGACTTTGTAATCATATTACCGATGCATGTCTCATTAGTTTCTGCCATGGCTGAGTGTCTCTCTCCCTTTCCTCCTGTTTCTATTCTGCTCACACACACACACACACACACACACACACACACACACACACACACACACACACACACACACACACACTCTTTCACTTACACATACACAGGCACTCAATTGCTGGCTGGCATTTGAGAGAGTCTAGGCTTGCATCTAAAGCAGTTTACCCAGGGACATAATAGCCCATCTAAAAGACCCCTCTGTATGCAGAATCATCCCATGCCATTTGCATTCTAGTGAGACAAATTAAATTTCAGCAGGAGGCAAGAATAGCGACATGCCGGGATCACAAAAGAAACGTTGGGAAACAGGAGAGTGAGCACACACCTGGGGCGCTGCAGGGCACGGCTGTTGTTTGAAACAATTATTGTGATGGGGTGTGTGTGGGGGGGGGGGGGGTATGCTTTCGAAGGATTCCATGCTTAATCTAGAGGGTTTGAAGTATTAAAATGTTTTATTGTCTGAAAAGTACGCTATTTTGGACCCGTTAGAACCTGGAAGCTCACAAAGCCAGAGCCGTTGAGCTGCTGAAACCCCGCGTAGACAGAGGAGATGTCTTAGGTCCTCGTGTTTCAACAATGACATGTTTTCTAATCTAAGGCATGTACAAAAAAATTAATAAATGGCGAAATGCTCGCAGGGCTACCGACTACCGTGCATTTTCCGTGCTCGTCTTCAAAAGCATTCCATTATGCATCCACCCCTTACATCCCTCCTACGTCCATCCTGCATCCACATGAGAAACTGGAAAGAAAGTGAGTCTGGCGAAGGCCGTGCGCGGGGAGAGAATGTGGGGACAAAAAAATTCCACCACTTTATGAGAAGGCCTGGTTCGTCTGAGCCGCTCTCCTTTATCTGGGAGGTTGCCGAGGCAGCTTTCAATAAAACATGCAGCGGGGATAACCTTCAACCCTGCCCTCTTTAACCCCACTCTCTGTGAAAGTGCTCACGGCTCGTCCTTGAGAGCGCCTGGCCGTTCGCCTTCCAATCACAACAGTGGAGACCCGGGGTGGCTGCGTCCGTGCCTCGCTGCTGTTGGTGCGTCTCTCGCTAGCCGCGCCTTCATTCTTTCAAGAGCCAGAAAGAGAAGCCTTTCCTTAAGTGCATCGGCCCAGAAACACCTGTCACATTTCCCCTCTCTGTGAACCCGTGGCCGTGGCGTTTCATTATTAACGGGGAAACTCAAACAAAGCCGCCTTCCTCTTCACCGGTTCGCTCACAGGCCTGAACTAAACACCGTCGGAGAAACGCCGCCTCCTGCCTCCTTGCAACCAACAGTGTTGTACAGTATTCTGTCCCTGAAACACCTTGGGCTGGTTGTAGAGATGATGCAACAACAACACAATGAGAGGCTACAGCCTATGGGTATTGGCCCCGCAAGCGTGTGTGGGGGCTTGCTATTGATTTCCTCCCACTAGACAATTTCCAGGGTACTTAGCCTAAATATCAGCTCTCTTCAAATTGACTTAAAGCGAGTGATCCTTCTTGATCTTATATCTCTGAGTGTGTATGTGTGTGTGTACAGCATCCACCAAGCTCTTAACGAGGGCAAAACGCCACATGACGAACAACGCCGGTCCTCTCTGACATATCGTGGAATATGTATCCCAGGTCTCCCTCCCCACTCTGCATTTGGATTCTAATGTCAGAACCCGCGCTAGTTATAAATAGGACTATTATGGCTTCAGAAAAGGTCACCTGCACATGTCTTCAGAATGGGTTTAGTGGAGCAGGGAGAGGGAAAGCTGCTCTTGTGACACTTGGGCCCTGTCGCAAGAGGGCTTTGACTGGAATAATCTTTAGTTGTTGTTTAGTGGTTTTAGCGTTTCAGGGAGAAAGCAATTTTAAAACGGATGAGAGCGTAATCCCTTACAATGCGGAGGATTATCCCTTTAAATGACCTTTATCTAGCCATGAGGCATGGAGAGCTTTTCAGAAACCACCATCCCAAGTCTGGCGTGATTCCGGCTACAATGCCCATTTAAAAATCACCAGGCTACGAGAGAAGTGGTACAACCGGCAGGGGGGGGGGGGGGGGGGGGCTGTGTGTATTCAAAACGCCAGATAAGAGATAGGGATACACAGGGGACTCGAAGAGGAGGAGGACGGGAGGCATTTCAACGACGAGATGGGTTCTGAATGGTGACGGTCTTGGAATTTTAATAAAATAAACTGTCATTTTCTTCTAACAACCTATATTTAAATTTTAATTGTAAAGAAAAATGTTTGATGTGAGAACTCGCACTCTACTGTTAATATAACCCCAGAGAGCCTGCCGTGCCTCGTAAAGTTTATTTGGAGATGTTTTCCATTAAGCTGAACATAAAGGCAGAGATGTACGTTATTTGACAAGAGAAGGATAAATTGTTATGTCTATGGGTGCAATCTTGAATACATTTACTAAAAGGAACAATGTTAAAGAAAGATCCAAGTGACAAATTACCCTTTCAACACAGTGCCTGTTTTGGAGACTACATAAATGTTGCTATTACAATTAGGGCTGTCTTAAATACTTCGAAGCTTCATTCGATGGGCATGGGATTCGAATATGAAAAGAAAATCCGATTATATAAATTTTTTAGCAAAATCAACTCTGCCTCTCTTTGTTAACTACAACAAGCAATGCTGTTTGTTATTTAAGATGAGGTCGGACTCGGCACTGACAGATTTGTGTTCATTGTGCTGCTTTTATAAAGCCTCAAATGACAGCTTACAATATTTCATGAAAGCAAAGTGTTTTGTTTGTCTAAGATTTAAAAAGGTTTAAACTTTACAGCACTGACAAAGTTGAACAAAGTGCTGTACAAGTCCCACACATTTTTTATTTTTTATTAAAAAAAATGTAAATAATTTTATTTAATTTTTTTTTATCTCGAAGCTTCGAATTAAAATCGAATCTCGGCCCCGAAGCTTCGAATTCCAAAAAAATATTCGAAGGTCAGCTCTAATTACAATATTATTGTATAAACTCTGTATCCTGTACAGTAAGAATATTATTCTTTCCACCCCTGCTCATTCTCTATTTATACTTATTCATCATCATTAGGTGGCTTCTTCGTTCCGAAGGTTGCCTATCACTCTCCAACCCATTCTTCTCTCCAACTCCGTGACTCCGCCTCTCACTCCTCTCCAATCACAGACATCGTCTACCCAGCCTCTTCTTGGTCTTCCACTTCCTCTCTTTCCATCCACCTTCCCCATCACCACCTTCTTGAACATCTCCCCGCTGGATCCTCTCAGAACATGCCCGCACAACTCCATCTTTCTCTTTTTCAACCTCTCCAGCAGCTGTCCCCCTTGCATATCCGCTCTTCTCAGTACCTCCTCATTCTTGATCTTATCCTTCCATGTTATCTTCAGCATCTTCCTCAGTGTCCACATTTCAAAAGAGTCTATCATCCTCTTTGCCTCTTCATTCAGCGTCCATGCTTCTGCTCCGTATGAAAAGACTGACATAACATACGTTTCCAAAATCCTGGTCTTCGTTTTCCAACTTATGTTTCTTCTCAATAATTCTTTATGGTTCCAGAATGCGCCCTTTGCAATTCTGGTTCTTCTCTTAATGTCCATGTTAGCTCTTCCACCTTCACTGATCCAGCTTCCAAGGTACATGTACTCCTTCACTTGTTCAAGTTTTTCTCCATCCACCTGTATTTTACAAACAGTTCCTGGTGTTTTTTCAATGATCATTACTTTAGTTTTCTTTGTGTTTAGTGACATTCCATAGTTTTTGCATTCGACATTCAGCTTATTCATCATGTCCTGTAGATCTTATTACGCTCCTAATACTGTAAAGACGGTTTCAACAGTGACAACAATAACATTATAAAAGCACCATAAGTATTTCCTGTTGCAACTTTAGCTAATGCAATAACTGACAGGAAATAAACTGTTCCCTAGCAACAGAATTCAAGTGAAAGCGTCTATAGTTCCGTCTTAGATTATGACATCCACCCCACTGAATTTGTATAATACCTTTGGTTTTATTTTGTGAACAGTAGGACCTTTGCATGAATGAATGAATGAATGAATGAAAACTTTATTTAACAGATTGCAGAATGGGTACAATACAGTACGGCTCAATACACACAATTATTAAGGGGTGCAGACCAGAGAAAGACGTTTGTCTTGTTTACATCAGGGTCCCCCATTTTCAATTCATATTGACATTTATGACATACTCAACATACATGACATTTATTGCATAGGGACATATAGGTATTTAGTACTGATACATTTGTGACATATGCGGTATCCAAATATACAGTACTGTTACTCATAGATCCTGACAGAGTATATACATGTAACGGTTGTGACAACGTCACCTTAAACTTCGATGCCCCGAGTGGGAGTCGAACCCCGGTCTCCCACGTTGCAGGCAACAACACAGACCGCTATACCAAGAGGTGAATTCACTACTTCGCAACGTGTCTATCTGTCTTTGAGGATGTGAGAGTGAGTTTAACCCATAGCACCACTACTCACCCCAGCCCTTCTTGACTGTGCTTCACGATACCATCCGTTACATACATATGATGGGGAGGGGACTGTACATTAGGAGGGGGTGGGTGGGTGGGAGAGAAATATACATCCGGTGGTGAGGAGACTGTACATTTGGAGGGGGAGAATATATACATGCGGTGGGGAGGAGACTGTCTATTAGGAGGGGGTGGGGGTGGGGGGTTTGGACATTTACGGTGGCCAGTTTCAAATTGCAGCCACCCGTAGGTGCTCTTTAAGAGCGGTTTTGAATGTGGGTAGGGATTCACATTCCTTTACAGCTTTGGGTAGGGCGTTCCACATTGATGTGGCATAATTGCGAAACATGTTTAGTCCCTAGTTTGAGCCGAATCTGGGTTTAACATGATTTGTTGAGCTTCCTCTGGTGTTGTGGTCGTGGTATTCACTGACCTTTGGGAAGTATTTTGACATGTACATGGGTACCTTAGTCGTATAGTGTATCTTGTAGACCAGGCCCATTGCAAGTTGCTTTACTCTGTCGTCTACTCTAAGCCATCCTAGGTTGTCAAAGTGTGCAGGGGTGAGGTGGGTTCTAGGGGTAAGGTCAAGTAGTAGTCTGACTAGTTTATTTTGTGATGTTTGTAATCTTGTTTTTAGCGCCTTTGAGGTGCTTTGGTACCATGAGGTGCAAGCATAGTCGTAGTACCCTTGAATGAGTGCTCCTGCCAGAGTCTTCACGGTATTCTTGTTTACCAGAGAGGAGATCCGGTACAAGAATCTAGTTCGTTGGTTGACTTTTTTTATTACATTGGATGCCATTTTGTCACAGGAAAGATTTGCCTCTAGGATGGAACCCAGGTAGGTAATTTCATCTTTCCTTGTGACAATATTGTCACCCACTGTAACTGAGAAGCCGTCGGTCTTGCTGAGTTTGTTATTTGAACCGAAGAGAATGGACTCTGTTTTGCCCATGTGTAATGATAGTTTGTTATCAGCGAGCCATATGCAGATTTTGCCTAGTTCCGAGCTGAGGGTTTTTTCAAGGCTGAGTCGTCCGCAAACAGGAACAAGTTGCAGTCACAAGCTGACGACATGTCATTTGCATAAATTAGGAACAGTAGCTGTCCTAGTATGCTTCCTTATGGAACACCACAGCTCACTGTGAGGGGGGGATAGAGTACCGTTTACCTCCACCATCTGTTCTCTCCCTTCCAGGTAGGATTGCATCCAGCTCACTGATAGACTATCAAAACCAATTGCTTTTAGCTTGTCAATCAGAATGGAGTGATTGACAGCGTTGAAGGCCTTTTGTAGGTCCAGCATGACCATGCCGCAGTATTTGCCCACGTCCAACCCTTGTTTGATGTGGTCGTTCAAATAGAGAAGGCATGTGTCAGTGGAGTGGGATGTTCTGAAGCCAGATTGGAATTCGTAGATTCGATTTTTTTCCGCCAGGTACTTTTCGACCTGTTCGTAGACTATTTTCTCCATGACTTTTGAGATGGAGGTAAGAATAGAAACAGGGCGGTAGTTGCCTGGGTCTAATTTGCTGCCCTTTTTGTGCAGAGGGGTCACTCTCGCAATTTTGAAGTCCTTGGGGATGTGTCCCTGTTTTATGGAGAGGTTTATTATGTGTGTGATGACTGGGGTGATGGCGGCTGCTGCGTCTCTGAGGAATTTGGAGGGGATGTTGTCATGGCCAGTGGCCTTGATAGGTTGGAGGGCGCTCCTGAGTGTAGGTCGACAGGTGTGTAGAAGACCATGGTCCTACAACCAAGAAGCATATATAACCTGATGATGGTCCTTGTACTGAAACGCTGTTCTCAAAAAATCTGTTTTCTAAAAAATATGTGAGTGTTCAGTTTTTTTAATTTATTAACACTTTCAGGCCGTGTTTTACCCTGTTGATGCCACGGCCCGCGGCCCATGTAACGTTAATATCGCCTAATCTATGTTTTAAATTATGCTATGTGTCTGATCTGCCCATCGCTTATCAAAGAATAATTTTCCAGTCAACATTGGCAAAGCAGATTGTGTTTTTATCGCTTCATTTCCTTTTTATAGCATTTTGAAAACCACTCGGTTTCGAAGAAAAAACAACACATTCCCTGATAATCGCCTTTTACTGGAATATTCCAGAACGTTATCATTTGTCGGTCTATTTATGAATAGTTTTCAAATAAACGGTAGATGGTCGATAGTATATGTGTGCGCACGCACGCTCGTGCCGTGCGCTGATAATCGCTGCTATTATTTCCTCATGGCTTTTACAGTGAAACATATAGTGGAAAAACTTATATCTCCATGAAAACGAGTCTGATTATCCTAACACTGATAACATAGATTCCTTACCTGACATCAGATGGTATCCAAATGGTATATTCCAATTCCTGATCACCATTCGAAAAAATCGATAAGTATATTGATCCAACGTGTGTACAGTATAACCCATGCTCGCCGCGGCTCAGAGGCTCCAGAATGAACTCTGGTAACTCCGGCTGCATCAGTGGACTGGAAAATGTGGACTGGAATATTTTTTTCCCCCATCCATTTTCATTGAGTCCATTCCAAAAGGGTGATTTACCATCTGGGAGACGATAGGGGGCGCTTTTTTCACATCTGATCGCCGGCGGCCCCTAGATCTCCAACGGTAGGCTCGCGTGATGCAATATGATTTCAGATCGCTAAAAAAATAAAAATAAAAAGAATTCCGAGAAAAGCTGTGACGTGGCTTTCAACGTCACAATCGTAAACCCGAGATTAGCCGTGAGTGGCGCTCAAAGTGTTAAAGGGGAACTATCTTATAAATTGCCCTTTCCAGTGTTTAGCATTGTTTTCTAGCAATGTGGGGTTGGACCAACACTGTATGTCTCAAATTCTAATTTTGGCGGATTGCTCCAGTTCATATGAGACAAGATCCTCCCCCACTGAACCAAGCCATTCTGATTTGACTCACTATCCTACTGTACGTAGCAAGACGCTGCATACCTCAGCTCCTTCTGTGGCTGTAGCCACCGCCCACAATCAACAATTAGAGGAAGTTAGTGTAACATTGACGTTATGACCAAAATGGGCAAGCAGCGAATACGTCCTTGCACTCATTTCCTAATGATATCGTGATTTTTGCAAAGACGAAGGACTTTATAATGCTGCTGTGATTTCCTGGCTGTTGCTAAAGAAGGGAGCTAGCCTGTACCAAGTATTCGGGACCGAAAGAAAGTATCGAATCAGTAAGTACATACAGTACGTCGTAATTAGCAGTAGGACCTCGTTCATTCATCCGTTTGTGTCAATAGTGTATTAACGGTAGGGATGGGTACCTTTCACATTTGAACCGGTACCTGTGAATCGATACCAGTACCCAACGGTACCTTTTTTCGGTACTTTAGTCTAAATTTATTTACCTACCTCAGTCGTGAAAAAAAAATCCTAACTTCAAATAACTACAATTTCTACCGTTTTCGGCTTGCCATTGCTCCAACTGCTTTGTTGTTGAATCAAGTCAAATCCTAGGTAAGCATATATTGTGCGTGTGAACGTTGACATGAAAAGAAAAAAGGTAAAAAAAAGAAAAAAAAGAAAAAAAGAAATAAAAAAGTTAAAAAAAAAAGTATTTTTTTTCTTTTTTTGGTATCTCACTTGAATCGATACTCGGTAGTACCGACGTGTTTCGGTTCGGTACCTCAAAAGAACCGAATTCGGTACCCATCCCTAATTAACGGTATCTCCTCCGTGTGTGCGTGCATCTCATATGGGAGTTGAAGCTGAGCCATTGGCTCACTGTCGGGGTTATATTTATTATGGACAGAAGTTGTCAAATCATTACTCAGCAACTGTCAACTGTCTGCACATGTCAATAGTGTGTTAATGTTACTATTTTACTGTAGCGTTTCTGCGTTTTTCCTCTTTCTTATACAGTAGGAAGGGGGAAGAACACTATATCGTGGGTGTTCCTATGACTTGTATTCAGTTTACAGCTTCGAAACTCCACTTATTTGGTTTTACAATGTCAAAGCCTTTTAAATAGAATCAAAACGTTCCTGCATTTCTGTCCGCTTTATCGTTTTATGACAGAAATCTGATAGTGTATGCGTGTTCACGCGAGGGGGAGTCGGATTCTGGCAGGGAGTCCGAATTCGGCACAACACCGGCCGAGGAGGTAACATTATTTGTCACCGAGTTGAGAGCTCCCCAGACTACAGCTGGGCGATCGGCAACAATGGCGATCGCCAAGAGCGAACTATTGAATATTATTATGAAGAGGAAGAGGACAAACAGTGATGATCCATCCATAACATAAAGTGTGTTTTTACCAGACTATGTTGGATTCTAGTATTTTCAAACAGGCTGTTCCTGGATGTAACATTGGTTGGTAGGTGACTGTCACTCATAGCCCTTTGCTAGTATGGGCGGAGCCCAGCCAAAAACAGCTTGGAATCTTGAAGTGGAAAAATGCTGCTTTAGAGTACTCGATTAGAAATACAAAACAATGAATTTTTGGGGGAAAAAACGTACTGATGTGTTCCATAGACTCACAGGAATTGTGTAAAATTGCCCAAATAGTGAAAGAAATAGTAAGATAGTTCCCCTTTAAAATGTTAAATTCTTATTTTCCATTTTTCCATTCCTTTTTATATGATCTTAGGTGTGTTGTTATTTTGTCTTCTATGTGTGATCAAACACCAAGACAAATCCCTTGTATGAAAAATTGGTTTAGATTCCAATTGTCACACTCCTACTGTATGTGAGCTGCTGGACCTGCTTTTGGCAGACTTGCCACTCTCCCAGCTCCCTGCTGCGCGTGTCCAAGTGAGATTATCAGGGAGATTGGGTCATTTGGTGTCTCGGATTGCTCGATGAGAAAGCCGGTCACTTCCTTCTCGGATTTCTCAAGTTGGTCCAATTATAAATCAATTTCTGTTAACCGTTTCCCTTCCTGCCGTTTGTCAGACATCGTCAGACGATCACAGTCACCAGATACATACACATGCAGCTAAGCCCAGTTCAACCGTAGCAGAGGAGATGCATCTGTGAGCTCTGAGGATGTGTGGGTAGGTACAGTAGGCCTACGTATGGATGCCTTGTAAGCATATTTACCACTCCGGTTCTTCTTAATTAATTCCTTATTCCACAGCGACTTTACTTCCATGTAGTGATTAGCCACATTCAAATGGTATAAACACGTCTGATTTGAGCCCAATATTCAAAGGTCAAATTTATTGCAAATCCACCAAATGTCTTTCCACATGTGGTGAAGTCCTGCATGCATAATGCATTGTGTTGAAATATTCATCAAGGAGAAAAACGCAAATAAAATTGATATTTGATCCGTTCCACAATCCTACTCAAACAGGGCTAGTAAAACAGGATATAGGAATGTTGTGAGTGAGGAAGTCCTGAATTTTTTATTGGCTGTGGGTTTATTTTAAGTGTTAAGGATTCCACGGTGTGCCCTGCTCAGAGATGAAGTCTGCTTCGGAGGGAGAGAATAACCTTGGAAGCCATGGACCCAATTAGCTGTGTGAGCTTAGCAAATGGCAGTACATTTCCTAAAGCAATGAAGAGGAAGTGTGGTCTATACTGTAAGGTTTCACACTACAAAGGTAAAGTAAATAGCATGATAGCCCACAGTATTGTTTGTCATGTGTTTGTGTGTGTGTGTGTGTGGGGGCGCTTGCTTTGAAGATAATGAAAACACACAAAAAACGTTGCCTCAATAAACAAGATGAACAATATTAACAGACAAAGAAAAAAATGTTCACTTCAAACCAAGAGATCAAAAGTGGCCGTGCGGTGAGAAGTTTAACAATGGAATATCTTCAACATTGTAGTCAATCCCATCCCCATTATTGTACAGAGTCCCATGGCTCCAATTATCCCAACCAAAGAGGCACTGCCTCTCCCCTTCACTTTGTGACGGGAAAATATAGCGCCTTTGATGAGGCAGCAGTCGTAGCTAACGAAGATGTGAGAGGATCAAGCCGGCCCTCGTTTTGTTGGGAACCTCTTCACATCCTACCGAAACAGCACTTGTACTACAGTATATATATATACACACAGGTATATTCAATCGTTTTGGGGGGTTGGGGCTTAAAACAAAAGACTCATAATTTCCTCAATGTTATATTTGTAGATGGCTAAGACGTTCAGGGGAAAGATTTCTTTCTGTAGTTTTCCCGGTAATTATCCTAACGACAGCAGGCAAGTAAGTGACGTTAAATAACTGGCAATATATATCCACATCCCATTACGTTTTAATGTGTTTGATATCATGATACAAAAATGTCACATTATCCGCATCATTATAAAGCAAATGACACAACATTCACCCAAAAGGGCGCAAAACCAACATAACCTTTCTACAGTATATACAAATAATATACAAAAAGTAGGCACAAAGGCAGAATGTTCGTGCCTAAAAATTTGTAATTTTTTTATGGAAGTTACACAGCTTTGTAAAATAATGTGTTAATGGTAAATGCAAACTAATAAACTTAAATACCCATTACGAGTGCAAATTGTGTAATGCCCATTTTCTTGTTGTAATTTTCTATCCAACCCGAAAACAATATCAGCATTATTTGAAATAACGGAGGGAGTTTTTTTTTGCATGATGAAAAGCAAAGTTTGTGTGCAGATCCATCACAAGTGTGTAAAAATCAATATTCACTGGTGAGGCTTGTGACTGATAGGAACGAAACACTTATAAAAAATCATGCATCATTCAAATGATACCATTCATCCTCGCATACAGACACACAGCCCCCACGCTGCCTTCACCATGAAGTCCACGGAGGATGTATTAGTCCCTGGCTCCAGCCACAGGGCCCAGGATTCTATTAGAAACCAAATCCTCGGAAGCGCTCGCCTTAGTGTGCCTGGCATGGCGCGCCAATTAGGCAGAGTTTGCGCTTTTGAGACAATTTCCTCCCTCCGAGACACCGGGGCGAGGCTCAATCAATCAGATGTGTTTTGGGAAAAAAAGGGGGATTTGACCATTTCAGGAGTCTGTCTCCCTACGCCGTGACTGGGCTGGGTCCACTAGGCTCCTGGCCCACGGAGCCTCTGTACCTCCGTCCGCAATATTCTCCGATAAACGAGCCGTCCTCGTTGAATTGTCCTCCCCCGTCGGTGTAGTCCACCATGCTGTCCCTGCTGAGGCTGTCCCCGCCTCCCTCATCCCCCATCAGGGAGCCCAGGCTGCAGCCCTTCAGAGGCTTCTCGTCACTGTCACTGCAGTCACCGTAAACAACACAGAGAGCGCAGGGGGGTCAGTGGCAGTGGAAAACACAGACAATACCTTACCTATTCATATCAAGTATGTAACTTGATTAATATACAGTACCTTACCAATTAATATACAGTACTTACCTATTAACTCATTGGGCGCCAATAACGAGTATACTCGTGTTTCGCCGCCAATACTTGAGCGCCAATGACGAGTATACTTTTTCCTTTGATCCCCGTTCTAAACACTCAGCCGGAGCTCCCTGGCACAACGTTGGAATTGCAATGATGATTGAAATCCGCCAGGTGGCAGTATCACCTACCTTATGAACATGGGCTAGCTATTAGTGTTAGTGCCAGCCGCCAAACAACTAGGTACTTGTTGTGAGCAGCAGTGAGCAGGACACGTTCGACAATCGCGATCGCCTAGAGCGAACTATTGGATATTATGAAAAAGACTAAACGGATTATATGGATGATGATTATGGATGATAAGGTGCGTTTCCACCAGACTATGATGTTGGACTATGTTGGACTAAGCACTACTGGTAAAACGTAAAACAACTATAATCAAACCGACCGATAAGGAAACCTATTCGGCTCTGTGGTATAGTCTGGCCCGAGCACACAATAGTAACCTGGCTGCAATGCAATGGCGAGCAAACTATTGGATATTATGAAGAAGACAAAACGGATTATATGGATGATGATTATGGATGATAAAGTGCGTTTCCACCAGACTATGATGTTGGACTATGTTGGACTAAGCACTACTGGTAAAACGTAAAACAACTATAATCAAACCGACCGATGAGGAAACCTATTCGGCTCCGTCTATAGTCTGGCCCGAGCAGATGACGAAGATGGATGAGGGCTACCTAACGTTATATGTATTGATCCTGTTCTGATTCAAGACACGTTTGGACTAGAAGTGAGAAATGGAGTACCTCTAAACCAAAGGTAACGTCTATTTTACGTGTACTTTACCGAAACTCCATCATAAAACATGCGTTTATATGATCGCAGCGTCCGATATACAACCCCCCCCCCCCCCCCCCCCCCCCCCCCCCGGCTTTGTGAAGAAACAAGGTCATGTGTTTACCTTTGACCTGGCAATAATATAGGTTTCAAGCGAGCAGCTGCGAGAAAACCAGCCTGGATTATTTTGAAACGGGGCAATGTTTATCTTGGGATTGTGAACGAACGAGGGTATGTAGAAACAAGTGCTTTTTTACATGTTGGACTATAAATAGTGTTTGTCAAATGAGCCATACTATTGTCTCCATAGCTATAATATAGAATATACAATAGCTCTGCAAAGATCGTGAAATATCGTGAAAAT
Organism: Notolepis coatsorum; assembly: GCF_963971535.1. NCBI lineage: Eukaryota > Metazoa > Chordata > Actinopteri > Aulopiformes > Paralepididae > Notolepis > Notolepis coatsorum. The sequence continues at coordinate 61,414,055 of NC_140181.1, forward strand.
GGTAAAAAAAAAAAAAGCTGCCGCCAGTACAGATGGGGAAAGAGGATGGCGCTCAATGAGTTAATATACAGTACTTACATACTGATATACAATACTTACCTATTCATATATAGTACCTTACCTATTAATATACAGCACCTTACCTAATATTACATCACATCACATCCTGGTCTGCAAACAGCAGGCGATTGTAATCAACTAGCAGGTTAATATCATTGAACTGTGGCCAATGAGCTGCGCCATATTGGTTGGCAAGACATGTCACGACATTACTATGAAAGGGATGGTAGACACATATGCATCAGTCCGCGCACACCCGGCCCCACACACACATATATATTACGCACCACAGGACAGCATTGGAGGACCAATTTTGAGATATGCGCATGCATGCGCAAACACACACACACACACAAATACACACACATACATACATACTCACACAAACATCAAATCCAAGCACATACATGTACACATCCTATTACATAGGCAGCTGCACATACACAGCTTACATACACTGCGTTGGTATGGCTTCAGTGCATCACTACAGGTGGTGGGAGGGATGGCTGCAGCAGGGGCGCAGAAGGGAGGTGTTGGGGGAGGAGAGGGAGACAGGGGGGAAGGCTTGCTACAATCACTTCACTTCACTAATTGCTAATTGCCACTGCTTCAGGACTGAAGGCAATTTCAAATCTCTTTAGAACCGGCGATGGAAATTGCCAGGGTACAGCTCATTCCGTACAGAGAGAGAGAGAGAGAGAGAGAGAGAGAGAGAGAGAGAGAGAGAGAGAGAGAGAGAGAGAGAGAGAAAGAGAAAGAGAAAGAGAGAGAGAGAGAGAGAGAGAGAGAGAGAGAGAGAGAGAGAGAGAGAGAGAGAGAGAGAGAGAGAGAGGCTGAGGGAGAGATTGAGAAAGGGAGAAGGAAGAGAGAGGGGGGGGTAAGGTGGGGGCGAGGGTATGCAATCCCAGACAAACAGCCTGTCATTCCTGGTATTCCCGAGAGGGCCACATGCAGGCCAAGGAGATTAGATGCCAATTTAAGGCTGGGCACCTGGCCAAGGCACAGGTGTCTCGCTACAAGAGACACAGGGTCACCTCAAAACACCCAGGACTCCCTCCTCCTGTTCTCTCATACCCAGCACGTCCATGTTTGGTAATACCTTCCCCTTTTCCTCTCCTTACGTTTAGTATTCATGACGCACGGCGGTCTGGCGAGAGGAAAGTCTGGTCCGGAGGCAAGTATATACGATAGGGCCATTTTGTGGCGTGTCGTTGATACCTGCGTCAAACAGAAGTGCAACATTTTTCGTGGGTAGGATTTGAAGCATATATATATGCTCCGAAACTTTGGATTCCATATTGGCGTTTGTTCTCCCGAGTGGACTTTTAATAACCAATCTTATCTACCCTATTTCATAAGCCCTTTTACCATGCCAGCCACATAAGGTCCCCATTTCAAGCGTTATCAAACTCTCTTTCTCTGGCGACCCTCGAGCACCCAAGATAAGTGGCCCTTATCTGCGAGCAGCAGAATGCCACAGTGAAAATGCAGCGACCCCCTGTGGTGCACACCTTCCCAATACTGTGACAGAGCAGCATTCAAGTGACTTTTATTTTAAAAAGGCCATGATCAGGATCCAGGCTCACCTCAGCTCCTCTACCGCCTCCATGTAATGAGGGCCGGGCTTTCAAACACCATATGCTGACGTGTTGATTTCTTTTTCTTTTTTGGGGGGGGAGGGCGACTCATGACAACATCACTTTGGAATGGGAGCGTTTCTTTAACCGACTTGGTGCTGGATTTTAATTATTATAACTGTATAATTAAAGTTTAAAAGTGGTTTGAAAAAAGAAAAGGAAAAACATCATGTGTGCAAACTCTCCCTCCAGTTAACTCTCCCTCCAGCTAACTCTCCTTCCAGCTAACTCTCCCTGGGAGCATGTCTATATTCCCCGGGTTCTATGTTCCCCAGGTTCTATGTTCCCCGCTCCCGCTAAAAAAAAGGGTCCTATGTTCCCCGCTACTCCCGAAAAAGCGACAGAGTTGTGTGAGGTTCGCACGTAGGCCTATCAATGCGTGGTGAGGGGGGCCAGTGTTCTGCCGAATTCTGCTGCTTCCCCCGAAAATGTTTGGCGTAGCGTGAATCGATAGCCGCGTCTGCCGAATTCTGTAAAATATACACGGTTATGTGTTGCTGTTGTTATTATTCAGGGATGTGATTGCGCCTTAAGAAAAAAACCTGAACATTTTCTAAACCATTATTTTTTATGGGACCAAGAAAGGTTTCGTCGATATTCCAATGTACAGTTTCCCCCCCCCCCCGCCTACCCAACCCCCCCCCCCCCCCCACACCCAACCACCTCCAATGTACAGTTCCCCCCCCCACCTACCCAACCTCCTCCAATGTACAGTTTCTACATCAAATGTTATACTCTCTTTTTTAGACGCTTTTTGTATCACAAACAGTACTGTATTTGTAAATCTGGTATGTCATAAATGTATAGATGTAGCAGTACTGTGTATCTGTATGTCATGTACTGTATGTCATATGTTATGATGAATTGAAAATGGGGGACCCTGATGTAAACAAGACGAAAGTCTTTCTCTGGTCTGCATCCCCTTAACAATGTGTGTATTGAGCTGTACTGTATTGTACCCATTCTGCAATCTGTTAATACCATTTTCAATCAATCATTCAAATTGGAAGGTGGGAGAGGGGTTGGAGAGGGACAAAGAAAATGAATAAAATATCTCTCTCTCTAACCTCCAGGTATCTCTCTCTCTCTAACCTCCAGGTATCTCTCTCTCTCACCTCCAGGTATCTCTCTCTCTAGCCTCCAGGTATCTCTCTCACCTCCAGGTATCTCTCTCTCTCTAGCCTCCAGATATCCCATTCTCTCTCTCTAACCTCCAGGTCTCTCTCTCTCTCTAACCTCCAGGTATCTATTTATATTATTTTATTATTGTTATTATTATTATAATAAATATTTTACTGTTTGACTTACAGATGGGTTGGTTGCAATAAAAGCTTATTTTGGATTGGTTATTGACATATCTACTGTATTTCTTTGATTTTGTTTGAGAAAAATACAGAATAATGTAGCCTATTATATACAGTATATAAATACAGAATAATATATAAGCCTATATATTCTTCTCATTGAAGAAATATGTTGCATGTTTGTATAGGCTATGCCTATAGCAGGGGTGGCCAACCCGCGGCTCGCGAGCCGCATGCGGCTCTTTGCCCGTCAATGTGCGGCTCTTCCATCCATAAAAAAAAATTATAATAAAATAAAAAATTATAATATATATATATTTTTTAAAAATTTTTTTTTTTTTAACTTAACGTAGAATAAACATTTACAATTCTTTTTCAAATGGTCAATTTACATGTTCTTGGTATCTGAATCTAGGGACATATATGGATCAGTGTCAGAAATAGTGTGTCTGTTACTAGGCTTGAGTAAATTGTAATGAACCAAAGGAGAATATCAATTCTATTTAAAAAAAAAATAAAAATCTTTGACTGTGAATAACACCATGCTAAAATTGACCAGGGCCCTGTTTCTTGTACCTGGTTCAACTAAGTCGATCAAGATGTCATTATCCAGCTTCAGTTAACCCGATGTTCGAAGCCGGGATTTTCCTGTTCCTCGAAGGTGGATTCAGTCTCGTTAACTCAAGCCAGACTTGCGACTCAGGCTAAATGCGCGCGGCCGCTTCAGGCGAAAAGCCAGCACGTATCGATGGCAGAGATCCTGATTCTCTAACGGCATTGATTGATTAATTGATTTAAAACTTTATTGACAGATTGCAATACGGCTCAATCGCCTCGCCGACAAGTTAAATGCGTTATCTATAGGCTAATTTTAAGTCCCTCATTACCTCAATCAATCAGATTATATTTCTTTAAACTTGCCTGCTGGATTGAATAATCAAATGAGATCTTGCTAGCGAAAATAATTAGTTAAACTTATACAGAATTACGATACGGCTCTCTTACCCATTGATTGATGTATAGTCGATCTTTAACTTATCTCCAATGTGGTCTAACGGGTTGTTGTTTTGACTATCACGCAGACGACCGGGGTTCGAGACCCTAGTCTTTTCCTTCTTTTTGCAATATAGGAATAATTCAATTTGGTGCACGTTGAGAGCTATATAAAGAATGACATCCTCAATGCATGTAGATTTATAATATTTTAACTTAAAACCAGGCTACTTTGGCGTATAATCATTAATATTATATTCAAAAAAATCATATTGGAAACACCGGGTTTTGAACCCCGGTCGCTGGGTTGGCAGGCTTGAGCACTACCGCTGCACCACTGTGCCAGATGGGATACATTCATTGTTTATACATTAATGAACGAGAGACCCGTGTTTAGAATATCCTTTGTTTTGAATGAAGTTTATCTCTTTATCCTCATTCATTAATGTGACGTCAACGGCTCATTCAATTTCTCAAATCCGTCAAACAGCGCATCTCATCAGACATCTTAATCCCAGTTACAATTAAAATAACCACATAATGTGTACATCGCACGAGCGAGCGCCACGGTATATATAACGTGCATTATTTAGGACAAAGTGAATTTAGTATCAGCATTTTGGGTCTATTTTACATTTCAAAAGCCCCCTCTGGAAGAATGGAGCACAAAAACGTAATTCAGAATGGTATAATGCAGATCGTAGACTGTGGGAATAGTTTCAGGAAACGGGCTGTCACTTCTTTGCGGGGGCGTGGCGATGGTTCAGGCTAACTTGAACTTAAACTCTGCTTTCGACCAGGCTCAAACTTTTGGATCTGTTGTCATGGTGATTTGGAAAATCCACGTACGGGGAACCGGAAAGTCCGGCTAACTCAGTTATCCAGTTAAAGTTATCCGGCTAACTTATCCAGGTACAAGGAACGGGGCCCAGACCTGAAAAATCGAAGCAAATAAATAAAGGGAAGATGATTAAACAGAAGGTTTTGTTGATACAGTACTGAATTCTGCCATCTTTTTTATAATGTAAATTTCTCCACCATTTTTCATCGTATTGCAACACCGTTTTTTGCAAGACGTTCACAGAAAGGTAGAGACACTAACTGCGTTCTGTTTTATGGCAATAACATTCTATTTCATACTGGCTGCCGCTCAGCGTCATCTGCACGCACTTCACTTCGTGCACGAGCACTGAATAAAAAATTCCACAATGTACCTTTACATCCCAACATTCGTCTGGCCACACCCCTATCCGCTTACCTTCATAAGCAGGTGTGTGGTCACCTACTCGCCTCCTTCTTCACTTTCACCACAAGGAAGTGCCTTTGGTAGATCCCACACTTGACGAGGTTGTTAGCTGAAGAAAGTTGAGACGTGTTTACATTTTTTCTTGATTTTTTTTTCTCTCATATATTTAGAAAGAAAATCATAATGTCTACTTCGGAGGGTCGCGCTCGCAACGCTACTCTTCACCAGCGGTTCTCCATCGCCGCCTGTGTCGTGCGTCTTGGAGCGGGGTTGAGGCCTCTCTCGTGGTCGGCAGCCACGCCCGGTAGGCGTCCGATGGGTAGTTTGCCTCTCCAAGGAGCTGGTGCACCAGTGCCGTCTCCTGTGCGATGGCCTGGTTCCGGCTCTGGTTCCTCTGGTTCCTCTGCTTCCGGGGAGTCGTCCGCTGTTGGGCGGCCAGCTCCTTTGGTTGCGGGGGATTTGAGACGCAAACTTTTTGCGTCAGCTCGCTCCCGTCGCAAGATGGTGGCTTGCAGACACGAACGGCCTGGTTTTGGTGAGTTGCTGGAGACAGATGAGGATGTGTCGGTCTCTACATGCCCGATGGAGACAGAGGACTACATGATAGAGGCGGACAGGTTCTTGTTTGAAGGCCCGGTGGAGACATGTCCCCTGCCTGTCCAGGTAACACTGGAGGGGGGTGAGATGTCTCCTTGGGGTTCCTCGTCCGCAGATGTTGGGTTAGAACCTCCGACTCGGCGGCGGGATGCCCTGCTATCAGCCACATCAGAATGTGGCTCCTTAACCAGTAGTCTGCTGTATGTGAGGGACGCGGGCTCGGAGGAGGAAAGTATGCAGGGGGAACTGCGTGCTTTGTTTCCCGAGCTCATGGCAGCGGCGGCAGTCGCAAACGGCGTGCCGCTGCCGCAGCCACTGCCTGTTCCTGTCCCTGACGATCTCATAGGTCATCTATGGCAACGTCGCCCGGTGAGAGGGGTGGACGTTGTCTACCCATTTTTCCCCTCAATGGCGGCCTATGTCCGTCAGGGCCAGGTGGTCTCCCACATCATGGGCCTTACTCCCGCCTACGTGCAAGTCACGCGGGTGGCGGGTTTGGTAGACGGCATGAAGGAGGGCGTGCCACGGCTTGATAGGCCGATAGTGGCGCTCCTTTGTCCTGAGGTGGTGTGGGAGCCGTTACGGAAGCCGGTTCCCCAAGGGAAATCGGCGAGGCGGTTGGCATTTTGGAGCGACCAGTCATTTATCTCTGGAACACAATCTCTAGCTGCCACTTCTAACATCGCGCAGCTGGCGAGATTCATGTCCGGGATATTGACGGGCGGCACAGAGCTGACTGATTTACAGCATGATCAGCTCTCCCAGTCGGCAAGAGCCATCCTGCATCTGATTCAGCCGCAGGCTATAGCCGCTGGGAAAGTGCGCGCCCTGGCCACTCTGATCCAGCGCCACCTTTGGCTGGAGCAGGCGCGTGTGCCGGAGAAGAAGAGGACTCCCCTTCTGACGGCACCCCTCTCCGAGGCTGGACTATTCGGGTCGGCACTGCAGCTGATGACCTCAACCTGCAGGGAGATGCAGGAGGAGCGCTCCGTGCTCCAGCCTCATTTCCCCCCGCCCGATGTTGCCGGTGGAGTCAGACGGCCGCCGCGTCGTCAAGGTTCCTCCGCCGTGGCCGCCGCTGCTACCACCGCCACTGCTGGACCTTCAGCGAAGAAGGCCAGGAGGAGAGTGGGCGCCTCCGCCACTGCAGCCGGCCCATCTACGCCCGGAGGTGACGGTAGGGATCATCGAGACCAGCCGCCGATCGTTTACGTCCCTCCGGGGCTCCGCGGGGTGGGAAGCCCCGAGCGGCTCGTGGCAGGCGTCGCTAAGACTTCAGTTGACTTTTTCCCTCTGTGGTCCCCCCCTGTTTCCCTTCCGGGCCCCTCTATGATTTTTGTTGGAAAATAAAGAGTCCCTCCTAAAGAGGGACTGTATTTTTTGTTAACAAACTGTGTGTTTATTCACCAAACATATGATGGGGATGCAATGTGTGACTCTTTCGCTAGTATGGGTTTGATAGGAGGGCTAGACGTTATTTTCATGTTAGAGCTTAAGCAAGGCCTCAGCCGCTCTCTCTATCAGATTTTCTGTGTCTTACAACATAGATACGGGTGTCGGGTTCACACACACACAACTTGGTCTTGCTATAAACCCTGTTCACAGATGTGTCTGTGGTTAGCGTGCAGTGAATTAGCTTGCGCTATTCATTAGCATTGCTACTGAAGGTATCATATGGCTATTGTTGTTGTCGTATGCAAGGGTTGGGCTGATTTGTCAGGGGGTTATTGGAATCTCTTTTCATTCGGTCAGGGCCAAGCTGTTAGGCGGCTTGGCAAGGAGGGGGGGGGGGGAGGGTTTCCCAGACTCCGCACCTATCACGGGCGGTTGAGTCTTGGGTTTCCCCCCGTCATAGCAAACGTCACTAGGCACGTTTCTATTGGACAACGGCTTCCGTGAGTTTAGACCCGTATGTAGGATCTGTTGTTGTCAAGTTGTCGGGGCAGAGCGTAGGAACTTACTGTTCTACTACGCTCTATATACGTGTAACTTGAGTCAGTTGGTCACATGACTCAATGTTACCATGACTTTTCAATCTATGGCTCACGTGGGAAGTCTCTCTGGGGAGTTCCGTCTCTCCTCTGTGGTGAGGGTGGCGGGATGTACCATTGGCTGCGTCACGTGGGATTCATGTCAGTCGGTGTTTTTTTTTTTTTTTTTTTTTACTTTATTTTTTAGCGTTTATCGCTTTTCTGGTCAAGCATGACCGACAGAAACAGGTTGAAATGGGATGTAGAGCAGGGGAAGACATTCTGAGAAATGACGGCGGGTCCAGGAATCAAACTCGTGTCCCCCAGATCCGTGACGAGCACGGTTTTCCCCGACGCAGAAATAGCGGCGAGATATGCGGTGAGCTACGGGAGCTCCCCGTTTCTTCTTTTTTAATAAAAAGAGTGGAGAATATGAAGCACGACAACCTTCTTGTCATTCTCCCAGGCGCCTTGAAGGATCAATGTGGGGTCTGGTTAGACTGTCCATTGATATGTTTTGGGTCCTGACGCATACATAGTGCTGACTCGGGGTGTTTCTGTTAAGAATCATGCAGGAGGCTAGTACGCCTTGGTTGCTTGTTATTAAAACAGCGTTTTTATAGGGCAACTGGGATGGGGGATTTTGTCCTCTTCCGAGAGCCTGTTACTGGGTCTTGACGGATTCTCGTTCATATCTGGGGGATGTTAACGGAATAGATCAGAACATACTGTAGGTAGAGGGGTCTCACGCCCTTGGGGGTGGGCCACTGAGCGAGGTATAAATAGGACCGTCTGGGTGGCGCCTTCTTTTCATGTTTTAGATCAACACGCATTTCTGCCCCCTCTCCTGGAGTGGGCATGTCGGCGTGGTTAGGGCACGGGACTGGTTCTGGTCACGCTGGTCCAGGTCAGTTAACCCGTTGATCTGCTGTTCTGGTACCCTGAGGGACTTGCGCTTTTTTCAGGGGGAAAAATGCCGGGTCGGCCCGGGTGTCACAGGGTTAGGCGTTATGGAGACCCTTTGTTGGGTACATGTTGTACCTGGCACTATTGTAAGGGGCTGGTTCTCCTGTCTTTCGCTCCTCTCTCACGCATGGCGAAGAGGGGGCTGTTGGGGTGGTCTTCTGGACCTCCTCTGGTAACCCTGTGTGCTTCCCGAGCCGCCGGGCCCGGTCCGAAGTAATGTTTCGTTGAAACCGTAGGCCTGGGATAACCCTTTTTCTTGAGGGGTTATAGGAACAACCACCGTCTGTGTACCGAGAGGGTGGTTGATTCCCTGGTGTGTTGGAGCAGAGTCAACTCCCGGGTTACCCGGTTGAGTGTGCCCCTGCACGTTCATGATCTCTGCCAATCGTGTCAGCCTTCTCTGCCTCGAGCCCCTCTGGGTGGGTTTTTTTTGATGGAGGCTTTGTCATGGTGCTCAACAACACCAGCATACGCCCCTTCCGCCGGGGGGGCTGTTTTCAGTTGACCCCTTTGGCGCCTGTCTCGTCCGCAGTGCTCCAGGCTCAGGTCTACAGCCTGCTGCCTGGTTTCCCCGGTGCGCTGCCTGCTTCCGTTGGTTAACCTTTTTTGGGTGCTTTACGGCCATGCTGACTGCCTGTGTTGCAGGGTCAGTGTGCCAGGCGGTGTACTATTGGGGGGAAAGGGCCCGCTCTTGGAGGGGCCCTATCCGAATACGGTGGCGATGTGGGGGGCGGTGTCACTAAGTGACCGCCTGGTGGGGTCTTGATGCCTGGCATCATTGACCTCTCCGGGCCCCCCTTTTTCAAGGGGATCCAGTCCCTTCAGTGGGTCTGGGTCTTCCTTCGCGCTCTGCTGCTACAGCCTTGCCACGGGGTTGAGTTTGCTCTTGACTCCGTGATTTTGGGGGCAGTAACGAGGGTTGTTCCTTCCGTTCGTTCCCTGGTGGCATGCGGGTTGTGCGTGTGCGTAGTCATGGGGTCAAGCCACAATCTGCTCACCCTGTGCGTTGAGTTGCTTGAGTTCCTCTTCGCACGGTCGGATCCGTCTCCCTCCCGTCCTCCAATAGGGAGGGTATCCTCCATTAGGGAGGGTCGGGGGGCTCGGTCCTCTCCGGTCTGATGGTTGCGGGGGGCCTCAGTGGGGTACATTTGTCGAGCTTCAGGCTCCCGCTCAGCTCCTGTAGTGCAGATGACGCTGAACGGCAGCCAGTATGAAATAGAACGTAAGGTTATGTATATAACCAAGTTCTATGAATACTGGTGACGCTCAGCGTCAGGACGCCACTGCGGCCCTTGATCTCGCCTTGTGGTGAAAGTTTGGAAAGGAGGCGAGTAGGTGACCACACACCTGCTTATGAAGGTAAGCGGATAGGGGTGTGGCCAGACGAATGTTGGGATGTAAAGGTACATTGTGGAATTTTTTATTGAGTGCTCGTGCACGAAGTGAAGTGCGTGCAGATGACGCTGAGCGTCACCAGTATTCATAGAACTTGGTTATATACATAACCTTACGTTCAGGTTTGTGGGAGATAATCCCAAAAAATAAGAGAAATAAAAAAGTTAATTCAGAAGTCAGATGATTGACAGGGGCTGGTGTGAGCTGGGTAGGGTAGTTTTTCGAAATTCGAAAGCCCTGAGTCTCTTCCTTCAAAAGACTACACTCACTTTTGGCTGTGCCACTTCCTCCTGTCAATATGCGCCGGTTTCCAACTCAATGCCCTTAGATTTCTATAATCTTATATTTCACTAATAACAGTTAAAATAATTGGTAAACAAACGTAATGCTGAAAATATACACTTTTACTGTATATCTCGGGCTTAAGAGGTTAACCCTGTGAGGCCCAAATTAAAAAGACATTAGCAACTTCAGAGGCCAGAGGGTGGGACATATAAACACATTTACTATCAAATAGCATTGTGAGGCTGAACAACAGGACCACTTGACTATACATGTGCTTACATTTTTTTAAATAAACAATATTTTTTTAAATGGCTAAAAGTGATTTTGTAATTTTGCAACCGTGGGTCTTACAGGGTACTTTTTACCCTGTGAGGCCCAAATAAAAAAGACATTAGCAACTTCAGAGGCCAGAGGGTGAGACCTATAAACACATGAAGGGTGCCGTGACTGAAAAAAAAGGTTAAGAAACGCTGGTATATGGTGTGGCTCTTTGTGGTACCACAGTCATTTTTGTGGCTCTTAGTCTCTGACTGGTTGGCCACCCCTGGCCTATAGTAATCGTTTGAGAAATACAGAATAATGTAGCCTATATATACAGTATATAAATACAGAATAATATATAAGCCTATATATATATAGACAGAGTTTCTAAAAAGAGAGTATACATTTGAGGGGGAAGAAACTGTACATTAGAGGAGGTTGGGTAGGTGGGGGAAAAAAGCATGTAGAATTAATGAGTTAATGGAATGTATTTTTCATGATTACGGTGGTGGCTCTTAAAAGAGCCTTTGGGTTATGAATGTAGAAAAACAAAGCCAAATTAAGCGAGTTCTCCACGGTTGCGGCGGGCCAGCTGGATGTCTTTGGGCATGATGGTCACCCTTTTGGTGTGGATCGCGCACAGGTTGGTGGCCTCAAACAGGCCGATCAGATAAGCCTCACTGGCCTCCTGAAGAGCCATGACAGCAGATCTTTGGAAGCGCAGGTCGGTCTTGAAGTCCTGGGCGATTTCTCTGACCAGGCAAGGCGTGCCACGGTACCGGGCCTGTAACGATGTGGCTTTTTCGCGCCGCCGGTAGCCGGTGCGCTCTTACGGGCTGCCTTGGTGGCGAGCGCCGCCGGTAGCCGGTGCGCTCTACGGGCAGCCTTGGTGGCGAGCTGCTTCCTTGGGGCTTTTTTTTTTTTTTTTGGATCGGGGGAACATATGACCCTTTTTGACCCTTTTTTTTCGGGAGCGAGACCGCCAGGGAAAATAGAACCCTTTTTTCGGGAGCGGGGAACATAGGACCCTTTTTTTTTTTTTTTGGGGGGGGGACATAGAACACGGGGAACATAGGGATGACCCCCTCTCCCTCCAGCTAACTCTCCCCCCGGCTAACTCTCCCTCCGGCTAACTCTCCATCCAGCTAACTCTCCATCCAGCTAACTCTCCATCCAGCTAACTCTCCATCCAGCTAACTCTCCATCCAGCAGAGGACAACACAGAACCTTCATCAGCTATAGGACACCTGAAGTTGGGCAGAGGATAACCTCTAGAAACAACATATTATTCCAAGCACAATTACTGTAGCCATTTCAGCTCCCCAGACAAGCAGAGTGGCAGCATGAGACAAAGGCCTTCAAAAGGGCTCAGAGGACTCTAAACACAATACAAAAGCCAGAAACACACACACACACACACACACACACATCAATAAAAACACCCATATATACACACAAACACGCACATACAATCACACACATTCAAATGGATGCACACACACGCGTGTGGATACACACATGCACACACAAATGCATGTACACAGACACAAATACACATGCACATACAAACACACACGTAAGAATGTGGCCACACACGCATGTGAATGCACACACACACACACACACAAATGGAAACACACATACACACACACATACAGTACACAAAACTGCACACACACACCTGATACTTTGAAGTAGGTTATAAATAGTTTAATAAAGGTTTCTATGATTACACTCTTGCTTGGTTAAAGATATTCCTGAGAAGTGATAGATTATAACCACAAGCTAGAAGATAAATGTGCATCTGATCATTTCCACAAATATTCTGATGACAAACAGCAGAGAGGGTAGGATCATTTAACTGAATAATACTTGTGTACATCATTCTGAAGTGTGTGACTAAAAATTGTGTTGTGGAAATTGTTAATTGAAAATGAGTTTCACCCAGCTGACAGAAACTGGAGGTGTGGCCACTGTGCATGTGGCTTTTGTGTAGTTGAGTGGGCACTTGTCTGTTAAATACCAGCTATTTCTCTGTTGAAATCATTCTAATGACAAACAGCAGAGAGGGTAGGATCATTTAACTGAATAATACTTGTGTACATCATTCTGAAGTGTGTGACTAAAAATTGTGTTGTGGGAATTGTTAATTGAAAATTTGTTTCACCCAGCTGACAGAAACTGGAGGCGTGGCCACTGTGCATGGGCCTTTTGCTGCAGGTGTCACTCATCAGTAATTAGTGATAGTGATTTAAAGACTTGCTGGCTTAGCGTTAGCGAAGCGTCGAGAAACGAAGAGGGACAAAGAGAGGAGTTTTCCTGGAGTTTTCCGCAGAGGGATCCAGGGATCCACCTAGTGCTAAGTACACCATAATCCTATCTTTCCCTCCCACTCTGCTATTTCTCTACTACCTCGCTTCCGCCTTACTCCCTTCAACTTTCTCCCTGCCACTCTTGACACCACAATGTGTCTCATACCTATATCCACAATCTGCTCCTCCAGAACAGAATCAACCCATCCACGCCAGTTTGCTAGCAACCCGGCTAATCTCTCTTACCCTCCTACAGCCACTAATACACCTGTCACAGTACGGGGAGGCTTATGGAATTGTCAATCAGCAGTCAAGAAAGCTGAAAATTACTGCCTACGCCCATAGTCAAAATCTGCAGCTCCTGGCTCTAACTGAGACCTGGATAACTCCCAATAACTAGTCAACACCTGCAGCATTATCTACAAACTATAACTTCACTCACACACCTCGACCTTCCAGACGGGGTGGAGGCACTGGCCTCATGACATCTCCTTCATGGGCTACAAACTTAACACCACTCCCAGAACTGTCACTCTCCTCTTTCAAATATCATGCAGTATCTGTCTCTAATCCTTTCAATCTCACCATTGTTACACTCTATCGCCCTCCAGGTCCACCCGATCACTTCACAGTTGAGCTGGACATGCTTCTAAGCTCCTTACCGGAAGATGGTACCCCTCTCCTTCTATTGGGCGACTTCTACCTGCCTGACTCATCTCAGTCAGTCCCAGTGGTCTCCCTCCTACAATCGTTTGACCTGACTCCCACTGCCATGCCTCCCACCCACAAAGCAGGCAACTCCTTGGATCTCATATTTTCCCGTAACTCCAGCATCATTAACACCACGGTAACTCCCCTACATGTATCTGACCATTCCTTCATATCCTTCTCACTAACTCTCATGCTTAACCGAAAGGTCTTCACCCCAACTCAAACCGTCTCACTCAGACGCAACCTGCCCTCCCTATCCCCCTCCACCCTCTCCTCTGACATACGCTCTACCTCTGAGTGACACCTTCTCTACTCTCCCCACAGAGATAGCAACCTCCACCCTCCTCTCAGTCCTTGCAACCTCCTTCGACAAGCTCTGTCCCCTCGTTGAGAAACCTGCCCGCCGTTCCCCACCCAGTCCATGGCTGACGGATGCAGTGAGAGAACAAAGACAGGTCCTGAGAGCGGTATAGAAGTATAGAAAGTAATGCCTCACTGCTGACATCGACACATATCACAACCTCTTGTTAACCTTCTCCAAAACCATTACTAATGCCAAAGCTTCTTTCTTTCACCATAGGATCGAGGCCTCTGCCAAGAATCTTCGCAAACTGCATGCTACCATGTCCTCCCTCCTCACCCCCCCCCCCCCCCCCACCCCCTCCTCCCTCATCTTTCTCTGCCGAAGACTTCGCAATCTTCTTTGAGGAAAAAGTGGAGAACATCCGCAGCGCCTTCTCCCAACCCCCACCCATTCCAAATACTGAATCGAGAACCTCATCCTTCACTCTGTCATCTTTCTCTCCCATTACAGAAGCCGAGACCCTGACACTGGTAACGTCGAACTGTCCGACTACATGCCAGCTGGACCAGCTACCCTCCCCACTCCTCCAGACCATAGCACCGGACATCCTCCCATTCCTAACTGCAACCATCATCTCCTCACTCAACTCAGGGGTGGTCCCCACCTCCCTAAAACAAGCCAGAGTCACGCCCCTGATAAAAAACCAACCCTGAACCCCACCGTCATAGGCAACTATCGTCCTGTCTCTCTTCTCTCCTTCCTTTCTAAAACACTTGAACGTGCTGTATCCAACCAACTTACTGCTTATCTCTTACAGAATGACCTCCTAGACCCTAATCAGTCTGGCTTCCGGACTGGCCACTCCACAGAAACGGCCCTCATTGCGGTCACATAGGCACTTCACTTAGCAAAAAAAAAAAGGCCTCTCCTCTGTCCTGATTCTCCTAGATCTATCTGCAGCCTTCGACACAGTCAACCATCAGATCCTCCTCGCGGCCCTCGCAGGAATGGGAGTGGCTGGCTCTGCGCTGACATGGCTGCCATCATTCCTCAATGACCGCTCCTACCAAGTGTCATGGAGAGGGACCCTGTCGGCCACCCGCCCCCTGCGGACGGGTGTCCCCCAGGGCTCGGTCATAGGACCCCTTCTCTTCTCCCTCTACACTAAATCACTGGGTAACATTATCTCATGGCTTCTCGTATCATTGTTATGACGATGATACTCAACTCTTCCTCTCCTTCCCTCCCTCCCTCAGATATCCACGTCTCTGAGCGGATCTCGGCCTGTCTGTCCGACATCTCCGCCTGGATGACGACCAACCACCTCAAACTGAACCTAAGCTAAACAGAATTGCTCCACCTGCCGGCCAAATCCTCCCCCCTGACCGACCTTTCCATCACAGTCGAGAAGGCAGCTGTGACCGCGTCCCCGACCGCCAAGAACCTTGGTGTTGTCCTCGACGACCAGTTGAACTTCTCTGCTCACATCGCAGCGACAACCAGAACCTGCAGATTCCTCCTGAGCAACGTCAGAAGGATCCGCCCCTTCCTGACAAAAGAAGCCACCCAACTCCTCGTCCAATCAACAGTCATATCCCGCCTCGACTACTGCAACGCACTGCTCGCTGGCCTCCCGGCCACTGCCACCAAGCCTCTTCAACTCATTCAGAACGCAGCGGCCTGCCTGATCTCAAACCTACCGAAGTCGGCCCATGTCACCCCACTTCTTAGGGACCTGCACTGGCTCCCCATTGCTGCACGTATCCGCTTCAAGGCCCTCGACCTAGCATACCGTGCGGCAAACGGAACCGCTCCCGCCTACCTCCGGGCAATGGTCTCTAACTACACACCCTCAAGACCCCTACGCTCTGCATCTTCTGGCCGCCTCAGACCTACTCCTATCCAAGCCCCGGGAGGGTCATCAAAGAGATGCCGCCTATTTTCAATCCTTGCCCCACAATGGTGGAATGAACTACCCACCCCAGTTAAGACAGCAAACCCGTCCAATCTTCCGCCGTCGACTTAAGACGCACTTCTTCAACCATTATCTGAAATAATAATATAATCATTTTTTTTTCATTTTTTTTATCTAACCCTAACTAACCTTACTGTCATGCACTTGTCCTAATAAACTAACCTACACTGTAACACGCAACACTTTGATGAACATTGTTACTCAGCTGATAGAGTTGTACCCTTCCTGATGACTTGTCGTACAGAACTTGTAAGTCGCTTTGGATAAAAGCGTCAGCTAAATGACTAAATGTAAATGTAAATGTAAGTATATTGGAATTCATAATTGTATCTGAATTTGTTCTTTGGTGCCATCAACATAATGGAGGCATTGCACTGAAATGGCTTATATTTAGAATGCCTTGTTCTTTATGCACTAAACCTGATATTAATAACAAAACAGTTTGTATCAGTGCTTTTTTTTATAGGTTACCAATCATAACCATATTAACCAAGCTATGAACAACCTCATTAGGCAATTGAATTAGGAACACAAGTTTAGCTTAGGCGATGATTAATCAAAGTTATTAATGATGATATATTAAGATCCACGAGTGCGCTTGGCAAACGTGCCATGGAGAGCGTGTCTTAGTGACCGCACAGTAGGGCTGACCCCTATTAGTCGATTAGTCGACTAATCGGTCGAAAGGAGCCGTTGCCAACCTCTTAGTCGAATACACACAAAAAAATTTAATAATTAATTGTTTTATTCTTTCCAAAAGAAAAGAGGCGTAGAAGCGCGGTTAACGCTAATGGCACGCATACCAGAGGCTAACTGCCTACGAAAACAGGCACTGAAAGAGGATTTCACCCATCTAATGAACACACTAGACTAGACAAATATCAAGATGTATCCATCAGTGGACCAATTGCATGCTTTTGCAGAGGACAAGAAGCCTTCAGTCGACTCCTTCAGACATTAAGCACCCCCACAGCCCAAATGGAATTATAAAAAAAATATATATATATTATACTTTTTTTTTTTTTTTTTTTTTTTTTTTTGTCGACTAATAGTCGACTAACGGCAAATTTTGGCCAATCATAGTTGACTATCCAAATCCTTAGTCAGGGACAGCCCTACCGCACAGATATGTTGACTGACTGGACACATGGCGCAGTGCGCACAGTCTCTCCTGTTAGGCTGTTGGCTGGGGAGGGGGGTAGGTTTTGATTATGGAAAGTGGCTATGATGTTGTTATGTGATTTTATTATCTCTAAATCGTATTTTGCATTGCTTATTTGTATAATGTATTTTGTATTGTGTCTTGTATGTCTTGTATGTCTGTATTTAGCTGATTAGATAAATCTTGTGCAATGCATCTCCTCATTAATTGAGATTAATGTTTGTTGTACATGGTCCCTGATAAACAAAATAATAAACTAAACTAAGCTTTTGGCCATGGTTTCTGTTGACCAGAGTAGGATTGTGCAGCGCTCCCGGCATGTAAACCCAGTGCTACACCAATAATGATCTGACATGTGACAGAGGGACAAATAAGACACAGCGGGGCATCAGTTTAACTGAAACAGGAAGGAGAAGGGGTGTCATTATACACAGAGGTCATCTGTTACCCCTCATCACATTGCATTGGCTGTCACCATTATCTATTCACATGGCACTTTACTGGCTGGTTCACAGTGTCTAACGTCAACAACAATAAATGGACTGCATTTATATAACAGAAGCCAGAATCAGAAGCACTTTACAACGTATGCCTCACATTCACCCATTCACTCACACATTCACGGCGGAGTCAACCATGCGAGGTGCCAACCTGCTCGTCGGGAGCAGTTATGTGAGGATTCGCCTGTTCCCTGAACCTTTCCCTGTCTACTCTCCCTCACCAGCCCCCACCCTTGCGATGATTTACTCTCCTCTACTCTTCACCAGCCCCCACCCTTGGACTACCGTTCACGCAGCTGTCATAGTTTATGATTAGCGCCCCAGAGGGCTTTATATACCTGGACCTCCCTTCCAGTCCTGGTCGGGTCGTTCTGTATCTGTGTCTGTGTTCATGGAGTGCTGTACGTTACCATTCTGTACGTCACCATCACCTGCCGCGTCTCCGGCGTGAGACGACGGCCCAGCCATCACCACCTGTCGCCGTTTGCCTGGAGTGGGACGCCGTCTTCGCTCTCTAATTCTCTACGGGAGGTTTTCCAGTGTTCCCACTCCAGACGTCAAGGCGGCTCGCCATCGCTCCCGATTCCACGGGAGGAAGGCGTCTCTTCGTGATCCTCGTTCCTGGGGTGAGGCTCGTCGTCGCTCCCTAGTATTCCACGGGAGGACGGCGTGTGCCCATCCCGTTCCCCTTGGACCCAGGCTCGTCGTCGCTCCCTAGTATTCCACGGGAGGATGGCTTGTTCCCATCCCGTTCCCCTGGGACCCCCTTTGTTCTGCGCTGCCCGTCTGCAGCATCCGAGGAGGATCTCCGTGCCCGGCCCCCGCTGTCGGGCCCCTGTCCCCGTGCCAGGCCTCCGCTGTCGGGCCCCTGTCCCCCTGCCAGGCCCCCGCCGTCGGGCCCCTGTCCCCGTGCCAGGCCTCCGCCGTCGGGCCCCTGTTCCCGTGCCAGGCCTCCGCCGTCGGAACCCTGTCTTCATCCCTGTAAGCAGCTCTGGCCCTCGCCCTGTCCAAGGCCTTAACCCTGTTCTCTGTCCCTGTCTCCAGCCCGCCTCTCCAGGCCTCTGTCCCTGTCCCCCTCTCCAGTGCCCCTGATCCTGGTCCTGACACTTAGCCCTGGCCCTTAGCCCTGGCCCTTAGCCTTAGTCCCTTAGCCTGTTCGCCTCTTAAAGGCACAGTGCCGCATTTTCCATATTTCCTTGACTCTAGTGTTTTTGTGTTCTCCCTTAAAGGGACTGTGCCGCTTTTTGTCCTATAATAAATATTTGCCCTGTTTTGGCTTACTCTCATACCTGTCTTGTGTTGTGCGATTGGGGTCGGTTACAAACCATAACAAGTTAGGGGTTAAGTGTCTTTCTCAAGGACACTTTGACGTGCTGCCGGGAGGGAGCCGGAATCGAACCGGGAACCTTCAGATTACCAGATGGCCGCTCTACCTCCTAAGCCACTGTTGGCCCCCTAAAGGGACATTACCACAATTGGGAGCATACATCTTAAGAGTTTCTTTTGTATCTGCAATAGAGGAAACACACACCTGGCACTGATGGCAGTGCTTGAGACAGCTTGCTAATGCAAAACATAAGGGGAGGTCACACTGCAAGAAACACTGATGCAAGGAATATATATAAGGATGTTATATATATAGGCGTAGGTGTTTTCTGATGTGTTGTTGTGCCTATTGTTGTTAGATGTTGTAGGTGCTGTATTGTAACATATGCTGCTCAACCCCCACCCCGCATTAAGGACCAAAATGGAAAGAAGCTTTCAACTTTATTGTGTTTATCCTTGATGACTTTCTTTAAGAATGTTTTGCTTGCTTCAAATGTATGTTTAAAAAATTAAATTAAAAAAATCAATTCAATCAATCAATCAATCAATGTTTCAATGGACAACGGCGTCTCCATCATGTTTGTATAGTGTAATAACTATCCTGTATTGGAGTTCAGAATGGGCAGGTACCTTCTTTTCTATATTTGCACATGAACCGTATGTCCAGAACGTCTTTTAAAGTGATTGAGTGATATGTGTTTTTTACTATATTATGGTTTTTACTGTGAAGCACTTTGGTCAACCATGTTGTTTTTAAACGTGCCATACAAATAAAGTTGGATTGGATTGGATTATGATGTAGCATGTGACGGAGGAACAAACTTAGAGGCATCGGGTTCAATTGGAACAGGAATGGGATGTATTGTTCTGGTGCTGTACACGCCCACAGAGCACCTGACTGGCTGTCACCACTGTCCATCACATAGTCCCACGTGGCCAGTACATTTGCAATTAAGAGCATAATGTCTGATGTCTCAACATAAATTTGAATAATACGATGCTGAAAGCAGCATTGTTTCTTGTAGGTAGTTTTTTTTTGCATGTAAACAAACTCCCACTCCTTCCTTGTTGTACTGTGTTGTAGAGCTTTCTAGTCAGATCACAAATTAGCCAATTTCCCCCAAAATTGTCATCACAGCACTGATGGCAAAATAATTCTAGAATTATTGTAACGCACAATCTGCTTTCAGCTTTAAAAAACAAAAACAATTTTGAATGTAAGTGGCATTTTTGCCACACTACTGGCTGTTTATGTTCACTTCAATGGACTGATGACATTTGAACCAAATTGCGTATCAAATGACAGGGAGTTTGTGACATCTAAAATGACTGGGAGTATTGGAGATGCATTCTGAAGCTGAAAATGACTTGTTTGTCTGGGGGGGGGGGGGGGGGGGGGGGGGGTTACTTACATATTTACATTTATATGAAAATAAATGAGAAAACGGAAAGGGAATAGGGATGAGGGAATAGCCATGTTTAAAGCTCCACTCCCAGAATGCAATAGCAATCAACATTTCTATTACAATAAGTACACATCAGTAAACAAAAATGGTGTATTTCTCATGCCATTTTTAACAGGTATAATACGCGTGGATGGTGGATGGATTTGAGCTTACTTAGAGCTACTAGTATCCTGTAACTTATCAATCTCAGCACCTGGCTGGATGGTGTGTGAATAATTGATACTACAGGGTTTATTTATAATTATTTATTTCTTTTCCTGTTCTTCAGGTCTAAGTAGCTGTATGATATAATATCGTTGGAGTATGATGGAAAAATGATGGATGTATCCAAGCTGAGGACTTATTATATCATAAAAAAACATGTCTTGTTCTCTTTCACTTTCCACCAGGGAGAGCTCAAGGCTCTACCACCTGGATTTGAACACACTATTAGGTGTGTGAGGGTGTCATATGCTGTAGTCTTTTGGCCTAAATATGTCACCCGCAATCACATGACATGGAGGAGCCGCATACAGCAAAGCTTTTAGAGGCGTACACAAACGCACACATGCACGCATACACACATGCACGCAAACACAAATACCTGCAGGTATGACATGACGCTCATATACACTCATGGGAAAATACACACACACACAAGCACCCTCTACTCCAAGCACAAAGCACTAAACACACCAATCTATAGGGACACAAGGCTTGTGGTTGTCTAACTATAGTAGCTACAGTAGTACAGTACAGCACACTGTTAGATTACCTACAGTAGCCCATTATGTGTTGACATCACTCATTTTTGGGCTGATCCAGCGTGCAAGGTACGCTTTTGGGAGAGGAGAAATAACACACACACATACAATGTTATGATGACGAATAACTTTCTATAGCGAGAACTGTTTTAAGATAATGGTTGTTAACGTCCATATCGCTATCACTCACACTAGACAAAAAAAAACAATAACAAAGTTTCCCTCAGATTCCGACAAACACTTTGGCATCACAGCTGGTGCCAGCAGACGTGTGTCTCACCTGTACTCGCAGAAGGTGTCATCATTCATACCCTGAGACTCCACGTCAGGGTGTAGGTCCTCTTTCTCTTTCACTGCGGGGGGGGGGAGAGGGGGGGAGAGGCATTTTCACCATTCAAATAATAATGGTGCCACCATTAAGATAGCAGTGCTATGATACACAGTAGCCACAGGAAGTAGGGGGGAGGTATTATACTCAGTGACTGAATGTCACCTGTGCTTTATTCATTGTAGTGCTGTTGTATTAGACAAAAGCCCACAGCTCCTGGTCTGTTGAACGACCGCCCGCCATTAAATATGAGGTAGTAAGTAGTAAGAATAGCAGCGGTGGCCTAAAGGTTAGAGAAGTGGGTTTGTGACTGGAAGGTCGCCGGTTCAATCCCCTGGACCGGCAGGAAAAATCTGGGGGGGAAGCAAATTAATAACTCTCTCCCTTCCCTCAATACCAACCAAGGCACTTAACACCCAACTGCAACAGTGTCAAGACTGTGGTTGTACTGGGCAGCTCCTAGTGGTCAACAGTGTCAGACTGTGGTTGTACTGGGCAGCTCCTAGTGATCAACAGTGTCAGACTGTGGTGGTACTGGGCAGCTCCTAGTGGCCAACAGTGTCAGACTGTGGTTGTACTGGGCAGCTCCTAGTGGTCAACAGTGTCAGACTGTGGTTGTACTGGGCAGCTCCTAGTGGTCAACAGTGTCAAACTGTGGTTGTACTGGGCAGCTCCTAGTGGTCAACAGTGTCAGACTGTGGTTGTACTGGGCAGCTCCTAGTGGTCAACAGTGTCAGACTGTGGTTGTACTGGGCAGCTCCTAGTGGTCAACAGTGTCAGACTGTGGTTGTACTGGGCAGCTCCTAGTGATCAACAGTGTCAGACTGTGGTGGTACTGGGCAGCTCCTAGTGGCCAACAGTGTCAGACTGTGGTTGTACTGGGCAGCTCCTAGTGGTCAACAGTGTCAGACTGTGGTTGTACTGGGCAGCTCCTAGTGGTCAACAGTGTCAAACTGTGGTTGTACTGGGCAGCTCCTAGTGGTCAACAGTGTCAGACTGTGGTTGTACTGGGCAGCTCCTAGTGGTCAACAGTGTCAGACTGTGGTTGTACTGGGCAGCTCCTAGTGGTCAACAGTGTCAGACTGTGGTTGTACTGGGCAGCTCCTAGTGGTCAACAGTGTCAGACTGTGGTTGTACTGGGCAGCTCCTAGTGGTCAACAGTGTCAGACTGTGGTTGTACTGGGCAGATCCTAGTGGTCAACAGTGTCAGACTGTGGTTGTACTGAGCAGCTCCTAGTGGTCAACAGTGTCAGACTGTGGTTGTACTGGGCAGCTCCTAGTGGTCAACAGTGTCAGACTGTGGTTGTACTGGGCAGCTCCTAGTGGTCAACAGTGTCAGACTGTGGTTGTACTGGGCAGCTCCTAGTGGTCAACAGTGTCAGACTGTGGTTGTACTGGGTAGCTCCTAGTGGTCAACAGTGTCAGACTGTGGTTGTACTGGGCAGCTCCTAGTGGTCAACAGTGTCAGACTGTGGTTGTACTGGGCAGCTCCTAGTGGTCAACAGTGTCAGACTGTGGTTGTACTGGGCAGCTCCTAGTGGTCAACAGTGTCAGACTGTGGTTGTACTGGGCAGCTCCTAGTGGTCAACAGTGTCAGACTGTGGTTGTACTGGGCAGCACCTAGTGGTCAACAGTGTCAGACTGTGGTTGTACTGGGCAGCTCCTAGTGGTCAACAGTGTCAGACTGTGGTTGTACTGGGCAGCTCCTAGTGGTCAACAGTGTCAGACTGTGGTTGTACTGGGCAGCTCCTAGTGGTCAACAGTGTCAGACTGTGGTTGTACTGGGTAGCTCCTAGTGGTCAACAGTGTCAGACTGTGGTTGTACTGGGCAGCTCCTAGTGGTCAACAGTGTCAGACTGTGGTTGTACTGGGCAGCTCCTAGTGGTCAACAGTGTCAGACTGTGGTTGTACTGGGCAGCTCCTAGTGGTCAACAGTGTCAGACTGTGGTTGTACTGGGCAGCTCCTAGTGGTCAACAGTGTCAGACTGTGGTTGTACTGGGCAGCACCTAGTGGTCAACAGTGTCAGACTGTGGTTGTACTGGGCAGCTCCTAGTGGTCAACAGTGTCAGACTGTGGTTGTACTGGGCAGCTCCTAGTGGTCAACAGTGTCAGACTGTGGTTGTACTGGGCAGCTCCCGGGTGTGAATGGAACTGTGTGAGTGTGAAGCAGGGCGTTGCTGAAAAAGAGCATTTGTGCTCAGAGAACGGATTAATATATATATATATAACTGAATTCAGAATGACACCAGCTCATTACGTTGGTAATCACATTAGTATTACAGGGGCTTTTCTCTAATGGAAGGACTTCAGTACAGAACCTTACATGTACAGCAGCAGAGCCGCCGCCTCTGTGGGATCTGTGTTGCCACAGAGGTGAAGACATATTACAGCATCTTCTTCCCACTAACAATTTTTTTTTTTTTTTGTATCTACTTTTTCTCTCATTTTCAATTTTTCTCCCATCCCAATTTCGTATCGTCCAATTCTACCCTCCCCTGTCTCGAACGCTGTTGGCCATGCCTCCCACAGGCCGCCTGCAATGTGGATGAAGCCTTACATCACGTGTCCCCTCCGGTACTTGAGGAAGCAGCAGTCACATCTTTTCACCTGCACAGCGCGATCTCTCAGCGTCGGGGGTCTGCGTTTGGAGGGCACGCCGCCCCCGTCGCTTCCTGATTCTGCTGCCCAGGCGCACCAACCGACCTGTAGGAGTCGCTGTCCACAATGTCCGATCCCCACCCATCAGCTTCCCACCCCCTAACACTGCCAATTGTTTTTTTTCTTTTATTGATCTTTTTCCCCCTCCATTTTCCTCCGATTTTCTCCCATCCCAATGTTAGTCGTATGCCAATTCCCAGTCCCTTCCTGGTCGCTGCGCACTTACCCCCCACAGTCAGATCATCTGGGAGAGTGGAAGCTACCACGTGCTTCCTCCGACACACGTCCAGCCAATCACCGCTTTTTTTCACCTGGCAGCGCGGATTCTCATCGAGAGGGCGTAGCGTGTGGGAGGATCACACTATCCCCCTCAAGTCCTATCCGCGCTTAGCAGGCGCCCCGACCGAACTGTAGGAGTCGCTGTTTACAACGACCCGGACCCACCCCGCCAGCTTCTCCCACCCTCTAATACAGCCAATTGTATTAGTGCAGACGGCCAGCCAAGCTGGTGACAACCCCGGAGCTGTGAGCTGGATTCGAACAGGCGAATCCAGCTCACAGCTCCGGGGTTGGTGACGAACGCAATCTCCGCTCGGCCACCTAACCGCCTCCTAACACTGCCAATTGTATTAGTATGAACGACCAGCCAAGCTGATAGCAATGCGGAGAGCTGGGCTCGAACCCAGCGTCTCCTGCATTGGTGGTGAGCGCCTTTCCCACTGCACCACCTAGCCGCCTCCCACTAACAACTTTGAATCTAAATGTTTGTTTTTATCAGCTGGTTTAGTGACAGGCTCTGCCGGTGGGAGGAGAGTGTATGAGACTGGGTGTGAAGGCAGTACACGTTCACATTATTTATACTCACATTTATACTTATAAAGAATATGTGGCGTTCACGTTTGGAAAAAAGACACAAAAAGATATTCAGAGCTAAATAAAACGTCTGGGTAAAAGGCACCTTAGCTAGTCTAGTGTATCGTGGGTGTCCCTGTTGTGTGTCTGTGCAAAGTGCTACCCGACAGTTACTTGTGTAAATATGCTTAAAAAACACAACAGTTGCTTTCCAGAGAGATGGAGAAACATGAAAAGCGCCAGACGGGAAAAAGGGGGGAGATGGGTTGATGAAATATTCAGCGTTTTGTGTCAAAAAGAGTCCGGAAAACATTGGGGAGAAGAAGATGAAGAAGAAGAAGAAGAAGAAGAAGAAGAAGAAGAAGAAGAAGAAGAAGAAGAAGAAGAAGAAGAAGAAGAAGAAGAAGAAGAAGAAGAAGAAGAAGAAGAAGAAGAAGAAGAAGAAGAAGAAGAAGAAGAAGAAGAAGAAGAAGAAGAAGAAGAAGAAGAAGAAGAAGATGAGAGTGGGAGAGGAGGCGCTAGGCAGGTGAAGCCAGAGCTCTCATACCAGGCAGCACAAAACACACTGGGAGAAGAGCTACTGTGCCTGAGCAGCTGAGGGCAGAGAGAGAGAGAAAAGAAAGAGAAAGAC
The DNA here is from genome assembly GCF_963971535.1 of Notolepis coatsorum. Lineage (NCBI taxonomy): Eukaryota > Metazoa > Chordata > Actinopteri > Aulopiformes > Paralepididae > Notolepis > Notolepis coatsorum. The sequence continues at coordinate 61,439,738 of NC_140181.1, forward strand.
AGAGAGGGAGAGAGACAGAGAGAGAAAGATACATAGAGAGGGAGGGAAAGAGAAAGGCAGAGAGAGAGGGAGGGAAAGAGAAAGACAGAGAGAGAGAGAAAGAGATGTGGAATAAAGCCAACGTATTCTCGCTCAGAAGAGCAGAACAGAGCAGAGAGCAGATCAGAGAAGAGAGCAGAGCACAGAACAGAGCAGAATAGAGCAGAGCAGAACAGAACAGAGTGAGGTTTGAGGAAGGTAAACTAAGTAAGACCCCTTCACACTCACAATGTACAAGCAGCTCAGCAGACTATAGATGGCTGAGGGTGGATAATATAGTGACTATGTGGTGTGCATGGGCCTCCAACATGCATCATGCACACACAGGACCATGTCCAGGGTCCAGGGTTGGATCCATTCCAACTTCACTCGCTCAGGAAGTCAACCAAAATCAAGTGCATACATTTAAGGTGATGAATTCACAGTGAATACAATTGGATGATGACAATCGAATTATTCATTCACGAAAGAATTAATGGAGTGATGTCTAATGCCAATCTCAGATGTCACATTGACATCATCTGTGGTTTATGAATTGAATAATAGGTTGGTTCACTTCCTGCATTGAAATGGCGTGTGGGTAGGTCCCCAAACCCCCGGTGAAAGATGAACTGACCTTGGTCGGTGGAGGGCATGTCTGGCCGTTGCTGTGATGGCGGCGTTGGCGTACCTGCGTATTTGCCACCCTTGTTTCTCCGCACAAAGCAGACGACGAGCGCCATGAGCGTGAGGAGCGCCACGGCGCACATGGTCCCGATGAACCAGCCCTGGGTGGACACGTTGCTCTGCAGACTGGCCAGACCTGACAAACAAATCAAACGCACGCCAAAAACAAAGAGTTAGTGTCTCTTGACTGTTAAAACCTGGCACCCCCCCCCCCCCGCAGGGCAAGCTCCGTTGGATTTTCACAAGTGCCCTGAAGCACGCAACTCCTATCTCTGACTGTAAACAAATGAACAGGACAGCCTTTTATAATATGCAATATTCGTCAATCGGTTCTGAAGGAATGTACAGTAGTAGACAAACAAAAAGCGCAAGATAAAACACATTTCACCATTGATGTGGATAACAGTGATGTGCAGTTCTAGTTGTAGGAGGTGGAAGACGGTGGATTGCTACACACTATGGACCTCCACTTCCACACTGCCATTCTCTCCTCTCACCTTGGGCCGTGGTCTGGATAGTGTCTTCATAAATGCTAGCGTTATGGAGCAGCCTCTTGGCCATAAGACGCACCGTGTACACCATCCCCGGCTCGAGCCCGTCAATCACGTGGAAACTTTGAGAACTGTTTACGGCTTCAGAAATCCGCCAGTTACCCTCACCTACGGTACACAGCACAGCACAAGAGGTGCACAACCAGGATGTGTTAGCCTTCATGCTACCTGAGCGGCAGAAAGCGTGGCCTGCGGCCAGGTTAGGTTTCAACCGCTAACGAGTGTCACCCCCCCCCCCCCCCCAGGTCAGCATATTGTTTACAAAAATCCAAAATGTTAAATAAATTCAGTAACCATGGAGAAGATGGAAAATAGCCATGCAGACGTCAGCTAATGTATATTGACATTATCAATATATATTATGCATTCTGACATTATCATAAAACCTTCCCACTAGCACTTAAGCGTGATGCCCCTTTTTTATCCTTATCAATAGCAGGCAAAGCAGGGGCAGGGGGGGTGGGAGGGGTAGCTTACGGTTATTCATATAAGCCACATAAAACTGTGAGTCCTGCTGCTCGTCCCTGGGAGTCCAGCTGATTCTGGCATAGGTGTCACTCACATAGGAGCTTATGTTCAACAGGACTGGAACTGATAAAGAGAGAATGGAGGGGAGGGGGGAGGGAGGGCAGGGAAAAGAGAGAAAGAGAAAGAGATGGCGAGGAAAAGAGGATTAGCGGAAGGCAAATAGGATCCCCCCCACATCCCAGGAACAGTGCAGCTCGCTGACGCCCTTCAAAACCAGAGACGGCTCAGGAGCCGATGCCTGCGATCCCACGCTTAACTCATTCCCCGCCAACGACTAATATACGAATATAGTTATTGGGCGCCAATCATTGAACGCCAACAACGAGTATACTCGTTATTTGATCGTTATTTCTTTTATTCGATATTTCTATTCATTACAGGCACAGAGACTCTGGGTTAACATGGGGAATCAGCCTGAGAATGTAAAAGTGCAATACCGGCCGCATCACGCTAGACGGCGTATCGAGCACCCTTTGTAACCTTGTATCCTGGGCTGTGGAACGGCCAAATGTCTCGGGTTTAATTTTTCCTTCTCGGGCGAATGGTTCTCTCAGTTCCATTGAAGCGCATCAAATATTCCCGATCCATATGTTGTGGTGGATTATGCCGTGGGCCAAATGGACATTGGATTATATACCAGATGGCGATCAAACAATTGAAATATTATTTTTGGAATACTCCTGATCACAGGTAAGGACGATTTGGCGTCAATTTTAGCTTGATCCTGCATTGCAATGATACCGATCGGGCTGATTTTAGTGTTCAATGCTAATGCTGTTACTGACAATCAAATAATCAGAAACGACCCCCCACCCCTTTCATGCATTCATGATGGAACATAATACCTATGATATAGATTTGATTTCGGGATAATAGCATATACAGGCAAGAAATGGCAACATCTATAGTGGAATTGACGTGTAGGGCTTAGGGATGGGCATTTTAAAGAAAAATCCAGATCGATTGATCGCATGCTATACTCGATTGATCGTGTATTACTCGAAAAGTATTTTTTTTAACAAAAAAATATATATTAGAATTATTATTATTTATTTTTTTACTTATTTTTGTTCATTCACGTATATATGTTTAAGGAAACCAACAAACAGTTATAATCTTACACATACATGTGAAAAGATATGTAAAAATATAAATAAAAAATCTTAAACATTTATAATTTCGATTTTTAATTTTTTTGATTTTTCTCATAGCTACGAGTAGTAGGGCTATAACTCATTTAATACTCATAGCATTTCATGAATTACCTTAGACCGCTCTAAAACCATACTTATATTCACCACGGTATAACACGGGAACGTATGGATGGAAAAATTTATTCTTTTTCACATATTGAACGATAGATAGGTGATGTCAAATGGGCCATAGTATTGTATCCATAGCATTAGCTATAATATAGAATATAGTCATTTATAGCTCTACAAAAAAGGTGACTCACTCCTATCTTTTAAAGCGTGGCAGTCAGGGCCAAGGCTAATCCCCGGCAGTCAATGAGTTAATTGGGTGACGTTGGGTTTGTTGTTTTTTCTTCTAGAGGTTGTATAGAAGCAGAGATGGTGAGGGTGGAGTCATATCTCCCGCTTCTCTTGTGACTAAAGATGTCTTTTTACGATGACAACTCCGCCCCCACCATGCTGAGAAAATCAGAATGGATTGAACGACTCTATGTCTAGAATCCCCTTATTGTTCCAGGGAGACTGCTTCGGCTATATAAAGATGAGACGGCTGAGGAATATCTTTTGACTGTGCTGTGCATGCGAGTGTGTGTGTGTGTGTGTGTGTGTGTGTGTGTGTGTGTGTGTGTGTGTGTGTGTGTGTGTGTGTGTGTGTGTGTGTGTGTGTGTGTGTGCGTGCGTGTGTACTTGTACCTAAAGGAGGATAAGAGGCAGTGTCTGGGATAGAGCTGGGAAAGCAGAAAGAGCAGTTGCAGCCTGTAAGGAAAGAGAAGCCTAAGATGTGAGGCTCTTGCTACTCTACGCTGGCACTTCTAACAGACTACATGTGCGCTACTACATTAGTCTATTTAGGGGTTAGAATTGTTAGTGTGATAGATAAGACCACATGAGAGGGAGTGACTGTAACTACGGCATAACAGTTAGGGTCAACACAATCAATTCAGAATATCACTGACATAATACAACATTCATTCTCTGTATTTCTTTACAATATTCTCTCAAATATTGTACAATGTGAATGTTGGAAGACCTGAATTGATTCAATTGAAATCGAGAAATCAATTGACCCCGGCCCCGCCGGCTACTACTACGGGCTACATGTCTACCAGCTCGTTCTCTGAGCACACGCTCTACTCTACAGGCTGCACACAGTGATACATACTGCTCTCAGCAGGAGCCACAGCTGGAGTCAGGGACACATCTTCAGAGGGAGAAATACAGCAGAAGATTACTGATACGGCAGAAGCTGGTCTCAAGGAAAACATGGACCACACACATGCACACACATACTGACACGCACACATGCACACACTCACACATGCACACACACCCATATACACTACACATGCACAAACTATGCACACAGTAACTTGTCTGTTGCTTACTGAATACTTGCAGTTTGGACTGGCCAATATATCAATATATAACATATATTGTCAATCAGTGATATCATACCGCGTTTAATTTTTTTTGTCAAGCTAATATTAAAGCTGCACTATGTAAGATTGCCACCCTGTAGCTGTGAGAGGAAATGGCACAGTGTTGAAACAAAAAAAAAAAAACGATGGGCACTATTTTACATTTGTGTTGTTCACAAATGTGAAATGAGTGTTGAAATGTGTGTGTGTGTTGAAATGAGACCACCGGACGCTTATTCAGCCCATTTTGGCTCAACTCTAAAGAAGCGACATGTCTTCATGAAACATTACAGCTTTAAGTCAGATTTCATTCAAAATTATTTCTCAAATATTTAGAGAATGTTAATTGCAAACACAGTTTCAGTTTGACACAGCATTGTACACACACGCACGCATGCACACACACACACACACACACACACACACACACACACACACACACACTCACACACAAGAAAAGAGGGCAGGGCTTGAAATAGGTAGATACAATTCCATTGCAATGAAGGAAATTACCGCGGCACTCAGCAAGCGGCCAAGGACACGCAGCCCAGGGTATCTAACAGGCAGCTGTTTCAAATGACAGGGCATTTAATTTCCATTCGGTTGACGTCTTAACCCGTGAAGAAGTCAGGATGTCTCGCTTTGAGACAGGACTTTGTCAGGATGTCTCTCTTTGAGACAGGACTTTGTCAGGATGTCTGTCTTTGAGACAGGACTTTGTCAGGATGAACATGTCACCCCCACCTGACCTACACCACGACTCACAAAGTGTGCAGACTTGCAGTGTTTTCCCACTCATCTAGACCAGGATTGCGGTTTATTTCGCTGAGGTTAGCCATCTTCCACGTCATCAGGGTCTCCCTGTGGTGCTGCTGAACTGTGTCATTTGGTATTCGATGACCACTTATTATGTTCTGCTTATTCTGATACCGTCGGTACTTATTCTGCTCTTATTCTGCTCTTCATCTGCTACATTCTCCCCCTCAGTCACATCATACGTAAACACCACCTCAACTTCCACTGCTATGCTGATGACACCCCAAATTTACATCACCACACAATCCCCCCCACAGCCCTCCCCTCAGTCACATTGAATCCTGCATCACTGTCACTGAACTACAAACCTGGATGACCCATAACCTCCTCAAATTAAATAGCGACAAGACGGAACTTTTCATCATCGGCACCAACACCACCCTCACCAGATCCGGACCCACCACACTCACCATCAATGACTCCACCATCACCAACCCCCCCCCCCACCCCCCCCCCCCCCCCCCACCCCCCACCCCTAGTCCGCAACCTCGGTGTCATCCTCGACCCCACCCTCTCATTTGACCCCCATGTCCGCTCCATTGTCAAAACTTCATATTTTCACCTCCGCAACATTGCCAAAATCCATCACTGCCTCTCCCCCCCTGCTGCTGAATCCCTCATACACGCCTTCATCTCCTCCCGCCTGGACTACTGTAACTCCCTCCTCACTGGCATCACCTCCCGCTCCCTCCATAAACTGCAGATGGTCCAAAACTCAGCCGCCCGCCTCCTCACGAACACCCGGTCCTGCGAACACATCACTCCTGTCCACTGTCCTCCACTCCCTCCACTGGCTCCCGATCAAGGAACGCATCAACTTAAAAACACTACTCCTCACCTTCAAAGCCCTCCATAGCCTGGCCCCCCCTGACTGACCTCCTTCTCCCCTACCGCCCCACCCGTTCCCTCCGGTCCCTCTTCCACTCTTTCCCTCACTGTCCCGTCATCCAAACTCAAACGTTTTGGTGACCGGGCATTCTCACGAGCTGCACCCCGACTCTGGAACTCCCTCCCTCAGACCATCAGAGACTCTCCCTCACTCTCCACCTTCAAATCCAGACTCAAAACCTACCTGTTCTCCCTAGCATTCAACCTTCCTTACCCATAACCACCCTCCTCCAACCCACCACCATTTTCCCCTGCCCTACGTTCTCTCCTCTCCTGCCCCCCCCCACCCCCCTTGGTTTTCCCTTACTCTCTTCCCGACTGTCTCCCCTACTCACTCCCGTATTTGTTATCCGTTACTCGTGGTTTTATGTTCCTGTGTATTCTTATTGTTCGCCGTTTCCCTGTGGTTCTATGTTTCTTTGTTTTCTTTGTTTTTTTTTTGCCTATTGTCAGCGACTTTGGTTCTTTGAAAGCGCTATACAAAATAAATTAATTATTATTATTATTATTATTATTACCACCGACGGAGAAATGGGAACCGGACCATTATAATTAGCGAGGCATCAACTTACATTTACATTAGACACGTGCTCCTCTGTATATCATATTCACTCGCTCCCATATCGCCAAGCTCTAAATAATACCGAATTGATTACAGTCGAGGCCGGCAAGCCCTTAAGGGATGTGTTGCTAACTGAACTTCTCCAGGATGTATTTCACGTGTAAAGTTCAAGACATCAAACAAAGCCGGAGTAGCTACTTGCCGTTTCCACCGCGTCGCACCGGGGGAGTCAATATTTAATCTCTGGAGAAAGCTGGTTATTTTTCCATGTGACTTTTTGGCGGTATATGTTCCTATATGCTTTTTGTTTAGTCTGTGACTCGCTTTATCTCGGGCTGCTTTGTTATCTCGTGGGAAGAGCTGGCAGTGAAAATAGATGATGTTTTTTTCTGCGTCTGACACGTTGCTCCAGAGTTGTTCTTCTCTCCCCACTTTCCTCCTTTCTCTTTTCATTCTTTCAGGGACTCTCTCTCTCTCTGTCTCTTTTATCTTCACCCACTCCCTTAGTGTCCCTGTCTTTCCAGACACACGTAGACACACATGCACACAAACTTCTACACACTTGCACGCACACACACACACACAAACTTTTCAGCCCGCTGACTCTCATGACTGGCTTTCAATCAGCGTAACCCGCTCTTCACGCCGGCAAACTGTTTATCCTGCCCACATGAGGAACCGCTATTAAAGCGTCGTTCGGGTCCAAAGGCCAGGGCAGCGGCGGTAGGCACTAACAGTCAAAGAGCCTGAGTTACACTGCTCGCAAATTATGAAATGTTCCATTACCGTCTCAAGGGCACACCTCTTTCACATCTCCATCTCCCTGCTGACCTGAAGCTGCAAACGTGCCCCTCCCCCCTCCCTGTGCCACTCCATCACTCCCAATTAACGTCTTCAAAACGCTCCTCCATGCTATTGGCGTCCATAAATCCACCGGGTTGCATTGTGACTAACATGACCCGAGGGCAGAGCTTCATAATGGGAGCATTCTATCTCCACACTGAGCCTTCTACTCAACCGTGTTCCCTAACAACACATCTAATGGCTCTGAGGCAGCCACGGGAACCATTCCAACATGTAGGACGCCTGCCCAAAGGAACCATTCCAACATGTATGACGCCCGCCAGAAGGAGCTGTAAAAGAGGGGGTGTGGATACATCTTCACCAAGGCACTCGTACTCTAGTAATTGATGGACCGTTAGGGGGATCCCACTATGTTTTGGTAGAAGTTTAGTGGCAGACTGGGCTATGCGTATCCACTCACGTGGCTGGGCCAAGGTTCTGCCCTCCTGGGCCAGCGGGGCTCCACAGCCCGCCCGGGTACAGCCACTAAGGTGGAAACGGTAGAGGCTGCCCTGCCCCAGGCCCCGGACCAGCCGATGGGTGCTGTCGGCCCCACTGATGTTCTCCTCGCGGGCATCGCCCACCAGCTCCATCGTGGTCTCATTAACTATGGAGAGGGGACGGAGAGAGAGAGAGAGTGAGAGAGAGAGTGAGAGAGAGAGAAAGAGAGAGAGAGAGAGAGAGAGAGAGAGAGAGAGAGAGAGAGAGAGAGAGAGAGGGGAGAGGGAGGGGTCAGGGGTCAGTGGTGGTGGAGGGATTGGAGAGGAAGGTCAAGGCAATAGAGAACGTTGCAGCAGTGCTCATCTACTCGTTAGAGCGTGTCACTGGAAACGACCAGGTCGCATGCAATGGAGAAGATTGAGCTAGAGGACATGTCACTAGGGCTCATGTCGACCTGTGGGACGTTAGAGGGAGATATATCATGAAGGTCAACGGAGGAAGGTACAGTGGAGAGATGTCCACACCATGCCGTCTCACGCAGTGTGGGTTAATACCATTTAAATAACCCTAACCTCACAGTCCCGTAGTCCTGTAGTTTCAAACCTTCTCTCAAATAGTCTACTTCAAACACCAGCTAACACTACTGTCACTCTGTCTAGTCTGTCTGTCAAGCATATCCGTGAACACTTTTTCCTATTTACACCAAATGTGAATGTGAATAGCGCCGCATTGTGGCCAAATGACACACATGTCATGGAGCAAACATGTGTGTCATTTGGCCACAATGCGGCGCTATTCACAAAATTCACATAATGGGGACATGGAATTTGCCACACTGATAAATATAGGTGTGCCAATACATGTGACCAGCACATCCAGGGCCCTCATTTATCAACATTGGTCCTCATTCTCTAACATGTTCGTAAATACCTTTGTAAATATCTTGGTAAAAACTTCGTACCAACAAATGTACAAAAATCCTCCTCCGGATTACTGAACACGTGAAATGGTCTGCGTAAGTGGCCAACATATTTGCAGCTGGGTTCCCATGAATGAAATACGTCACTCATTCTTAAACTGCAAAGCACGTTATCATACACCTAAATTTGCATACAGACATGCCCCGCCAGCTCCTTATAAGGCGAAGGAGGCGTGTGCAAAATGGAAAGGGCCAAACAGTGAAAGGGTCGGCATTGCATCTGCACCATGCTGACCCATTCAACAGGTAACGCGGAAGCGATTTTTGCGACTGATCTCAAAATGAGATTAGATTCAAATGTAGTCTTTATACAATACACCATCCAACCAGAGTGGATAAATAAATGCTCCAGAAATAAATACATTTGTGGAGAAACGGCTTAGTGAGGCAGTCTCAGCTCAGCGAGCACACACACACACACATATATATGTGCGAAATTAATCGTTCCAGCAAAGTAGGCTTCTATATTCTAATTACTTGTTTTATTAGGTATTATAGTAGTAAGTCCTACTGTAGAACATGACATATTAGCATGACATCTCATTTAGTAATGTCAATACTGAACGACTGCACACTTGTCAAGAGCCAATCTCGCAGTCGTTCAGTTAATTAAATTAGGCCTAAATGGGTAACACTCACCAATAAGCCATCCGTCTTCAACAGCCCCTCCCTGGAGACGAAGGCCCACAGTGCGTTCCTCCCGGCCACCGGGCAACGACATTTATCAGCCAAATGCGCATTGCAGATTATATGTACATTGACAGAGTGAAATCCTTTTATATTCACATAACTGAATCGTTGATTGATGGTGCTTTGATAGCTACAGTACACAGTCTATTGCTCCGATGATGTTGGGAAACCTGGCAATGGCATAAAATCCTCTCTTGACCTCGGCCTGTTCGTTTTGATATGGGAATTGTATGTAGTTGGGGGTTAGGGAAATTATGGCACCCAGCACTGCAGGCATAATCCTGCTCATGGGGCGTTGGGAAATGCCTGATCAATCTCCAATATCTTGCTGGAACGTTCCGGTGGCCCAAAATTCCAGGGTGGAGAGAACTTGAATGTGCACAGGGATGGCATTCATGCACTTTGTTTTACGCTCCTTATGAGCCACTCCATGCTCTAGGCAAATAGATCTGGCCTATCTCTGAAAACACTGCCCCCGCGGAGCACACCTTGTTCCAAGTCTTCCAGTAATGCAAGATAAGCCATGGTGCATTCATCCGGAAAGACTTATTCCAAATGCTATTTATAGGGTTTGACAACAATTACACTCATGCCTCTATTTTACACTTACCGGTAACTACAATTAATTACAGCATTGATAAATGAGGCCCCAGGTTTTTTCAGATCTGAGCCTAAAGTTTTAATATAATCACACACAGTGATTTCATTGGATCAGGCAACCAAGAACTTTTAACCAATAGACTTAGGTGGCGTATTTTCTGGCGGCTCCCGACTCTCCAGTCTCTGCTGCAGCTATAGGAAAATGAATGGACTATGAATAGCTCACTAGTTTCTTCTGTGGTTCATGCAGGCTGTGGTTCCCGTGAACAAAGTCTTCTAATATACATTTCTTTCTCGATAAGGCAGTGGATTTAGAAGTTTAAACGTCACCAGTTGGTGAAAACGCAATTTTCCAATTAACCCTACAAGGGTTAAATTTGTCAAGGACAAAATTACTGGTAAATAGTCAAGGAAAAGTCTGTTCATTTGTGCCAAAGGCAGAAAAGAAATGCACGGGGCTTGTCATAATGACGTGACTGCATGAGAGGCCTATTTATGTAGCTCTTTCTTCCAGTAAGGCTGTCTGTAACATAGCAACCATTGTTTTGGCAAAGGAAGAGACAACGGTTGCTATGTCTCGATATACTGTATGAGAAATATATCAACAGAAATAGAATCATTTGGTGTCATATTACTGGATGTTGTAAACAAGTCACAGTAGAACAGTAATATCATGTTTTTCCAGGGTTTTACCTACTCTACCACTGCATGGAAATTAGGCATTTTCTTTTGAAAGTTGCTACCAATGGTTACAGGCAGCCATACAGGAAGAAAGAGAACTACACAAACCAAGGAAACTATAAAAGAAGGAAGGGTCATCACGTCATTGTGTAGCACGTGAATGCACATTGGTGCCAAGTGTGGAAACTTTCAGTTGAGTTGAATGGGATCACCATCGCATTTATGACATTGTCATTAAACATCTGCAATCTGTTGCATTGTTAACTAGCTAATGTTTCATGTATTGGTTGATATATATTTCCTCAGATAGCTTGTATATTTTGAAAAAAGTCTCTCACCAAGCACAGCATAGAACGCTGGTATTCTATCTGCTATTGGAAAAATACTAGGCTAAAACAGGGCACCAGTATCAGAGAATTCCCCCAATACTAAAACATGATACCCAACATGTCAGAAATAAGAGCAAAGACACTTGATTTCCTTCAATACCTGAAGAATGTTGGATCTCTAATGGAAAAAAATAGATCATCTCTCAATCATTTTTGTCCAGTGACCCCAAACTAACGTCTAAAGTCTATACCATTCAGTAGAAGTAATGGATCAGATCGGTACACGGCTGATTCTTAAAAGATTAGGCCTCGTCTTGGTACTGATGAAGTGGTACCGGTGCATCTCTATGAGGGGGACACAGACGAGGGGAGAAGGAGCGCAGTAATGAGACGGAACGGGGGGAGAGAAGTGGAGGTGAAGAGGAAGGAGGAGGAGAGAAGGAAGACCAGGGGGAGATTCAAACAAGATGTTTAAAGGTGTGTTGCATTGTTTTTACAGAATGAGGGCTTGCCCCGACACTGACACAATGTTAAATATATGCATTGTGCTAGGGCGGCTACGTGGCGTAGTGGGCAAGGCACTCGCCATGAAATGCTGGAGACGCTGGGCTCGTCAGTTCGAGCCCAGCGCTCCACATTTGCTTTCAGTTTAGCTGGTCGTCCGTACTAATACACATTGGCCGTATTAGGGGGTGGGAAACTGATGGGTGGGGATCGGGCGTTGTGGACAGCGACTCCTACAGGTCGGTTGGTGCGCCTGCGCAGTAGAATCAGGAAGTGTCGGGGGCAGCGTGAGCCTCCCACGCGTTACTCCTCGACCACTGAGAGATCGAGCTGCGCAGGTGAAAAGATGCGACTGCTGTTACCTCAAGTACCGGAGGGGACTTGTGCTATGTATGACTGAGTCCACATTGCAGCCGGCTTGTGGGAGGCAAGAAACAGCGTCAGTGACAGGGGAGGGTTGAATTGGATGATACGAAATTAGGATGGGAGAAAATATAGAAAATGGGAGAAAAAAGTGGATCAAAAAAAATATATATGCATTGTGCTTTTTCTCCAGTGCTGCTGTGACAAGAACCCTCCCTCTTGAAACAAGCCATTCAGAATTGCAGCCACAATCGCTGTAGTAAATAACGTGCGTGTACAAGACGTCGGCTCATGCATGAATCTTCTATTTTCTACCTAAAGTTGAACCTAAAAATGTATGTTTCTCACAACATATTTAACGGCAAGATTGCTAGGCTATTGCTGGATCTTGAGTAATGTTTCATCTGCAAGTCTAGTCTAAAAGTTGGATCTGAATTTCATTCTACGGTACAGGCTCAATGCCTAATATTTCTTTTAGTCTTTTCTTTCTTCTTTTTTTTTACTTTTTCTTTTTTTACTTGTTTAGGGGACCTCAAAGACCTATATTAACTTGTTGAAAAGGACTAAAATATGTCCCCTTTAAAAATAATAAATAAAGGGTAAGAAGAAGAGGAGGGGTTAGGGAGAGGGCAAGAACACAAACAGCATAATATATGGCAGCGTTAAACATGCATTATGAATTACAGCATATGTGCAGTATGTTCAAAGCATGCCTGCTTCTATACCACAAGCCGCCCAGGACCTGTCACCGCTGTACACCCACAGCAGCAGGTGACAACTATGACTGCAACGTGTCTGTTGTGCAACACACAGCCTGTCATTGTATGTTTGGAAAACAGTGTGTTGGATGTTGCACGCAGGTTGGTGTGGGGGGGTGGGGTGTAGGTAGTTTGACTCAACATGGAATAGTTGATAGTGGATACTTTTAAATGTTGCTTTTAAATCACGCTTGTTATCAAATGGCACGAGACATTTTATATGGTGTGCTCAGATTGTATTGTGTTGTAATATCAGTGGAAAATGGCTGACATCTGATGTACGTAGGGATGGGTACCGAATTAGGTACTTTCACACATTACGGTACTATAAAAAAGAATACATTTTTTTTACTTATTATTATTTATTTTTTTACTTATTTTTTTTCACGTCAATGTTCACACGCACAATATACGCTTACCTAGGATTTGACTTGATTCAACAACAAAGCAGTCGGGGCAATGACAAGTCGAAAACGGTCGAAAGTGTGGTTATTTGAAGTTTGAATAATTTCTTTCACAACTGGGGTAGGTAGATTACAGAGACTAAAGTACCGAAAAAAAGGTGTATCTATTCACAGGTACCGGTACCGGTATCGATTCAAATGTGAAAGGTACCCAACCCTAGATGTAAGGGAAAAAATTATGAGAAACATGGGGGGGGGGGGGGGGGGGGCTGGATTGCGGGTGTCGGGCAGACTAAGTGGGTGTTCCATTGGTATCGTTTTAAAGTTTTCAATACCGATACCCCCCCCCCGATACAGCAGATTTCGATAGCGCTGCCTTTTTTTCCCTTCTTGATACTCAATAGTAATGAAGCAATTCGATCAATAGCATAAAAGTATGGAACGTCCATACCTAGCCCTAGTGCTGCCTGGGGGAGACTGCAGGGGAGTGTCTCGCCCTTCAAACATTCTCACACAAAAGCCTTCAGGAATTGATTGATTGAAAACTGTATTAACAGATTGCAGAATGGGTACAGTACAGTACAGCTCAATACATACAATTGTTAAGGGGATGCAGACCAGAGAAAGACTTTCGTCTTGTTTACATCAGGGTCCCCCATTTTCAATTCATCATAACATATATGACATACACGACATACAGATAGACAGTACTGCTACATCTATACATTTATGACATACCAGATTTGCAAATACAGTACTGTTTGTGATACAAAAAGAGTCCAGAAAAGGGCGGCTACATGGTGCAGTGGGCAAGGCGCTCACCACGAATACTGGAGACTAGGCTCGAACAGGTTCGCCTCCCTGTTCGAGCCCAGCGCTCCACATTGCTTTCAGTTTAGCTGGTCGTCCGCACTAATACACATTGGCAGTATTAGGGGGAGGGAAACTGATGGGTGGGGATCGGGCGTTGTACAACTGTACAAGCAAAACTGTACATTGGAATATTGACAAAAGTTTCGAATTGCAGTCTCCCATAGGTGTTCTTTGAGAGTGGTTTTGAAAGTGGGTAGTGATTCACATTCCTTTACAGCTTTGGGTAGGGCGTTTGCGAAACGTGTTTAGTCCCTTGTTTGAGCCGAATCTGGGTTTAACATGATTTGTGGAGCTCCCTCTGGTGTTGTGATCATGGTATTCACTGACCTTTGGGAAGTATTTTGACGTATTTTGAAGAATTTTGAAGTATTTTGAAGAATCTCTCTCCTTCCTCTCTCCTCCAAACCTCACAGGTTGAAACCTTGCAATGGTAGCTCCTTGGTGTAAAACTCACTCCTAAGTTCAATGACATGACTGACATCCTGTTCAGGCAGCGGGATGGATTTAACATACGTTACATGGTGCTGAAGTGCTGAAGTGCTGTTGCCTATAGTGACCGCCGTACATCTGCATAAGAGAGAGGCTTTCCCACAGAGGGGAAAATGGCCAAGGAATGATTGAAGGCGGTAACGAACTAAATGTCCGGTGCCATCCTGTCTGTTTGGTCAAGGAACATGCTGTCGAAATGCACCAGTTGATGGACCTGTCGAACCACCATGGTCTAGTATAGAAGAACAACAGACCAGGCTGCAGCTGTGGTGGTGGTGGACCATGGTGGAGCTTTCAGAATTGAACAGTGCCACCTAGTGCACATTTGGATAATGAGAACAACAACTGTACTTTATTGTCCCTGTGAGAAAAATATTCCTCTTCATTTGACCCATCCTGACCACTTAGGAGCAGTAGGCAACCACAAGCACCGGGGGACAAACTCCTGTTGTACTGCCAGTACTTTGGTCAAAGGCAGGAACCCAGCATGCATGTATTTTGGTGTGGGAGGAAACCGGAGAACATGAGAGGAAGCACACATAAACACAGGGAGAAGATCCACACAGAAAGACCCCACTGTCGGGTTCCAACCCAGAGCTTCTAACTACTGTGACAGTCAGACATCTATAAGTATTAGTCATGTATTCATAATCAATCATAATGAAGTATACGAGTGGTGATTAATATGATTATTATAGTTATAAGGCCCCATGTAAATCACTGGAGACATGTGGGTGGCAACATGATTTGATGATCTTATTCCACAATTAAAAAATTATATATTTCAAGTCTGAAATACTGAGGCTGTGTGCGCAGGAAATGTGTGTAGTCTAGTATTATTATAGCTACAGAATGTAAATGTGTATATCCATCATACGTGTCTTCAAATCATATATATATAAACGGGTACGTGAGTAATTAGTGATCGCCAGGAGCACATACTGAGCTGGTACTGCAGCAGGTAGCCGGTGAGCACGCCGTTGGCCTCGAGGGGCGGCCCCCACACCAGAGATATAGAGTCTCTCTGGGCGTTGGATGCCGTCAAGATGGGGACTCGCTCAGGAACTGCAAAAAGCAAAAATAAATAAAAATAAAACTGTTACATCAGTTCATCCATGGACATCTTCGTTCTCCAGCTTGTATTTCTTACCATTACCATCGCCACGCTTATTTAATGATGAAAAATATATACACTTTCTTTTATTATTATTATTTTTATTATTATTATATTTTTATGGCATTTTCTGCTTTATTGTGGATAGGACAGTTTGGAAATTGGGAGAGAGAGAGATAGAGAGGACATGCAGCACATGTTCTGGGCCGGATTTGAACCCAGGACGCTGTGGTTACACTGAGCGCACATATATGGTGCGCCACCAGGGCACCCCCACTAGAGACATTTGTAATATTTAACAGTATGCATGTATGTATGTATGTATGTACATATGTATATGTATGTATGTATGTATGTATGTATGTATGTATGTATGTATGTATGTATGTATGTATGTATGTATGTATGTATGTATGTATGTATGTATGTATGCACATGTATGTATATATTATATATACTAATATTATGCTATTTATCAGGTTCCTCTCACCTCCCTCTGGCGTGTGGAAGGTCACAGGGTCACTGCTGGGTCCGTTCCCTTGCTTGTTGAACACGTTGGCGGTGAGCCGGTACTCGGAGTAGGGCCTGAGGCCCGGCACCACGGCATGGCTCCGGTTCCCCGGGAAGGACAGGGAACGCCGCTCGTCCGGAATCCTGTCGGGAGTCAGCAGACTGCGCTTCCTCGACCAGTGCACCTGGGAGAGAGAGAGAGAGAGAGAGAGAGAGAGAGAGAGAGAGAGAGAGAGAGAGAGAGAGAGAGAGAGAGAGAGAGAGAGAGAGAGAGAGAGAGAGAGAGAGAGAGAGAGAGAGAGAGAGAGAGAGAGAGAGAGAGAGAGAGAGAGAAAGAGAGAGATAATAGTGTGGTGGTGAGAAGTGAGTGTGAAAACACAGGAAAGAGGGAGGGAGAGAGAGACAGAGAGAGAGAAAGAGAGAGACAGAGTGTGTGTGTGTGTGTGTGTGTGTGTGTGTGTGTGTGTGTGTGTGTGTGTGTGTGTGTGTGTGTGTGTGTGTGTGTGCGTGCGTGCGTGCGTGCGTGTGTAACACGGATGGCTCTCTGAGCTAACCAGTAATGATGTAGGCAGTAGATAACAGACAGGTCTGGACTGTGTTCATTTCAGACAGAAGTAGATTCCTCACTCACTTCACAATCTGACAATACAGCAGGTAGTAACACCATATCCCTCACACAGCAATACCACACTGTATCTGTAAGATTCAAGAGGAGGTGTATTTGTCACATACATACACGAGACACGTAGTAAAATGAAGGTGGCCATGCCCGCCTTGATTGTGCAAAAATACAAATAGTAATAGAATAAAATAGAATAGATAATAAAATAGACATGATAAAAGATACTCTATCTATCTCTCTCTCACACGCACGCACGCACGCACGCACGCACACACACACACACACACACACACACACACACACACACACACACACACAGACAAATACCGTACACTACATTTTAATTACAGTGCCCATATGTGTGTGTGCTACCACTGTACTGCGCCATATGTGTGCACAGCCCTCCCAATACTGTATGATATCAAGACGCCCGGGGATGAAGTGCTTTGTAAACAGATGCCAACTTCAAAGTATGACAAGCTAAGAGTACAATAACACCCCTGCGGGTAGTCTTTCTTGGGGAGCATGTAACATCTGAAGCAATTATTGAAGTGGTGGTCCACAGTTAGTTCAAACCCATGGGTTACTGGTATCGCTGCGTCCTGATGACTGACGATTGTTATGAGTGATTTGTAGTAGATATCGCGATATATTTTAACACTTTGGGTGCCGGGAAACGCTTTACAGCGTCATTCCCGGCCATGCTCAAGTTGCCGAAGGACGCTTTACAGCGTCTTTAATATCAATATTTCAAAAATCTGTGATCGGATTCATATTTCCCCTCCGCTGGCCTGAGATCCACCAGGAGGACCCACTGAGCTCTCTGGCGGTTCAGGAGCGCCATCTGGTGGCCGATCGGCGCAATCGCCAAACAGGAAGTGCTGTGGAGGTTGTGCTGGTCGGCCATATTACTTCCGGGCACTCGGTTTCGCTCCCGGCACTCTGGCTCGTCACAATATATAGCGATCCATTGCCAATAACTCGATAAACAACATGATTTGGACGTATATAGTATTATACAAGCTGGAAATGGTTCATCAGGATAAACATCCCATAATCGAAAACGGTCTACACCACACTGATCGTCCAACGGCGCAAGGAAGATCCGGTAAGATTCAGCGTTATTTTTGAATGTGTTCCATATAAACTGTTATGATGAACATATGACCCACACTAGATGAATGATATAACGCTGCCCACGGAATTATAAACGATCCCCCGCCCATCCGGTCATCATCAGATCATATGTAGATCATTCTAGAAGTACGTCCAATTGAAATTTTTTATATCGCCCCGATTGCCATCAAACTGTATTTCATCATCAATATAATGCATTTGGGGCTATAGATCACGTTCTGGAGAAAGCTGCAGAAAGAGATGAAAACATACTTATACATTAGACCATACTTTACTATGAATATGTGAATGAAAAAGTTTAACGTTGCTACACAATGAACAATACATATAGGACTTTGAATGGGCCCTAATAATGGCAATGTAGCAATAGAATTTAAAAAGTTATAGCCATGCAAAGAAGGGGTACTTCTCCATAGACAAATAGAGCTGGCAATCTATGGTATATCATGAATTTAACCCATGGCACCCAAAATAATCGATATCGAATATCGTCGTCGTCGTGTTTTTTTTTTTTTTTTTTGTTTGTGACCTGCAACAGGGCAGTTTTAAAACCAGAGACAGTGGACAGACTTGTCTTTCTTGCCTGCAACTTAAAGTAATGGCTTTGCTTGTCCAAATGACAATACTGACCAAATTGAGATACATTTTTCTCTTGTCCATTTATTTTGTTTGCTTTCTAATTTAAAATACAGTTTGAAACCATCTGTACACAGTAGGCTATGTGTGCTAGCAGAACTAGACTCCAGTCACGAGTCATGGTGCACATGTGCGGTGGTTTGTCCACCAAAAAAGCGCCAAAAGATCGAAAATAAACTAGCAGAGCCAGAACTGTTCAACTCCCCTGGAGCCACAGCCAGCAGAGAAGCCGGTTTACTTTCGCTTTTAAACCAGCTGCAGCCTGAGAACTGGAGTGTGAGGGGATGTAACACTAAAGATGGCGGCAATGACAAAGAATTGCTTATAACAATTTCGATAATTATCGATATCGAGAAATATGATAACATTATCATATCGTTATCGCAATATGATTTTTTTTCATATCGCCCAGCCCTAATTTGTAGTAGTGGTGGTGTTGTCTTAGTATTCCATTATAATTTAGTCCGAATGAAAGAATCATGTTTTTTTGTTGTATCTAAATAAACAAACTGTCCTGAGGAGAATTGGTGCCACAGGACCATGTGTTTGATGGTAGAGAGTTACTGTTTCACTGGGTCGCTCTACATGCGCAGAACCCACAATTAACAGGAGCTTGCAATACATATTTACGACACAAAGAGGTGTCTTCTAGACTTTTGTTTGATTCAAACTGCCTCGAAAAGACGTTTGCTTTGATTTATGATGACATACAGTATGATGACATAAGTATATATGAATTATATTTTCAAACGATTGTCATTTCTCCTCAGAAAATGACAACGTGCAGCTTAATGGATACCTGGAACAGCTCCTCCCCGGGTAGAAGTATTTCATGCATTTCTGCTGTAAAAGTGATGTTTACATTTGTAATGTCTGTAAACACTGGCAAAAAGAAAATGGACAAAAGAAAAAGAAAATAAATATTTTCCATGTACTCTTCATCTCTACATCTACATGCATACAGCCAAAATGGACTGTATACAGTTAAATAAATGACAGCTTGAGGCTTTAATGAGGAGGGAGTAACATTATGTATTCAGGCTCTCCTATGAAGTCAGCCCAAACCCTCCCTGGCTCCAAGCCCTCACAGCTACCACACCACATGGAGACATGGAGCATGGTGACTCACGTTGTAGCCCCCCAGATGGCCTCGCACAGCGGAGGGGGGGACGGCGGTCCAGCTCACCCTCAGGACCGTGGTGTTGATCACCTCCACCGCTACGTCCTGGGGCGCCAATGAGGGCACTGTGGAGCACAGGGAGGGGCTCAGTAACACAGGGAGGGGCTCAGTAACACAGGGGGGGTACACAAATACACACGTGTACACAAAACACAGAATAATTAGGGCTGGGACTTTATCGCATTAATTTCGATTAATTAACTACAGAAAGAATTAAAAGTTAAAAAAATGTATGCATTTAATCGCATGATGATTTTTCTTTATTGTGTAAGAATGTTACCTTTCAAAGGAGACCAGACTCATGCATGTGCTATAAGTATAAAGTATAATAAAATCACAAATTACTTTTTTTCTTAGTCTGGTTTGTTCATAAAAAAAAAAAAAAAAGAGAAATTGAGATCAATCAAGAATTTTTTCCCAATGGTCAACTGTTCTGGAATGTACTTGAAAGTACTGTGTTTTACTTTTACCTCGAAAGTGCTTGAGTTTACAAAAGGTCCTTTGCGCTATATATACAGTATATTATTCCTAAAATTGCTGCACTTTTAAAAATTGCATTGATCTGTTGGTCTGTGTAGTAGCTAATACAGGATTTTGCTGCTTAAACGTATGTATAATGTATATTCATTGATTCACTCGTATACCAAAATTCATTTGAATTCATTGAATTTTCACATCAAATATTGATATGCGATTAAAATGTGATTAATTTCGATTAATTAACTATAAAGTCTGGAATTAATTCGATAAAAGTTCGAGTCCCACCACTAAGAATAATGTATCAACGCTACAACAACAAAGAAAAAAAGCTAACAGAAGAATCCAAATGCACTGCACAAAACACAAAGCCTGGCACACATTTTCCACTCAGTAACAGGGGCTCAGTAACACAGGCGTACAGCATGAAATATGTTTTCACTCACTCACTCACTCACTCACTCTCTCTCTCTCACTCTCTCTCACTCTCTCTCACTCTCTCTCTCTCTCTCTCTCTCACTCTCTCTCTCTCACTCTCTCTCACTCTCTCTCACTCTCTCTCTCTCTCTCTCTCTCTCACTCTCTCTCTCTCACTCTCTCTCTCACTCTCTCTCTCTCTCCTCATGGACATATCCACACATCCACATGTACACAAACACAAAACACAGAATAATGCATCAACACTACAACAACAGCAACAACAACAACAACAACAACAAATAAAAATGCACCACACAAAACATACAAAACACAAAGCCTGGCGCATGTTTTCCACTCTGTACATTCCTAGACTAGGTAGGGGAAAGAAGGGAGTAAAAGGCAGAGCTCATCCCCAGGGGAGAGGAAGGAGCCATTACGCCACAGCGAGGCCTACAGCACAGAGAGTCGTAATGTGTCACAACCTCCCACCGCTTCGGAGATAGAGGCAGAATTTTTATCTCCCTCCCTCTGCTCTACAAAGGTTATCTGCCACCTGCTGGCTTCTTTTTCCCAGGGGGAAAAGGGGGAGAATGTCAACCACTGTACACCTACGGATACCGACGGCCAACGGCCGGAAAGGAGAACAGAGAGGAACTTAACCTGAGACATTTTCCCGTAGACAATGCCACAAGACAACTGAGGACAGGACGGATGCAGTGATGTAAATTAGAACAAACAAAGGGGGGGGGGGGGGAGAATACATCACAAGCGATTAACAACGAGATAGACACATGTGTTAGTTTAGATGCATGTAATTAAAAAAATTATTATTAAAATCATACATTATATTCTCAATAGGCAAGTGCACATAGAACTAACAGAAGGAGGGTAGGAAATTGACTTTATTAATGTTCTCTGTAGGGGGCTTTGGTGGCTGCATAATCAGATTTCTACAGGATTTAGGCTTCAATTTCATCAAAAAACCTTCACTGTTATGTTAGAACAGGGACACTCATTTGGCAGACAATAGTTTCGACCGCTGATTGACAACAGTTCTTCTTCATTTCCCATGATTTCCGCTGCCAAGGTTAGAGACACAGTCTTGTGACCAGAAGGTCGCTGGTTTGACCCCCGGACCAGCAGGAACTGAATGAATAACAGTTTCCCCTCCCTCATAAATAGAGATGCCCTTGAGCACTTAACCCCCACCTGCTCCAGTAATAGCCAACAGGTACCAGAAGAACTAACAAAGGCACTGATAATAAGAGCCCAGCAGCAACCAGAATAATCCCACACCACCTGCCACTCGGAAAAACATTGTAAGGTGGGGAGTCTCGCCAAACAGCATGCCTTGAAGAAGTTAACAGACCATAACCCTCAGTAGTTAACTTAACACTGTTAACTTCTTAACCCTAACACTCAGTAGTTAACACTGTTAACTTCTTAACCTAACACCCAGTAGTTAACACTAGGCCTGTTAACTTCTTAACCTAACACTCAGTAGTTATATGGCGTACTTGCATTGCGTCCCGCTCTTAAGCCATACCGAGATATACCTTATCTCATGTACCTATTGTACTCCATCAACGAATAAACCCAAAATACACCCCTCACCTGCCAGGCCCCGCCCATTAGTGGCGTGCTACATAGGACTGGGCATGGCCACCACTCACTCTTCCTCTATTTTCGTTTCCATCATAGCGGATGCAAGACGCCCTATGCAACTAGTTGATTTGAAAAGTTTAGATAATATTGGGTACTTACGGAGATTTGCTTACCCCTGGCATCTTCGGGGTATGTTCCAACGACACGTCGGGTCTATTCTGATGTTCCCTCGTCTTGTGGCAGCAGATCGAGGAACAGCGTGCGAGGTTGGCTATCGAGCCGGCTCGCACACAGGTGAGCCCTGTGTCATCAGGCATTGATGCTAGTGTTAGTAATGCTGGGTTGTTTTGTTACACAACCATGTTGTGTGTCGGCGCCAGGGGCGGGATGGTTTGGTGAACGTTCCACTGAAGTGGACGGGTTCCAAGCGATCCTGGAGCGTGCTGCTAAACACTAATGCTAATGCTAAATGCTAATGCTAATGCTAAATGCTAACACTACTGCTGAAATGCTGGGCACTGTTTTAATGTTCCCCGCCGTGGGATGTTGCCGCTTTTCCCTCCTCTTAAACCGGTTCATTGATGAAGGTCAGTCAGTAGCTAATGTGGGGGGTTTTGCTGAGTCCTATTTTTCCCTTTACGGGTAAATGGGTTGACAACAGGGTGCAGGGCGGGTGTGCCGTGGCTAGGTAGCCTAGCCAGGTAGCATCAATCCTGTGCCTCGGCGGGGCTGGACGGTGCCCCACCCGGGAGCCGATGCTTGAGAGCGAGTCGGCCCAGCGGGTGGCAGTAGAGCTATACTGCTGCAGGATGGAATGTAGCGGTGGCCAGTGTTGTGGCTCAGCTGACTGTTTTCTGTCCACATTAGCGTCGAACGCTATGCTATAGTGGGGCTACTGTTTTTGTTCCGTCTCTCTGCTACGGGAATGTCTGTCTATGCTACAATCTTCCCTCCTCTCAACCATTCATGCTGACGGTCAATCGGTGTCTACTGGGGGAGTAGTGCGGGGGGGGGGCTTTGTTTACCTTCATGGGTAAATGGGCTGAGGTCTAGGGCTGGTGTGCTGTTGTGAATATTATGAATGAATGCGGGACTGGTTCTCTCTGGTCCGCCTCCCCTTAACGTTGTGTACATGGGCTTGCCCATTCTACAGTATGTTCGTGGTGTTAGTTCATTTATTCATTAACCCCTTCATGGTGCACACCACAGTGGAGGTTGCTGTTTACACCCACCACTGGTGCTCCGTGTTAGCATCAGTCCTTTGCTTTTGACATGTTGAAACAGTGCCCCGCCCGGCCGACGCCATGAGGTGGGTCGGCCCGGCGAGTGGCTGGTGGGCTGCTAAAGCCTGTACCGCCACGGTATGGAATTGGCAGCGATTAGAACTGTGTTCGAATTGCTGTTTTTTCTATCAACAAATGGTGTCTGGTGGCGGGGCCTTGAGGGCCAGCCGACGTCGACACATCGCGCAAGGTTGTTGACGTTATTAGCTTTGACCCAGCCGCAAGCTATAACCGCTTAGGGCTCCCCTCTCCGCAGAGGATTTTGATCTTCCGCTGGAGCGTGGGCGGTATTTGTCCTAGGCCCCACACCGCCTCACACCGCGCAGCCAGAAGAAGGGAGAGCACGGCCTCGTCAGCGTCGATGACGAGGCCCTCGACAGGCGGCCATGTTTTCCCCCGCCAGAGGTATCCTGGGCGTTGAATCGACAGGTGTCCACAAGGCCGACAGCCTTGGCGGCCGAGGGATCGGCCATGTTGGATGGGCTCGGCTTGGAATATACAAGCCGTCGCCGTCCTGCCGCGAGCAGCCCACTCTCCGATCACTCCCTCCCCCAACACCAGCGGAAAAAGGGGGCTCTGATTGTTTCCTTTGGCTGCGGGCCGCGTGCCTTCATTGAAGCGCGGGCGGCCCCACTTTTCACTTCTCATAGGGACAGGGGCTGACACCCAGTTGATGGCTGAGCCTGGGTCTGTCCGTGAGAATGTTGTGCTGTCAAGCGGCTCCCACACCATAAGCTGTGTTGGTTGAGCCTGGTGTTACGTCTGTCAACTATAGGTGTTGTCAGCAGGGGGGCTCGGAACCTTTTGAGGCACACAGTGCGGGCTTCCCCGGCCTCGCCTTCGCCAGGCCAGGTATCATGTTGGTGCCTCCCACTCCCGCGAGATCGGCAGTGGTCTGAAAAGAAGAGGTGCGCGTGATTTAGGTGGTAGTAATATCACTGCAGGGCTACGGTGTGTAGGAACCCATGGGGTCCTAACGCCTTGCATGTCCGGCTGCAGAACAACTCCTCAGCATGTTCTGGAGGGGTGTTCAGTGGGGGGGCTTTTGTCACCTAGATTGATGTCAGCTTCCCCCGTATCAAACCGGCCCTTTCTGTCGGGGTCCCCCCTTGGGTGCGATTGCCTCGTGGGTAGTGTCAGGTTCCGACCCGACTCCATGGAACGCTCTGCTCGCACGGGTCCAGGGTTGGCTACGCACAGCGGGTGGGACCGGGCCGCCTATCTACAGTTCCTTGCGGACCTGCGCCACATGGCGGTGAGTGCGTTGGGAGCAGTGGTGGCGGCTGCTGGATGCTTCGCCACTAGGGGCGCTATACCAAACATTTTGCAAACATGTACAAGGCACGCATTGGCGAATATTATCACCATTGCCATCGATCAATATATGATCACAGTCAGTCAAATGCAACCACGTTTCCAATAGCCCAACACAAACACGCACAGCTCTCTCTCTCTCTCTCTCTCTCTCTCCCTCTCTCTCCTCTCTCTCTCTCTCCCTCTCTCTCTCTCTCTCTCTCTCTCTCTCTCTCTCTCTCTCTCTCTCTCTCTCTCTCTCTCTCAGATCGATTCAATAAGAAACACATATATATATGTCATTTTAAACAAGTTACCATTCATTGTCTGAGTGGTTATGCTCTACCCGCGGCGAAATTAGAGAGAGAGAGAGAGAGATAGAGAGAGAGAGAGAGAGAGAGAGAGAGAGAGAGAGCGAGAGAGAGAGAGAGAGAGAGAGAGAGAGAGCGAGAGAGAGAGAGAGAGAGCGAGAGAGAGAGAGAGAGAGGGGGAGAGAGAGAGAGAGCGAGAGAGAGGGGGAGAGAGAGAGAGAGTGAGAGAGAGAGAGCGAGAGAGAGACCGAATTAACTCACTGTTTACGTGGTCCACTCACTGTTGTCCCGACTCCCCAGACTGTTGATGTATATCAAGCCGGAGGGCTTGATAAAGTGTATAATCCGCTGTTGATGATGTATATCCAGTCCACTGTCCAGACTGCCATATAGCTTGTTAGCTGTTAGCAGTTAGCACCACACAACAAGTAGTTTGATTTCTTTGTCCATTTCCGCGTCGAACAGACTGCAAACTACCTGGCGTTCTATCGCCATGCTCTAAGACCAACTATAACCTTAACCTACTTTGAAAGAGTGCCTAATCTTTACCGTCGAAAGAACTTGTAGTCACGCTCTAAGACAAATAGCTTGCATCTCAGTCACAACAACACAACTATGATCTCTACCACCAAGCTAGAATTGGAACATAGAAATTGGATTCGGCCAATCAGAGATCGTCTCCGCGAAATGCTGCTACGGAAAAAAAAACTGACGTCGGCCAATCAGAGAGCGTCTCCGCGAAATGCGGCTACAGAAATTCTTGGCGCTGCTGCCTAGACCGCTTCAAATCGCGTCCGGATTCCAACATAATAGTCATATTTCAACGCACAACGCGTTACGCACTGATTGGCTGCGACGGATACAGCGATCACACAGTGACGCGCACTCAGAGAGCTATCGCGTCTAGCCCGGACCAAAAAACAAAAAAAACAAACAAAAAAGTGAGTCACTTCCTGTTCAGGAAAACAAGTATTTTTTATTTTATATAGTAACGTTATATTGTGCATTGGAAACACAAACATACTTAAAATGAGTAAATATTATTCATTTTAAACATGTTTATATTATTTATGGGGCTATAAAACAAAAAACTAAAAAATTATTTTTCTTGTTCTGCTCTCATATAACCAGGGCAGGGCCTGAGGGGGGGCGGCGCCCTAGCGCCCCCCAGTGGCGGCCGCCACTGGTTGGGAGTGTCATCACATATGGCTACGGCAGTACCATATGTCGAGGTGGATGGAGAGAACGCTGAGGCGGGGACTTGTATTTACACAACCCCACCCGTTTTCGGGTTTGGTACAGACCCTATTGTCAGGGTCACCAGCAGTGACAGCTCTGGTCGACGAGATCTGATCTCTGTGGACAAAGCAAGCCATCGTCGTGGCGTTTTCCTCCCGGTGTTCTCTGGTGCCTGAGAAATCGGCGCAGCTAACAATATACTCGTTATTATCACCATACATAACGCTTGCTTATATTGAAACACGTTGAGATTAGGGCCGTTCTTTCAACCTGAAAGTGCACTTTCTTCAACCTCGAGATAAACAAATCACAGAAGGGAGCCACTGCCGCCTGCCGGCACCATTAACCTCGTTCCCAGCTTTATCTCGAGAGATAAAGCCTGGTAAAGCACTACAGCCGAAAGTGGGAATCAGGTAGGAAGTCCCGCCCCTGAAATCACGACACGGTGCTCATGAAAATGTATTCCCCCCAGAAACAACCTCGTTATCGCCTCCCTCGACAGGCTGACAGACCTGCTTGTTGTTTGTTTCGCTGGGGACTATAAACAGATCAGGGGGTGCCCGGAAACCGGAAAGCCTGTAGCCGGTATTTCTGTATTTCCGATTCACATTTTAGGAGGCATACAGTAGCTTTACCAGCCTATGGCACCATCCAGGTATCGACGTGAGCTAACGGTAGCTAGTTAGCCCGGCCAGCAGCCCGGCACCATCGTATCAACGTGAGCCAGTTGCATTAGGATTAAAAAATGTCAACACTCACTCACCCCATTTTATATTACATTCCCAAAGAAGTGCCTCCGTCTCTCGTAGTCTCGTTGTGCTGGATGAAGTCACTGGCGAGTCGACTCGTGGCGCGAGGGTTTTGCTTAAATGCGAACAGACTCCAGTCCTTTAATAGTCCAAATGCGACAGTATGTGCAAGTTTAGTTCTTGTTTGACAAAACGTTAGCCATCTGTGGTCAGGGAGCTCATCGTGGGCTGGAGTGACGGTGGTTAACTTCAACGCTTCATCGTTCAATGGTAACATATTATTATTATTGCTTAAGCTTTAGCAGCTGCTCAGAGATAGAGGAAATGCATACAGGTTAGTGTATGCTCAGCTCAGCTCTGTGCGGGGAAATACGGACCGCCTCCCCTGCCCTCTGCTGGCCGTGCTGTGTGTGTGTGTGCACGCACTTCAACCAACTCGAAAGTTAACTCCGTTTCACTAATGGAAACCGAAACCCAATGCCGTCCCTGTATAAACTCCGTTTCAGTGGAAATAGAATTTTTTTTTTTTATCCACTTTTTCTCCCATTTTCTATATTTTTCTCCCATCCCAATTTAGTATCATCCAATTCAACCCTCCCCTGTCACGGACGCTGTTTCTTGCCTCCCACAAGCCGGCTGCAATGTGGACTAAGTCATACATAGCACAAGTCCCCTCCGGTACTTGAGGTAACAGCAGTCGCATCTTTTCACCTGCGCAGCTCGATCTCTCAGTGGCGAGGAGTAACGCGTGGGAGGCTCACGCTGCCCCCGACACTTTCTGATTCTACTGCGCAGGCGCACCAACCGACCTGTAGGAGTCGCTGTCCACAACGCCCGATCCCCACCCATCAGTTTCCCACCCCCTAATACGGCCAATGTGTATTAGTACGGACGACCAGCTAAACTGAAAGCAAATGTGGAGCGCTGGGCTCGAACTGACGAGCCCAGCGTCTCCAGCATTTCGTGGCGAGTGCCTTGCCCACTACGCCACGTAGCCGCCCTATAGTGGAAATAGAAACTTAAAACCAACTGTGATTTTGACGGTATTGATTTTCAATACCGTCGGTATTTCTAAATACCCCAGTATACCGTAATACCGTCATACCGCCCAAGCCTAGTACCAGGGGCTGCCGTTCGGCTTTTCTCTGGCTCCCCGCATCTTCACCAAGTGCGTGGAGGCCGCACTGGGGCCTCTGCGTCGTCAGGGGTTATGAAGTGTATTCTGCCCTGCCGACGTTCTGGTCCTTGGCGGTCAAGGTGGATCGTCAGGTCTCATGCCAGGCAGGGTTCCTACCAGGTGCTGTAGACTGGAAGTGGAGTACTCCTCTTCCCAGTCAACGGGTGGAGTGCTATGGGCATCCCTCTCAGAGCGTGTTGCAACACGCTCGATACGACGTCAGTGTCGTATATCGACAGACAGGGAGGAGTACGCTCCCCCCGTCTGCACCGGGCGGCGGGCGGCTGGCTATGGTGTCCTCCATCTGCGCGGGCTGAGGGCTCCCCACATCCCCGGCAGGGTGAATATGGGTACAGATGTAATGTCGCGGGGCGGTCCTCATCCTGACGGGTGGGGATTACGTCCGGACATAGCCAGGCAGGTCTGGGACCGATGCTGTGCCGCCTGGGATTATTTCCCCATACATCTGTTAGGTCAGTTGTTGGGGCGGGTACGTTGAGGAGCGCAGGTCCTTGATCCTGATTGCGCCGGACCGGGGCGCAGCTGTGTGGTTCCCGGTTCTGATCCAGCTACTGGTAGCTCCGCCATGGCCTATTCCTTGGTCAGCGAAGGCCCTCACTCAAGCACACGGGTCGCTGTTCAGCACCCGGTGTTGTGCCAACGTCTGATGGTTTGGCTGGTGAGAGGGTAAGTCTGGAGAGGGTGGACCCTTCTGTGGTTGATACCATCCGGAATGCGCATGCTCCCTCCACTGTCGCGCTTACGTGGGCAGAAGGCGTATGTTCCAAGAGTGGTGTAAGGCGGGGGGCAGGGACCGGTGTCCTGCCCCCTGGATACTGTCCTTGTTTACCTCCAGTCTCTCCTTGATAGACTGTCGGCTTCGACGGTGAGGGTATATGCAGCAGCTATATCCTCTTATCATGAGGGATTTGAGGGTGATGTTTTGTTCAGCCACCCTCTTGTCAAGCGTTTCCTGCTTGGCGCCAGATGCGTTAAGCCGGTAAAACGCTCTTTGGCTCCGAGTTGGGATCCTCAATTGATCCTCGGTCGGTTGTCCTTGGCCCCGTTTGAGCCTCTTGAGCAAGCACCGTTGGAACAGCTGTCGTTCAAGACCGCGTTCTTGCTGGCCGTCACCTCCGCTAAACGCGTGGGTGAGCTTTGTGCTCTCTCGGTACGACCAGAGTGCCTGTCTTTCGTTCCGATTGCGGTGCCACTCTGCGGCCTAATCCTGCCTTCGTGCCTATAAATATCCGGAGTTCCTTCCGCTCCAGGGATATTGTGGTTCAGGCGTTTCATCCACCTCCTCACGCTAGTGAGTTGGAGGCAGGCCTTCACCTGTCATGTCCGGTCCGGGCTTTGGGGATTTACCTCAGCCGTACTCAGGGCCTCGGGGCTACGATCAGTTGTCTGTTACGGTGGTTCTCGTGCTGGTAAGGCACTATCGAAACAGCGCCTGTCCCATTGGTTGTGCGAGGGCATTGCCCTTTGCTACACGTTGGCCGGGCTGGCTCCCCCTGGGGGCGTCAGGGCGCACTCCACTCGTGGGGTGGCAGCCTCTGCCACTCTGCTGGGTGGGGCCTCGGTGGAGGACATCTGTGCTGCAGCTTCATGGTCCTCCCCGGGTCCCTTCGTAAGGTTTTACCTCATGGACATGACCGGGGGTTCTGTCTCCCAGGCGGTTCTGAGGTCTGTGGCCTCTCCTGCTTCCCGTCCTTTGGTGGGGTAGCAGGGGTGTGTGGGTATGGGCCACAGTGTGTTGTGTCACACGTGGTTCCGCCTGTGCTGTGTGTTCAAGGGGTTCTAGTTCCCTCTTGTTCGCACTCGGGTGGAGTTGACTGCGCCCCCTCTTCATTAGGAAGGATGGGGTGACGGGACTCCCCTTCCCCCTTGATGTGGGCTTACGGGTCCTCAGGGGGTGCATCTGTCGGGCCTCGCGTCCGCTCTACCCCATATCTCGGTATGGCTTAAGAGCGGGACGTGATGCAAGTACGCTATATAACGACAGGTTATGTATATAACCTAGTTATATGAGTACTGGCTAAGCGTCCCGCTCTTAGCGTGCCCTGAGTTCCCTTGGGGAAACTTTTCTTCGGAAACGATTTTTTCCGAGGAAGAGTGAGTGGTGGCCATGCCCAGTCCTATGTAGCACGCCACTAAGGGGCGGGGCCTGGCAGGTGAGGGGTGTATTTTGGGTTTATTCGTTGATGGAGTACAATAGGTACATGAGATGAGGTATATCTCGGTATGGCTTAAGAGCGGGACGCTTAGCCAGTACTCATATAACACTGTTAACTTCTTAACCTAACACTCAGTAGTTAACACTAGGCCTGTTAACTTCTTAACCTAACACTCAGTAGTTAACACTGTTAACTTATTAACCTAACACTCAGTAGTTAACACTGTTAACTTATTAACCTAACACTCAGTAGTTAACACTGTTAACTTCTTAACCCTAACACTCACACTCAGTAGTTAACACTGTTAACTTCTTAACCTAACACTCAGTAGTTAACACTGTTAACTTCTTAACCCTAACACTCATTTCTTAACCCTAACACTCAGTAGTTAACACTGTTAACTTCTTAACCTAACACTCAGTAGTTAACACTAGGCCTGTTAACTTCTTAACCTAACACTCAGTAGTTAACACTGTTAACTTATTAACCTAACACTCAGTAGTTAACACTAGGCCTGTTAACTTCTTAACCTAACACTCAGTAGTTAACACTGTTAACTTATTAACCTAACACTCAGTAGTTAACACTGTTAACTTATTAACCTAACACTCAGTAGTTAACACTGTTAACTTATTAACCTAACACTCAGTAGTTAACACAATTTAAAGGTGCTACGCACTACCATGAGAAAACACTGCATCTCGATATGTGGAGTGAAACTGTGGAACAGTCTAAATGTGGTGCTAAAGCAATGTCCAAACATGAGACAATTCAAACTGATGTATAAGGAAATTATGTTCACAAGGTACAGGGATGAGGAAGGGACTTGATATTCACGGGTGTTTACATTTTAATTTTGTTTTCTATTTTATTTTATTTTATACATATATAGTTTTTGTTTTTTGTTTTGCATATATATATATATATATATATATATATTTTTTTTTTATGTTTAAAATAGTACACTCATTTGAGTAGTGGAAAAGGGGTAGGATTAAATAAGTGTATACTTCTTCCTACTCCTTTTCGAACATGCAGATTGAGTTGTTTTGCTTTTTGTTATTGTTTGTTGTATTCATTGCATGTTCGAAATAAAGACTTCAAATCAAAAATCAAATCAACTTATTAACCTAACACTCAGTAGTTAACACTAGGCCTGTTAACATCTTAACACTAACACTTAACACTAGGCCTGTTAACGTCTTAACCTAACACTCAGTAGTTCTGTATCACACTAGCTCCCGCTCTGCGTCTGTTGCATATATCTCGCTTCAGCATACAGTATATACACTGAATAATTTCACAAATGTACCTTTAAATGCCAGCATTCATCTGGCCACACCCCCATCCGCTTACCTATATAAGCAGGGATGGTGCCACACACTCATCTCCTTCTCAAATTTCATCACAAGCAACGTGTTGCTATATGCCCACTTGACGTGGAGAAAAATATTGGCTGGAAAAGCAATGTTTACGAGGAAAGGAAGCACAAGGAGATACGTTGACATCATATCTTTATTTTCTCTCTCACTATTTTCGAGAAAATACGGCGATATTGTCTTCGTACTGGAGTGTCTGGAAGATGATGATCATTCTAAAATCCTCCACCGGTTTTCGTATTGGGAGCACGCCGCTGCATGCCTCTCAACTGCAGTTCCTTGCTGTGTTGGTTGGGGTGAAACCTTTCAGGGCACAGCTGAACTGTGGACGCGCCGCTGTTGTGAGAAGCGGTGGGTTTTCAGGTTAGGTGAGTACTGTTTGCTGGCAGGCTCCACTTGTCTGTTAGTGCTATGGGGGCTAATTGATAATGTTATGAAAACCGGCCCCAGGCTAGGGTCCTTTGTTCAGTCTCCTAGGCGACAGAAGACCTTGGTCTGAAGCCATTTTAGTTTAACTAGTGGGCCGCGACCATTAACACTGGTGATCCCTGTGTTTTCTGGACGAGTGGATATCTCTCTGTCCCGTGTTAAGCCCCTTCTTTCATATCCAAATGAGAGTATTCCTTCACGAGGAGATATGTGCATGGATGTTCGATAGCGGAAGATCCATGTTCAAGTCAGCTACACAAGCCAGTTTGGTATTGTGCTGATTCCGTCGGGTGTTGGTAAAATCACCGTTGTAAAGACATCTTGTTTCTCTTTTCTCTTAAAAAGTGAGGAGGGTTTCAGAACGGCGGCCTGTCTGGGTGAGTGTTATATCATTGTGTACAAGTTCAGGTGATAGCTGCTTAGCTTACGGTTAGCCAGTCAGCTGTTAGCTGCGGCGTTAGCCTGCTGGGATCACTGCATGGCCTACAGAGGTTGGGCCTACTGTTAGCCAGTCAGCTGTTAGCTGCGGCGCTAGCCGGTTGTGATCACTAGGAAACGTTAGCTTGCTGCTATCGGACAAGGCCAGCGCGGGGTAGCTCCGGCTCCTCGCGCGCCGCCGCAAGCTTCCCTCTGGTCGCGTGCGCCGTTCGCTCGCGTCTCGCGAGCAGGGGCGGTAGCGACCGACGGTTGGGGCGGCCGTTAGCTTAATGCTACTCTGTTGAACGTGCTTTGATTATAACATGTTTTACACTCTTGACTACGACGTCATCTTTGACAGGGGATGTTCGTCGACCCTGCCCTGAGCCAGGACGGGGATTGCGTCAACAAAGAGGACTGTAGCGACTGGTTGGAGCAGCGGCGCTGCCCAGTTCGAACAACACAGGAATGGCTGTGTTTTCTACGGAGTCTTGAGACTGCACTTCGCTGATCTACGTTCCGGGTAGGACAAGGTTTGGCCAGACCTTATAACACGTCTTCTGGCTTTACCTTTCTAAATGTTTTGTGAATAACGATGTTTTCCCAAAACGTGTGTTGCTGCAATGCATTTAGGATACGACGCGAGTTATGTGTGAACTGTAAACAGGCGACTGACTGGCACGCCTTGGTTGCTTGAGGTTAAAACAGCGTTTTTATAGAGCAACTGAGATGGAGGTTTTTCCTCTTCCGACGACCACATCCCACGACCTGGGTTGGTTGTCGACGGATTCTCGTTCATGTCTGGGGGATGATGACGGAATGGATCTGAACATATGTAGAGGGGTCTCACGCCCTGGGGGTGGGCCACCGGGCGCGGTTCGCCCGAACGTCTGGGTGGCGCCTTTTTTTCATGTTAAGATCAACACGCATATCTGCCCTTTCTCCTGGTAGGTGTCGGCGTGGTTAGGGCACGGGACTGGTTCTGGTCACGCTGGTCCGGTTCAGTTGAACCCGTTGTCCGCCGGGGATGCAGATCTGCTGTTCTGGTACCCTGAGGGACTTGGGCTTTTTTCAGGGGGAAAAATGCCAGGTCGGTCCGGGTGTCACAGGGTTAAGCACTATGGAGACCCTGGTTGGGTACGTTTTTACTCAGCACTGTCGTAATGGCTTACGGCCATGCCAACCTGTACACGCTCGATCTCGTCGGATCTCGGCCGCTACACAGGTTGGTCCTGGTTAGTACTTGGTTGGGAGACCGTCTGGGAATACCAAGTACGGTGTGCTTAGGGGCGGGTTCTCCATTCTTTTTCGCTCCTCTCTCACGCATGGCGAAGAGGGGCCTGTTGGGGTGGTCTTTGACCTCCTCTGGTGACCCTGTGCTTCCCGTATCGCCAGGCCCGGTCCGAAGTAATGTTTCGTCGACCCGTAGGCCTGGGTTAACCCTTTTTGAAAACTGAAACACTTGTACTGCGGTATAGCCGGTGTATACCCGCAGGTGTGTTTTGGAGTTTTTTCTTGAGGGGTTATAGGAACAACCACCGCATTGGGTAACACCAAGGTGGTTGATTCCCTGGTGTGTTGGAGCAGTGTCAACTCCCGGGTTCACCGGTTGAGGGTGCCCCTGCACGTTCATGACGTCTGCCAATCGTGTCAGCCTTCTCTGCCTCAACCCCTCTGGGTGGGGTTTTTTAAATGGAGGCTTGGTCATACAACAACGCCAGCATACGCCCCTTCCGCCGGGGCGGCTGTGTTCAGCTGTCCCCTCTGGCGCCTGTCTCGTCCGCAGTCTCCAGGCTAGGGTTAACAGCCTGTTGCCTGGTTTTTCCCCGGTGCGCTGCCTGCTTCCGTTGGTTAACCTTTTTTGTGTGCTTACGGCCATGCTGACTGCCTGTTCTGCAGGGTCAGTGTGCCAGGCGGTGTACTATTGGGGGGACAGGGCCCGCTCGGCTGAGGGGCCTTTGTCCGAATACGCTGGCGATGTGGGGGGCGGGGTCACTAAGTGCCCACCTGGTGGGGTCTTGATGCTGGCATCATGGACTTCTCCGGGCCCCCGTTCCAGGGGGTCCAGTCCCTTTGGTGGGTCTGGGTCTTCCTTCGCGCTCCGCTGCTGCGGCCTTGCCACGGGGTTGGGTTTGCCCTTGACCCCGTGATTCTGGGGGCAGTAACGAGGTTGTTTCCTCCGTTCGTTCCCGGGTGGCATGCGGGTTGTGCGTGTGTGTAGTCGTGGGGTCAAGCCACGGTCTGCTCACCCTGTGCGTTGAGTTGCTTGAGTGCCTCTTCGCACGGTCGGGTCCGTCGCCCTCCCGTGAAGCCACCAATAGGGGGGGTGCCCTCCATTAGGGTGGGTCGGGGGGGCTCGGCCCTCCCTGATCTGATGGCTGTGGGGGGCCTCAGCGGGGTGTATTTGTCGAGCTTCTAGCTCCCGCTCAGCTCCTATTATGCAACAGACGCAGAGCGGGAGCTAGTGTGATACAGAACGTTAGGTTATGAATATAACCAAGTTCTGTTAACACTAGTGGACGCTCTGCGTCTAGACGCCGCTGCGGCCCTTGATTTTTCATTGTGGTGAAATTTGTTGGGAAGGAGATGAGTGTGTGGCACCATCCCTGCTTATATAGGTAAGCGGATGGGGGTGTGGCCAGATGAATGCTGGCATTTAAAGGTACATTTGTGAAATTATTCAGTGTATATATGCTGAAGCGAGATATATGCAACAGACGCAGAGCGTCCACTAGTGTTAACAGAACTTGGTTATATTCATAACCTAACGTTGACACTAGGCCTGTTAACTTCTTAACCTAACATTCAGTAGTTAACACTAGGCCTGTTACTCACCATCCTCTCCAGAGTAACCTGTGATGACCTTAGGTTCGGGTCCCCAGCCGTGACTGTTTCTGCTCTGGATCTTGATCTCGTAGGGGACGAACGTCGGGGTGTTCTTCACCACAAAGGAGTGTCTTCTGACCAGATGCTCCTTCCAGACATCCTCCACCTCCACTCTCCTGTAGCCCACCTTGTACTCCAAACCCGGGCCGTTGTGTTCAAGGGGCAACAGTGGCTGAATTGGGACAGAGGCCATATGACTTATATACACACCAATATCAGCACATAGCACATAGGTAGAAATGCAGAAAGCTTTAGAAGAAATCCACATTCTCATATGTGATTACAAGTCGTGCATTTAAGTGGGTTTCTTTTGTTAGTTTCTTACAAGGTATGGCATGTTCCGGGAGTATGAATGAAATGGATGGTTTAAGGCATGGAAAACTCACATGGAATATTATAGAATATAAAACATCTGAAGGAAATAGGCAATATCCCTTTATAATCCCTGTATGAAATGAATGTAAGGATTTTCTAAATCCTTTTTCTTAAGCCTCTGGTTTTCTTGGTGATGACGATGATGTACAAAGACATATCGGCGACGTCAAATGGACACTTCTAAGGATCAACCTGCAGTGTGTGATTCTGCCTAGATAGTGTTATTACATATGGCAAGAATTCCCCTTACCTCCCAGCTGATGTCCATTTGATGAGGCAGGTGACCCTGGATCTTGATGTTCTCTGGGTTTCTATCGGGAGCTTCGGAGAGAGATGCGGAATATGCAGAAAAATCAATCCAAACTGAACCTGTGATTGCGTGGAAGTGTTCCTCCCATTCATTCCCCCTGCATCCATTCAACTGAAAATACCCAAATAGTAGCCAACAGGTACCACAAGAGCTAACAAAGCCGCTGATAATAAGAGCGATCCCAGCAGCAACCGGAATAATCCCACACCACCTGCCGCTAGGAAAAACATTGTGAGGCGGGGTGTCGAGCCACCGGGTCTCGCCGAACAGCATGGCTTGGCACATTTTCAGAAGTGAACTACAAAATACTTGTACTACGGTATTAGATGACAATGACAATGACACTATGTAACAACCCATCATCTACACCTATCAAACACACACATCCACATGTACACACTCACTTTAAACAAACACTCACCTTACCACTCACGTTAGACACTTTATATGTATCTATTATTAAAGACATTTGCACTACATTCATACCTCATTTGCACCCTACCCTAAGTTTTGTACCTCATCTCATTTCTGAATTGTACCTCACTGTTACAAATTTTACTCTGTATTGTATATTGTATATAATATGTATATTGACTGAACATTCCTTTACTTACTTACTTAATAACTTTTGTTTTGACTTTTTTTACTGTATGTAGCACACTCTCAGGGGCTCATACATAAACAAGCATTTCATCATAAAGTATTCTGTATTTTATTATGACAAATAATAAACAAACTTGAACTTGAGATGCTAATGAGAGGGGGGGAGGGAACCAGAGTGCAAACCTGCAGGGGGGGTTCTGTATCTCTCCGTAGGCTCGCTGGGAGGCCCGGCACCGACGGCGTTGACGGCGTACACTCTGAACTGGTAGTGGAGGTGGCCGCGCAGCTCCAGCAGGGCTGTTGCCTGGTTACCGGCCACCCGCAGCATCTCCCTCCACCTGCCGGGCTCCCAGAGGTTCTCCTCGTACTCCACAATGAATTCTGGGAGGATATACAGAGAGAGAGGCCCGTACGTTCAACCGCGGGGAATGTGGTGTTTGGAAAGGTGTGAGTTAGGACCTTAAGTGGATATTTCAAAGACGTGTCATGGGTTATTTGGGGGGTGTTAAGCTAGAATGTACATATTGTTGTTGTTATTGTCCCAATGCTTTATTAGCAACTTTGCAAACCTCACAAAATTGTCTATTTACAGTTGTAGCAGTACTTAAAATCTGTCTGCCCAATACAGTGTTGATAGTGGATGAGGGGGTGGATATTCCATTCTGCCTCAAAGTTCCAATTCAGGTTTGACATGACAGAACCTCTAGATGCCTAGACCAGTAGACCTCTGATAGAAAGGTACCAATTGCTGCACACATTTTCCAACAATAGGAACACACTTTCTCTTGCCATATCTACTTTCAAAGGCATCTAAAAAACACAAAAGGTGGCCTAAAGATTAGAGAAGTAGGATTGTAGAAAGGTCGCCCGTTCGATCGCCTGGACTGGATGGGGAAATCTGGGTGGGGAATAGGGCTGGGCGATATGGAGTCTTTGTAACGGTCACCTGTTCCTCTCCCTTTTCTGGGGTTGTCTCTCTCCCCATGTGTGTCTCGTTTTGCTGATTGCCCTGCTGTGTCTCATGTGTTAATTGTTCCCCCTATATCTGTTGTGCTTTCCCTGTCCTCCAGTGTCGCTTCATTGTTTGCTGTTTGTGTTCATGTCCATGTTCCTGTTATCATGTTCTGTCAGTTACTCTGTTCCTGGATCCTGTGACTCCTTCCAGTATTTTGTAGTAAGTGTTTCTAGTGTTAGTTTTCAGTTTGTTACCATCTTTGTTTTACGTGGTTACAGTTCGTTTTTGGTCAGTGTTTGTTTGTAGATTAGTTTGTTTTTTCCCTACCAGCTCTGCTGTGGTTTTTGGTTCATGTTTTGTATTTTGCTCTCTGCCAGCCATTGCTGTGCTATCCTTGTTTTGTTGCTGAAGTAAAGCTTTATGTTTTTGACTTCACCCCTGGCTCCACGTCTCGTCTTGTCTATTGCCTTCTCCTTGTCCTGTTCTGCGTTTGGGTCCTCCGCCAACACCAATCCATAACAGTCTTGACTGTATAACCGTATTTGACAGTATAGTTTTCCAATACAAAAATTACTATATGATATTACAGATTGGTATGTCTTTACCTTGTATTACAATTGTCATGGTGCTATTCCATTCAAGATTTTCTATTTTCTTTTACTTTTTAATACTTGATGAACATAAAAACACTGTATTTTGTATATATTTCTTGTTTTTTATGATATGTATTATGTACTATATATTATGGACAACGGTATAGTAAAAATCGATACCTTTGCATGGATTCATTATGGTATACCTTAATTTGGTATACCTTCCAGCCCTAGTGGGAAAGTGAAAGAATGACGCTCTCCCCACCCTCAATACCCACTGTTGAAGTGCCCTTGAGCAAGGTGCTTAACCCCCAGCTGCTCCTGTGAAGCTCTTTAGTGGCCAACAATGTCACAATGTAACATTAGCTAAATAATGTGATACATAAAAATAGGCAGTTGCTTGCAATTGTATCAAGTGTTTGACATTCTCTTTGTAAAAATAAACGCTACATACAGTAGGCCTATATCGAATCAATATTAAAATGTGATTCAGGGCTACATGATTCAACATGTTTTACATGATATGACGTGTCATTTTTCATGCTCACTTTTACAGGTGTACTTGTCATGGTATCACGTGTACTTTTCATGGTATCACGCCTACTTTTCATGGTACCACATGTACTTTTCATGGTAGCACGCCTACTTTTCATGGTACCACGTGTACTTTTCATGGTATCACGTGTAATTTCCATGGTATCACGCATACTTTTCATGGTATCACGTGTAATTTCCATGGTATCACATGTAATTTCCATGGTATCACGCATACTTTTCATGGTATCATGCATACATTTCATGGTATCACGTGTACTTTTGATTGTATCACATGTACTTTTCATGGTATCACGCATACTTTTCATGGTATCACGTGTACTTTTCATGGTATCACGCATACTTTTCATGGTATCATGTGTACTTGTCATGGTATCACGCATACTTTTCATGGTATCACGTGTACTTTTCATGGTACAGTAAGACATGATCAGAGTTCACCTGTAAGGGTTGTGAAGGGATGTAGGTCCTGTGTCCATTTTTTCTTTTTAGCCGGCAGCGTTAGCGACAGATGTTGAGGGAAAATGCTGGTTGTGGCTGTTGTTGTTGCTAGGCAACTATTGGAAAACTCGGTTGATGCCATGGTTGCTAAAAGTTGAAATATTTTTTAAGCTGCAATAAAGATTTTCTGACTGCTTCTTTCACATTTTACAAACGTCTTATGATTGTTGTTGGCAAATCCCGGCCTGTTCTTTAGCTCCGCCCATCTCCCCCACCCCCTCCCATACATTAGAAAAACACACCTTTTCCAGCTCTTAATTGTTGTCAGAACAGTATTATGTTTGTGGGTTTTAAGCATTTTATGTTCACCAGGAAATGCCCAAGGATTGTAGTGGATCTAGTATCAAAATGTTCTTCCAGCAAATCTCTTAGTTACAACAAGATTGTACTAGGAACGCAGTGTTTATACATCATGTATTTACAAATATCACTATTTGGCGAAACAAAGTCTTTAGTTTTGGGAGAGGGAGTGAGTAAGATGTGTATATGTCTTCTTGCCGCCCTCTAGTGGTCAGAAAATGATTACTGCAGCTTGGATTTCCTACTACTGCTCAGTGCTCTGAGCGCTAAAAACATGCTGGCCTCTCATCACTGTCAGGAACGTGCAATAGCACAGTGTTGTTGCCATTGAAACAAATGAGAAAAGGAAGCTAGTGCTGAAAAGACAGGTTCCCAGACGAACACACAGCCTGAGAGCTCCTCCAACCTCGTACCTGTTATAGAGCTGTTGTGGTCACGTCCAGCCACCCAGGACAGACGCACGCTCCGACTCATCTGCTCGGACATCTCTAAACTCTCTGGAGCATCGGGAACATCTGAGACGTACAGAGCATACAGTATTAAAATCTAAGTAGAAGCCGTCGATCAATTACGACCACATCTGGGGATTCGAAATATGGTAAATGAACACAAAGGCATACTGTAACTCATCTGCATAATGTCGATTATATTCACA
Source organism: Notolepis coatsorum (assembly GCF_963971535.1). NCBI lineage: Eukaryota > Metazoa > Chordata > Actinopteri > Aulopiformes > Paralepididae > Notolepis > Notolepis coatsorum. Next base: position 61,480,241 of record NC_140181.1, read on the forward strand.
CCACGGTGCAAGCAACATATTTGTATCTAAAGCATATGACGAGTTTCATTCCAGGAATAAGACACCTACCGTTTAAAAAATGCTCTCATAAGATGTTTGCCGGCATGAATGTAAAGCTCTCTATGGAATCTTACTGAAGTTGTCTAATTTGTGTTAGCTTAACTCATTCACCGCCAGGGGGCTCTCGCCATCTCTGCTCTCTAGCGGCAGCTTTCCATTGCCTATTTTCACGATGCGTCACGATGTTTGCAGAGCTATATCTATATTCTATATTATTATAGCTATGGAGAAAATAGTCTGGCTCATTTGACACACTTGTCACGATCAGAGCTCGTGTCTGCCAGATGAGGAGCAATCAGCGCGGCTGCAAGAGATCACCTCATCAAGCGTTCCCTACTTCAACTGGCAGAACCCGTCGTCCAACGTCGCAGTGTTAAACTGCCTACCGAGGTACGACGACAGCTGTAACTACCCCTGTTTATGCTTCCCCTAACCTTCTGTTTCTTGTGCCCCAGGACTTCGCTCCAGCGTCCTTCCACCCTGACGTCTCGAGCTCCAGCGTCCTTCCACCCTGACGTCTCGAGCCCCAGCGTCCTTCCACCCTGACGTCTCGAGCCCCAGCGTCCTTCCACCCTGACGTCTCGAGCCCCGCAAAGAGGACTCCTGCTCGCTCTCAAGCGCAAGACCCGTGTCCTCTCTCTCTCGCTGCCGACAGCTGCACTGGAGTGCACCTGCTCTCATTCTTCTCCCCCCAAGAACATTATAACCTCCGTGTTGTTCACATTCCTGTTTCACATTCCTGTTATACTCTGCTTGGTTGGGAAGAATAATTAAAGAACCCTAAACCGCTCCATTCTCTCCTCCTGTGTTTTGCTATTGGGCTCCGCAAGAACCCCCCATCCTCACAACACTATTTATAGTCCAACATGTAAAAAGGCGTTTGTTTCTACACACTGTACTTTGTAGTTTATTACATTTCCGAAATAATCCAGTCTTTTTCCATAGATCGCGAGATAGGACGTGTTATGTGCAATAAGCCCGAATCGTTCTGGTTGATTCCCTGAACCCCAAAATACTCCCAAATCAAAGGTATAACATGTACATATGTACCTTCACAAAATCATCAATGGGGGGGGGGGGGGGGGGTAGTCTTACCCCGAAAATCCGATCACTAAAAAAAGCCTCGTTTATGACCGGTACAGTAAGCCACTGTGTTCGTTACATGAACATGTTTCACGTTCGGTAAAATAGACATAGGGGGTCCTTACCTTAGCCAGAAGGTAATCCAAAAAGAATAATTCCAATGATCCCATCGGCGATCACGATTACAAGTTTATATGTAATTACACGTGTTTACGGGACACTAGGTTTTAAGGCGATCGGATCTAATAGCGATTGCTTTGGAAGAGCTCCTCCCCCACAGAGCGAGCCTCGATGCCTCTGTGCATTCATTGACAATACTGCTGCCTTTCTATCCAAGTTCAAAAGGTAGACGATACTGCCATCTGGTGAGATTCGATCGGCATTGCAATTCCAGCGTATGTGGCTGTGCCACGGTGATTCAGAGAGCTCCGGCCGGGTCTGTAGATGAAAAATATCAAACGATCTAATAAGGAGTATATTGGCGCTCAACGCATGGCTCCCAATAACGAGTATACTCGTTATTGGCGGGGAATGAGTTAACAGTACCGGGCCGAGATTTATTTCACGTCACAAATAGATCAATACAGTCCATATTAAGTGATGTTGCCTTTCTTTTTCAAATGTAGCCAAGAGTAAATATTTTCAGCACTACGTTTGTTTACCAATGATTTTGTTATTAGCGAAATATGAGCTTATAAAAATCTCTGCACATTGCACCGGAAAACGGTCGATTTAAAGTAAAGGAAGCCGTCATGAAATCGTTGTACTCCTAAGAAAGAGACTCAGGGCTTTCGATGCACAATTCATGTTGTTTATTTACCTTTCTGTGAGGGTCCTACTAATCACCCCAAAGTACCAGAAAATACCCTAAAGTACCCCAAAATACCCCAAAGTATACCCCAAAATACCCCAAAGTATACCCCAAAGTACCCCAAAATACCCCCAAAGTACCCTAAAATATATTTTGGGGTATTTTCTGGTACTTTGGGGTATACTTTGGGGTATTTTATGGTATTTTGGGGTATTTTGGGGTATACTTTGGGGTATTTTGGGGTACTTTGGGGTATTTTGGGGTACTTTGGGGTATTTTCTGGTATTTTGGGGTATACTTTGGGGTACTTTGGGGTATTTTGGGGTATACTTTGGGGTATTTTGGGGTATACTTTGGGGTATTTTGGGGTACTTTAGGGTATTTTCTGGTACTTTGGGGTGATTAGTAGGACCCTTCTGTGACCATCTAGCAAAAAAAGATGTCTCAATCCGGTAACAAATGGCAGAGCTATGGACATTATACAAAAGTAACTGTACTTACAGGAGATTTCATTCACGGTCTTTGCTGCCCTATATCGGGCGCCTGGTGGTACTAAATCCAGATTTAACTCTGCCACTGGACCACTTGGGCCGATCCATAGATGTATGACTTGGCCATAATAAGGTAATTTATAGGCCTGATATTTCATATTTCATATTGAATGTGTCGGGATGGCAAAATTCAGTAAAAACACCTGTATATCATCTGCCCTTTGTTCATTTGCTTAGACTTTTAGTACACTTGATCTCAAGAAAGTGCTGAATGAGCTCAATGACATTCTTTCACTTTTGGTCAAGCATAGCACCGTCAAAGATGGAAAACAAAAATAATAATAATTTATATTCTCCTTTGGTTCATTACAATTTACTCAAGCATAGTAACAGACACAATATTTCTGACACTGGGAATACATTCCCTGAGGTCCATAGATGTCCCTAGATACAAGTACCTTGTAGAAGTGGAGCAATCTTCCATTTACTTGGGTATGTAGTATGTACTAGGTGGGTTTTCTGAAAATATGGCTAGGGCTTAACACTTTCAGCGCCGGGCCCGAATATTGTCGGGTTAACTCGCCAAACGATGAGCGCCAGGACCCCCGAAAACCTGAGTATAGTCGGGTTTTCATCGTTATTTATTTTATTCGATATTCCATTCATAAAAACATGCCGGTAGCCTGTGTTATCAGTGGGGATGGGATCGCAAAAGTCCAATACCGCCGCCTAACGCCTTGCGGCCGCTATTGCACTCCATTTGAAACGATGTGGCTTGGTGTCTGGGCCGAGCTGCGGCGTGTGGACGGGGTCTAACTACTCGGGCAAGGCAAGCGATTATAACGGATGCATCGGCGAGGGTCGGGCCCCCCCCCCGTTCATGTTCAATGTTGGATTACGTTGGAAACATGGTCGACATCAGTACTTGGAATGGCGATCAGATAATTGGAATATTCTTTTCGGGACAGATCCTGGTCATATGGTATCAATATTGCGTTGATGCGATAATTCCTTCATGCTAATCGGGGCGTGTGTGTGTGGCGTGTTCCGTTGGTTGCGATCAAAGCACGGAGGGTCGCCCCCCCTTTTGCATCTTGACCGGAAGAAACTCAATGACAATCGACCATATTATTAGACCCATAGCTATCATATATAATATAGCTTTAGGCCTGCAAACACAGCCACGTATCCCCATGTTAAAAGGCGCTGGCCTTTCAACAGTAACAGTAAACAGCACCATCTGGCGCTGAAAGTGTTAAGCAGTTAATTATTAAATAGTTGCCTTGGATCCTTACTTATATCTTTGAAATATCAAGCAATCATGTTTCTCTTTTGCCGGAAGATCACTTGTAACTTGTGCGTTGGACGGAAACCCTTCACATCACATTCTACTTCATTCATTCAAGTATCCATCATCAATATACCACATACTCTGTGGACGCATGCAGCTCCATGTACTATATTGTACACATGGTATACATTCTTACCCAGCACTGTGAGTACTGCAGACGCATTGTCTTGGTCTAGACGCGTCCTGGTGATACAGGTGTACGTGCCCTGGTCCGTCTGGTTCACATTCTTTATCTGCAGCCTGCCCTCATCCACAGAGTACCTGCACATGGAAACACATAGAAATATATTTAGTACTGATCGATCATCTCTCAAACAAACAATCAATCAAGTCAGTCAGTCAATGAATCAATCAATCAATCAAAACGTCCAATGAACCCACAAATAGCCTGTTACAAACACAAACATTACCACCCCAAAGTCACAGGTGTCACTGTCATAAACCACCCAGGATAAATAGTTTTTCAAGGTTCATATCATCTATGTTGCACTGGATTGACGGCAATCCATTTCAAGTTCTGCTTATTTTGAATTAATGAATGAATCATTGCATTTATATTTTATTTGGTTGTAAATATTTCTAGCATGGTCAGTGTTGCCTCTTTTTCATTTTGACCTCACACATTATTCTCCAGCCAGCTACCAAACAAATAAGAAAATATCAAAAGATAAACATTATTCATCAAGTATACATATTCTGTTTATATTTGATTCTTTATACCTGGGTTGGCTACTCGAATGCATTGGAGCATGGACTATGTGGGATTGTGGCGTGCTACACAGAAACCCTCACCTCTGACTCGCTGGAGCCAGGATGAGGAACATGCTGTTTATTTGGGCTCATTATGTTGCTGAGCATTAAAGCAGCCATGAGGAGATTGACAGTCGAGAGGTTACATGAAAACAAAACCAACAAAACAAATGGAAGATTAACTGTAATATTATCCAACCCGAGAATTCTATACCTGGAATGTTGGGTGTTGATCTGCTCTCCATCTCTCCTCCACTCCACCTGGAAGCTGCTTCCCAGGGTCTGGTCGTACTCTGCCCGGCACATCATCTGCACTGTGTTCCCACTGACCGCCTGCATGTCCTGCGGTGGACCTACGATTCTGGTGGACTCTGCAAAATAACAACCAAAATAAACAGTCCAATAAACATTAAAGCTAATGCACCAGATGATTTTGAATTCAAAAGATTGAATTGGCTTAAGTCATGAATGAACATTATTCCTCTGGCATAAACAGTATCACATCCTTATACATCCCAAAAACGAAAGAAAAATAGAAACAATTAAATCAGATGAAATCAGTTTTAGAAAAAAGTCTTTCCTGATAAGAATACATGATTGGTTTGAAGGCATACAGTACAGTATATATGCATTCCAGTTTATGAATATCCATATTTCCATATTTAGATGTGCAGCTAATCAGAGATGAGAAAGTATTAAACAGTGAAACAATTCACTGAGCTTTGCTATGCACTAGTTAACTCAAAGGCTGTGATCCTTACAAAAACGTATTATGGTAGTTTGATGATCATTTCAGTTCCAGCAGATACAGTATCAGCAGTAGATATTGGTGTATTCCTGCCCCCCACATTTAAATACAACCTTGTTTATCATGACTCAATGACCTTTAAACACCCCAAGCCTCAGTCGTGAAAAACACAACCTTTACTTTAATTGATTCTGCAGTTGATTGATGATGTTACTGTGCAGTCCTTCAATGCCAACTGAGCTGAAGGAAGAGTTCGCTGTCCACGGTGCTGAAATACCTTTCACATCCAGCACAGCAGTGACAGCCGACTCTCCCTCTGTATTGATGGCAATACACACATATTCCCCACTGTCCTGTTTTTCTGCATTGATGATCTGCAACGATCCGTTCTGGAGCAGGGACATCCGTTCCCCCTTGATGCTTTCTGGAGTCTCCTTCTTGGTCCTGGGAGAAAAAGGATTTCAGATGTAGTTTTTCAGAGGATGCACAAACCTTATCGGGCAGCAGAGGTCCTTAGAGATTAGAAATAAATGTAAAGTTACCCATAGATATAATAACAGACAAAAGGGCCACTCAAAGGATAATAAGGACAAAATATGAATAAAGAAAATTAAGAAAATAAACCAAAAAGAACAATCCAGATAAGACTATTGGACATAGACAATACATACATCACAGAGGTAAGGGGAATAATTAAAACAAACACCAAACAAACAACCAAATAAGATTACAAGGTATATAAGACATGAAGCACAACAGACATTTACATGTCAGTTAAAAGTATGGGTGATAGTTGCTGGTCTGTGTAAACAACTGCGATAGAGTCCTTAAAAGTAGTGAGGGGGATCAATTCTGATCAATCAAAATTCAACCCAACCTTGTCTCGAAAGAACAGTTGGATTTGATAGTTTGGGTGGGTTTAGGTACAAAATTAAGGAGCCCTTTTGACTAACTGGCATGGCAGTTAAGACTGTCATAACTAAAGTCATGATGCCATGTTCCAAGGAAGTAGAATCTCGTAGAACTAACCCCTCAATACAACATCACCCCCCCCCCCCTTTGCTGAGGGCTTAGGCTTGAATTTCCGACCCAAGAAACAGGATTAACTCTTCAAACAGAATCTGTATCGACATCATTCTACGTTATATGGACACGCTTAAATGGTTTGGAGATGAATGGCATGACTACTGTAGGTGCTTTAAAGCTGCACTGTTCAAATGTGTTTTTTTTCCATTTTGGTTGGGGGGGGGTTACCTCTCGAAGTTACACAAACACAAATCTAAGAAGTTTTTGCAAACCAAGATGGCTGACATTGAGCTCAGAAGATGCTTCTTTGCAACGTGCATGTAGTGGGAGGGCAGGACCACCACCACAACCAATCAGGTCACGTCTAGCTTCATACAGTGTTCCAGGGATACAGCTTTTTCTCTTGGGACACTTTCTATTTATTCAGCACTAAAGATATATTGTATGTACTGTATCTCACACACTATTTAGGACTTTTCAGAGGTAAAATGTTCTATTTCAAAACAACACAGTACAGCTTTAACCGTGTGTACTATAATCCCTTCTGTGGTTACCGGGCAGATTGGCAGGACAACAGGTTGGCAAATCACACACAAATACAATAACACGCGCACACATACATACACACACACACATGCGTGTGCAAGGATGATGGGGACGAGACATTGGACATGAGCAGTTGGTGTGATGATGAGGGATTTACACCACGGGAATCAAACTACCGACGATGATGAAAGGTGGAGGAGGAAACGTGCCGCTGTAATCCTCACCAGGAGACAGCAGGCGGCGGGGAGCTGAACACACTGCAGGCCAGGAGCATATCTCCACCTTCAACCACCGCATAGACCTGCCGGTCTCTGGTCAGTATCAGAGGAGCCATATCTACAGAGAGAGAGAGGGGAGGGAGAGAGAGAGAGAGAGAGAGAGAGAGAGAGAGAGAGAGAGAGAGAGAGAGAGAGAGAGAGAGAGAGAGAGAGAGAGAGAGAGAGAGAGAGAGAGAGAGAGAGAGAGAGAGAGAGAGAGGGGGGGGGGGGGAGATGGAGTGGTGGGGGGAGAGGGGGAGAGATGGAGAGAGAGGGGGGGGAGAGAGATAGTGGGGGGAGAGGGGGATAGAGAGAGATGGAGAGAGAGAGAGAGAGAGAGAGAGAGAGATAGAGAGAGAGAGAGAGAGAGAGAGAGAGAGAGAGAGAGAGAGAGAGAGAGAGAGAGAGAGAGAGAGAGAGAGAGATAGAGAGAATAATACTCATATTATTTAAACCGCTGGCTAGATTGGTTATATTACCCATAGTGTATTCATATTCATACTACTGCTTTAAACTGTACATCAATACTGTTAATACTGTATACACCTTAGCTTAGCATATACTCTGTAGCTTGTTCGTAGATACTTCATATATATATTTCATATATACAAATGTTATACAGTATATGTACATTACAATGCAGTTTACTGTGCTGTGGCCTTCTCCTCTTTGTTGGCTAGACGCCTTATTTTGCTTAACTGGAA
>NC_140181.1:61488267-61688102 GCF_963971535.1 Notolepis coatsorum
TTTGCTTAACTGGAAGTCAGCCATTCCTCCATCACATCGACGCTGGGTCGAAGATGTGATGGCACACCTAAAACTTGAGACTTAAATACTCCACCAGGGGCTCTACCCAGATTTTTTTCAAAGTTTGGCAGCCATTTTTTAAATTATTTTAATCTAAATTCCCACCTGAGGATGTTTAGGCATAGGACGGTGATTTATTAGATAGGCAATTTCTGTATGGCAAGTGACAACCTGTATAAGAACGATGCAATTTTCTTTTTATTATTAATATAATTCTTCTTTTTCTCTTTTTGTTTACTGTACTTTAAATTTATTTTAGGTATTGTGTGGTTATATGTAGTCATGTATTGTATGTATGTTTGTATGTATATAATGTTGTTGTTGAACCTTAAAAAAAAACAAAAAAAACATTTACTGCTGCTTTGCACACTGGCTAGATGCAAACTACATTTAGTTGTATTCTGTACTTGTGCAATGACAATAAACGTGAATCTAATCAAATATCTATTACATTTGACAAACATGGTTTCTGATCTACACTGTAAGAAAAAAAAGCTGCAAGAAAACAGTAAATGTCTGGCATCAATGGTTGCCAAATACTTACTGTCAAATTACAGTAAATACATTTACAGATTACAACCTTTATTTAATGGTTAATATTCTGATAAAAGGTAATTTACTGTATTTCTTATGGCATTTACACTTAAAGTAGAAAAACAAAAGTAATCTGTAAAATAATACGGTGAATTTCCTGTGAAAAAACATACATTTTTTACAGTGTATGGTATCTGCTAACCTCGGAACAGTATTTAAGCAGAGACATTTTCAAGCAAATCAAGCAATCAAGCAAAGCAAAAAAACTCCCAAAAGCAGCTAATTCCAGAACACTCTGTCATAATGAAGAGCAATTTAATAGGACTGCAGGGATATGAACGGTTATAAACCAGGTGGTGTTTTGAAATCTACAGTACAAACACTTTCATGAGTTATGCACAAAGTGTCAGCTTGAAGTGGGTCCAGGAACATCTGCTGGACAGCAACGCACCAACAGGCAGGGATGGAAGGCAATGCAAGCTAAAGGGAGAGCTTGGGGCTCAGCAGTGAAACCTGCTCAGTACATCAAAGGGCTTCTTAGTCTATTCTACTTCCTGCATATATATACACGTTTGTTTGTTTGTTTGTTTGTTTGTTTGTTTGTTTGTTTGTTTGTTTGTTTGTTTGCGTGTGTGTGTGTGTGCGTGCGCACTAGCACTTACATACACTCATACACACACACAAATACACACATGCACACACGTATAAACATGTACGGTAGATGCACACACACACACACACACACACACTGTCTTCCACACTCTCTCTCTCTCTCTCTCTCTCTCTCTCTCTCTCTCTCTCTCTCTCTCTCTCTCTCTCTCTCTCTCTCTCTCTCTCTCTCTCTCTCTCTCTCTCTCTCTCTCTCTCTCTCTCTCGGCACTCACTTAGAACCATGATGTTGGCATTAGCCAGCAGGCTTCCATGCTTGTTGGAGGCCTCACACTGGTACACGGCACTGTCTGCGGGGCCGGCGCCACGGAGAACCACGGTGTCGTCAAATACCCGCTGGAGGTCTGAGGGAAGACATTTCATGTTCATTCATGTTGAGTCATGTAGTCAAAAGAACCGGGACATTGGCACATGTGTGTGCGTGCATCTTGTGAGCGTGTGTGTGTGTGTGTGTGTGTGTGTGTGTGTGTGTGTGTGTGTGTGTGTGTGTGTGTGTGTGTGTGTGTGTGTGTGTGTGTGTATGTGTGTGTGTGTGTGTGTGTGTGTGTGTGTGTGAGTATATGTCTGTGCACATGCTCTTGGTTACATGGTGTCCATGCATGACTGTTTATTGTGCGTGTGCATACTGCATGGATAGATTGCAAGTGGATAGATTGTAGAGGCACAGAAGTCATGTAGAGCCACCCAATCATAGCAGCTGCAGTCTGCCTGGAAACCAACTGGCACCAACTCCTACAGATCCAGCTCTTAAAAATCGAACCTCTACTGCAAGGGCGCAGTATCGTTAACGCCTCGTTAACAGCACTGCCAGGTTAATGGTGCATGATTACCGCAGTAGCAGAGCAGAGCAGAGCAGAGAGCTGAGAGCTGCATCTGTATCTATATTCCTTGACAGTTTTGGGAAAGTTGTTTAAATTAATTAGATTAATGAATTTTAGAGAACTAAAACCTGTGACGTCATCAGGTATAAAGTCTGGACCTGTGCATAGTATAATGGGAGACTGATTTTCCTGGTAAAATGTAGGCATACACTCCTTTAGGTACTCTCAGTGTCATCTTTCCTTGTCTTTCACAATAGAGGCCTCGCGTGGAATGTTTGTCGTTCTCTTTCTTCCAACATGGCTGCCTGTAACTGTTGGTAACTACTTTCAAAAGAAAGCACCTAACATCTATACATTTTAGTTGATATATTTCTCATTTATCAACACATAGCGACCGTTGTTTTTCACACATCGGCAGTTGTTTCTTCCAACATGGAGGACAAATGGGCATAAACATTCAGTGAAAGGCCTCTATTCCTTGTCAATGGAGCAGTTTCGCACTTTATACTTGATTGCATCACAAAAAGAGTTTCAGCACTCTAGTTTGCCATAGGAATAACATGAATTCTTAAATTGGGGTGTAGTTCCCCTTTATCCACTCCTCATTATCTGCCATTCAAAAGAAAATAGACAACTTCTTTTAGAAAACTATTGTTGCCGTGAAACCAACTAACAATAGCTAAATAGAACAAAGGGTTCTGGGTGAACGGTTCAACATCTTACTCACCGTCTAAAATCAGTCCGTTCCTCCTCCAGAGGATCTCTGGACGTGGTTTGCCTGTGACGGAACATTTGATGTGGACATCTGAGCCTTTCACAGCCAGCTGGCTCTGAGGAGGTCCCGTCAGCCATTTGGGGGGTTCTGGGACAGGACGAGAGGAACCGTGTTAAAGCCACTGGGATTCCTGTTTCGTTTAACCCTTTCACTACCACACTACAGAAGGTTAACCTTTCACTACCACACTACAGAAGGTTACCCTTTCACTGGTTGTGAAAGTGTTAACCCTTTGTCGTGTGGCAGTGAAAGGGTTAACCTTCTGTATTGTCGCAGTGAAAGGGTTAACCCTTTGGTAGTGTGGCAGTGAAAGGGTTAAATACTTTGTTTAAAGATTTGAACCTAATACTGTACATATCTATTCTAGGGCTGGGCAATTCATATTTATTTATTTATGTATTATCTTTTTATATTGTGAATCATGATAAACATTTTTGTTTTGTATATTCATGATACAAAATAAGTCAGATTTCTCAAATGATTTCTGAAAAATATTTGAGACTGTTCACTGGAAATGAGTTTAATTTTGATTCTGTGTCACATGACCATGCAGTCCAACATGATAAAGTAGAAATACCCAGATATAAAAGAACAAAAAAAGTAAAAGTCCTCCTTAAAAAGTCTACTTAAGTAAATGTAGAGTAAGTATTTGATATTTAATGTTAAGTATCAAAAGAAAAGTACACATATGACTTTTGCGTATTCCAGTGCTATCCAATCCTCAATACCACTGACCTCAAAATATTATGCTAAAGTGGTATGTGGTCCAGTCATACTCTGATTACATCCTCTTGAATTTGACAGACTTCAAAATTGAACACATTTTTCATGCAAACCCTAGCCTACCTTCCACTATGACGTCAAAGTAGTGGACGACTTCTCCCACGTGGTTCCAGGCTTTACACATGTACTTCCCAGCCGCCTGCTCATCCACCTTAGATATCGCCAGCAGCTTTCCGTAGTTCCTGATTTCCATCCGATCCGGAAGCCTCTCTCCCATTTTCATCCACTCAACCTTAGGAGTCGGACTATGTGACATAGTGAAACAACGTTAGCTATTACTGTCGACACCTAATGATGAGGAATTATACTGAATGGAGGTTTCGGCTGCAGTTCTGACGATGGGACAGAGAACAGGGTAACAATTTACTTAAAGGTCCAGTTGTTGAAATAAAGAAATAAATAGTCCCACCTCCAAAATTATGTGGCTGTGTTTTAATTTTCTAGTTGATTGACAAGAACTAACACTTGACTACAGGGAAATATGAGTTTTAATTGTATTTGCTGCATTTTGTGGCTATGAAAGTTCGGAAATACTAGAATAAAACAGATCTACATTCAAATGTACGACGGGTTAATAAACGTGCAAATAGTGTATTTTTCATCTACAGATCAAAGGCATCCAACTATTATGGATTTTAATGTCATAGTTATTATAAAGTTGTTTTATTTCTGCTGCTGCACCCAAACTGTGGAATGCTCTTTCCCCTTCATACCATTAACACATTTATTTATTTATTACACTCAATCTCTTCAAGTTTACAGCAGGTCCAGTTGCCTTAGCTCTTCTAATCTTATTTTTCATCTAGACTTTTGAATTTTATATACAGTACAGTTGCATTGAGTCTGAGAAAGGCACTTTCAAATATATTATTATTATTATAATAATTGTTAGTAGTAGTAGTAGTAGTAGTAGTAGTAGTAGTAGTAGTAGTAGTAGTAGTAGTAGTAGTAGTAGTAGTTGTTGTGAAGGGCCAGATTAAACCGAATATATATATTTATTTATATATATATATTTAATTGTATTTGTATATTCTCTAATATTCCCTGATATCCCTTGTATATTCCTTGTACAATATGCATTGAATATCCATTCTAGCCTACTGAACATCCCATAATAGTCTCCATTCTACTATTGGTCGAGACCTTGGTGCCAGGCTGCCATACCCCTCAGACCCAGTTCAAACGTACCGCTCGACATGTACGAACAAGTCCTAGTTCCGCGTAGGAATTTGGCTACCGCACCACTAATGGGACTATTTGTTCATAGTGCGTATATATACTGCGCTACTAAAGTAGGACTTTCTTTTCAGTCCAGTTTCTTACCCTCCAATAGAGTCACAGACGTAAAGCCTCCCCGCGATGCCACGTGTGGGAGTAAGGCCAAGTTCGCCTACCATCGGTATTGAGACATCGTGTATATTAATATTTGAATAGTCATATTTGGCACTATATCGTCGAGTTGGACGTAGTCTATTAAGCTAATAATAGTCTGTTAATATATAGTGCTTCGTGCGGTGAGAATACTACCGTGGTCAGTACCCCATCGTTTCGGGCAGAGAGCTGGCTGCTTACCCAGGGTGGTTGACCCTATGTGAAGCTGCACCCGAGGAGCCCCAGAGCCGACGAGCGAGTGGACCTGTATACCGGATTATTCTACCGACGACAGCCCGCCTTCCCAGGCACGGATTATGCTTTGGATACTTTGATTATTCTATGGATAAAGACCCCCGACACTACCGTGTGTTGGAACCCCCCCCCCTGGAGAGGTCGCAAGGTGAGGAGACGCTCTGCAAGACGAGGTCTCTCCACATCTCTCCCCCGTGGACCGGAGAGAGCCGGCCCACAAAGAGTCCACCTGCTTTCATCTGTGGTCCAAGGATCGCCGGCGCATTGAACGGCACTACAGTGGGTTCTCCTGGGATACCCTTGGCCGGACGAGGCAGCTGGATTCTACCCCCCCCCCCCTCCTACTCCTGTCGGCTTACAATCGACCGGATTAACCCCCTCTAGTGTATCCAGCCTATAATCATTAAAGTATCATTGCTGTTATTCCTTAACTATTCCAGGTCGTATATTTACCACCTGCGCCTTCAGAGATTGGACATTATCTATTGATATACCGACGAATACTCCTTGCCATAAAAGTGCATACTATTTCAATTCATAAATGTAATTAAGTGATTAAGTGTTTAGTCTACACACCATCGCTGTGTAGGCAATAAAGACCTGTTTCTAATTCGTACATTTGTGTTGGATCCGTTTCATCTACGTGAGAGTGTTCATGATAATATATTTATGCCGTGTACTGGGTGGCCGAATATTAAGTACAAAGGTAGTGGTAGTAAGTATCATATCTAGTAATACAGTCAGGGAATTGTACCCCTCAGTTACAATTGGTCCTTCGAGCCGGAGGGTAATTAGTGTAATATTAATATAGTGTTATTAATATTGAAATGGCCTATGATGAACACTCCACGAAACGATCCTCCTAATCAACGCCCGCAGCGCGAACGACGGCTCCCTCAGTACTTAGAGGCTTACGCTGTCAGTCAACAACCTAGTCTTCTACTAACAGTAAACGCGGTAAAACTAGAAAGTAAAAGTATGTCTAACCCCAACGCCCAGACTACCCCGACCATAGAGGCCCCTACGGGCTCTAATGTAACTGACCAAGTTCACGGTGGGGACCAGTGGGAACCAGACATGACTTCACACCCCGCCAGTACTGAAGAAGTAGTCCCCGATGAGTCCCGGGAGGAATACAACGCTACCGAGAGAGAACTCGGCACGGAAGAAGACGGGGAGAGCACCGTGGAGATAGAGCTCCAAGGCTCCGCAAGGAGTACCCCGAGGGAAGGCTCCCCTATACAACCGCCTTCTCCCAGCGAGGCAGAGAGGACCCTACAGCAGGCATTCCTCGTCAGCCTGAAAGCCTCTACTGAACGCGATAGACTCCAGGGTGAACGCGATCGATTGCAGATACAGCAACGGAGCGAAGAAGAGCACATACGCCTGGAAATAAGACGCATTCAGATGGAAGAGAATGTGGCCCGAGACCGAGCAGACAGCCAGCGAGCAGCTGCTGGTGCTCTACGGGACGCAGAGCGCGACAGACAGCAAGCGCAACTAATAGAACAGCTGATCAGACGGACAACACCCTCTCCCTCCGCCAGAGGCTCCAGGAACTCGTCTAGACACACCTCCAGGGCGGCATCCCCTAGCCGAGTAAACAACCCTGAACTTGACCAACAGACGAGGTCTATACCCCCCACAGACCACCTCCCCCCACCGGTCCAAGCGAGACCTAGCAACCGGGAAGGAGCAGCATATCCTGTGGAGAGGCTAAACCAGAGACTACAAGCACTGGATGACCTAACTGAAGACGAAGAGGAAGAGGAGGAGAACCGCGCCCGAAGACAGCACAGTACTCTACCGGACCAGGAGGTCCGGTACAGCCCAGGCTATACTCCCGCGGAGCTGCGCTACAGACCCCCGACTCTATACACGGGTGAGCACGACGCACGACCCGCACCGAGGAACAGCACCTGGACAAGCGGGCCATGGTACACTGCCGGTACCAGCCCATACCAAGGAGCGGGAGGAGACTCGCCTAGGAGGCCTCCCCCCCAACGCTCGCCGATGTATCCACAGTCAGCGTCATACATTGGCACGCCTATGGTACCCGACTTCACCCAAGAGAACCGGGCCCAGTATACAGAACTCCGCATGTGTCTGGAGACCATGTTGGTGGATGTATTGGATGAACGCCACAAATACGCCATCCTACTGCAGCACTTAAAGGTGCCCCGCGCACATAATATAGCGCTCGCCTACGCGACTTCCACCACCCCATACACAGCAGCGCTGGTAGCATTGGACCAGAGGTATGGGCGCATATGGGATTACGTGATCCAGGAGATCCGACACATCGACCGCTTACCCCCAGCAATAGACAATCGAGCACTGGACGACCTGTCCATCAGAGTGCAGTCCCTGGTAGGGATGTTGGGAGCGCAAAGAGAGAAGGGGAAGTATGAACTTTACGCCAACTCAAATGTGGAAAGGATCCTGGAGAAGCTGCCGCCCGCTCGTCAGGAGTGCTTTAGGCGGCAGAGGGACCACAGAGACCCGAATGGCCCCGAACCGAACCTCCTCGATCTAGCAGACTTCCTGGCGAGAGAAGTCAGCAGCCTACGGCTAGATACATTCGGACGGAGCACCCCTGGCTCCAGAGAAGGAACCAGACGACTAAATGATGGAAGAAGATCGGTGACTGTGATGCACCAATCGGAGTCAGTACCGAGCAGCAGGAGCCACAGTACCCCCTCCAGAACGGAGAAGTGGAAGATAGTGTGCCCCTACTGTGAGAAAGAACACTGGCTAGCGCAATGTGACTCCTTCCCCAAGCTGAACGCGGAGGAAGCAGGTCAATGGATAAAGTCCAACAAGCGCTGTTTTCGCTGTGCGCGCTCACACATGGCAGCCGAATGCCGCTTAAAGAAAAGGTGCACCAAGTGCGATGGAGCCCATCTGGACATACTTCACGACAGTAACAGACGGCGCCCTTCACCTGCACCATCCAGCCGCAAAGCGAGCGTCATGTACATCGATCCCGCCAGCAGCAGTGGAGCCCGAGTACTCCTAAAAGTAGTGCGTGTGACACTAAGCTACCAGAATAAAGTCCTGGACACTTACGCCGTCCTCGATGACGGGTCAGAGAAGACCCTGCTGCTCGCCTCCGCTGCGGCCCAGCTAGGGCTGCGGGGAAGCGAAACCCAAATGACAATTCGGACAATAAGACGAGATTTGAAGACGATAAAGGGCGAGAATGTCTCATTCTCTATCGCAGCAAGCGGCCAGCCTGAGCGACGGTACCAGATTGCAGACGCTTTCACCAGCCAAGAAATAGGACTGTCGCGGTACACATACCCCGTCGCCAAGCTGATGGAGAAATATGCACATCTGCGCAAGTTACCGATCCCGCTCATAGACAATGCTATGCCGACCCTGTTGATAGGCTCCGACCATGCAGACCTCATTGTCCCGATAGACCGGGTTCATACCGGACCCCGAGGCTGTCCTGCAGCAGTCGAGACCCGTTTGGGATGGACTCTCCAAGGCCCGCTCGCCAAATCTCTCAACCGAAGTACAGCCACTAGATGTCTCCACTCCCGAGTCACAGAGGGAGAAACCGCACTCCTGCAACACGTAGAGCGGCTATGGAGCTTGGAACAAATGCCCTTTAAGAATGGAAAGAAAGACATTCGCTCTAAAGATGACATTTACGCAATTCACCTCCTCGAGACAGGGACCAAGAGAGTCCCGGTCAACGGCGTGTTGAGATACGCCACGCCACTCCTGCGGCGAGAAGGAATGCCTACTTTCCACGCCAAGACAGACGCCATAGAACGGTACCTGCTGAACACGGAGCGGCGCTTAGCCAAGAACCCCGTCCAAGAGAGTGTATACCGCGCTGAGATTGAGAAGCTCATCACAGCGGGACACGTCACAAAGATGGACATTAAAGAGGCTGACCAGACCACTGAATCGTGGTACGTGCCCCACCACAAGGTCCATCACAACGGTAAAGACCGCATAGTATTTAACTGCAGCTACCAGATCGGATCCCAAAATCTGAATAAAGAGTTACTGCCCGGTCCCACACTCGGCCCCTCCCTACTCGGCGTTCTACTCCGCTTCCGCCAGGAAAAGGTGGCCATCAGCGGGGACATTAAAGGAATGTTCCTGCAGGTGAGATTAGTAGAGGCGGACAAGCCCCTGTTACGGTTCCTATGGAGAGAGAAGCCAGGAGATGAGCACCCAGCCATCTACCAATGGGAAGTCCTCCCCTTCGGAACGACGTGCAGCCCCTGCTGTGCGACATTTGCACTACAGAAACATGTAGCAGAGGACCCAGCAGCGGACGAAGAGGTCCGACACAGCGTAAAGAACAGCTTCTACGTAGACAACTGTCTACAAAGCCTTTCAACCCAGGAAGAAGCCGAGGCTCTCCTGATTAAACTCCGCGCCTCATTGATCAAAGGCGGCTTTGATCTCAGGCAGTGGGCCAGCAGCGATCCGCAAGTACTGCGCAGCCTCTCCTCCGAGGACAAGGCAGCCAGCAGCGAGACCTGGATGGCTACAATCCCGGGAGAAGCCCAGGAGATGACCCTGGGATTGGTGTGGCGATTCAAAACAGATTCGCTTCACTACAGACACAAGCCCCTGACTACGGAGCAGGGAAGGCCGGCGGCGGCGCCGACCACCAGACGGAGTGTGTACACAACACTCGCCCGACAATATGACCCGCTAGGATGTATTCTACCGTACACCACCAGGGCAAAAATGATTGTACGAGCATTGTGGGACAAGGACCAGGGCTGGGACGACCCCATTCCCACACACCTTGCATCCACCTGGAGAGAGTGGGAGATGGAGCTCCACTCACTCCCAGGCGTTAATATGCGCCGAAGCTACTTCCCACCCACGGTGAGGCCAGAGACATGTAAAATGGACTTACACGTCTTCAGTGACGCCTCAGAGGTCGCATACGGATCAGTAGCCTACTTGCGGGCCCAAGACCAAGGGGGAGAGATCTACACAGCATTTGTCCTCGCCCGCTCGAGAATAGCCCCACGCAAGCAACAATCTATCCCACGTCTAGAGCTCTGCGCAGCCCTAGCCGGAGCGCACCTAGCCACGCTCATCCAACGTGAGCTCACCATACCGGTGTCTAGAACAATCCTGTGGTCAGATTCCACGACGGTACTCGCCTGGATCAAATCGGACTCATGCAAGTACAAAGTCTTCGTGGGAGTCAGAGTCACCGAGATTCAAGACTTAACCGAAGAGTTAACCGGAGAAACAGAGTGGCGCTACGTTGATACAAAACAGAACCCAGCTGACGTCATCACCCGGGGGATGCCCCTGGATGACCTCACCCGTCGCAATGTCTACAGTGACGGCCCCGCATTCCTAAGACTCCCGGAAGGACAGTGGCCCATGCCTATCCCGAGGGCAGCAAGTCCAGAGGAGGTGGAAATTAAGAAGTCTGTGTTCTGTGGATTGAGCACCGTAGCCTCCACCGACCCTAACATAAACGATTGCACGTCCATAGAGAGTGCACAACAAAGAACATTCCTGCGGTACCACCCGGAGTGCAAGTCCCCCGCTGATATGTCAGCAGCTAACTACGAGGAAGCAGAATTGCTTCTACTGCAGCGAGCCCAGAGAGACTCGTTCCCCGATGAATTGGCCTGTCTACAGGGAGGAAAGCCCGTCCCATCCGACAGCAGATTAATTCATCTGGCCCCCGAGAGCGACGCTCATACCCTCATCAGAGTGGGTGGTCGCCTACGCAGAGCCCCCAATCTACCGGATGACATTAAATACCCGATCGTATTGAACAGCCGACACAAGGTCACAGAGCTGATTATAAAGAAATACGATGAGGATGTACATCACGCAGGAGCAGAAAGAGTCTTCGCGGAAATCAGACGTCGTTACTGGATCCTACAAGGAAGAGAGGCGGTACGACGCTTCCAACGAACATGTCTAGACTGCCGCAAGTGGCGCGCGCAGCCCAGCATACCAAGGATGGCTGACCTTCCTCCATGTCGCCTCCGAATCGGTGACAAGCCATTCCACTCAACGGGTATGGACTGCTTTGGCCCGCTGCACATAAAGAAAGGAAGAGGAACCGAGAAGCGGTGGGGTATTGTATTCAAATGCATGACCACCAGAGCGATACACATCGAGCTTCTCCCGACCATGAGCACAGACTCATTCCTTATGGCCTTCCGTAGATTCACATCACGGAAAGGAAGACCGTCTACCCTATTGTCCGATCATGGGACAAACTTTAAAGGCGGCGAAAGAGAGCTGAGAGAGAGCTTCCAAGCTATGGGCCCAGAACTTAAGACCCACCTCGCTCCAGCACAGGTTGATTTCCAATTCAACCCCCCAAACGCACCCCACTTCGGTGGCACTTGGGAACGAGAAGTGCGCTCCATAAAGACAGCCCTGTACGCAGTACTTGGGGCCCAGACTGTGGCGGAAGAAGTCCTAATGACAGTCCTCACGGAGATTGAGGGAGTACTTAACTCGAAGCCCCTCGGATATGTCTCCAGTGATGTGGCGGATATCGACCCAGTTACCCCCAACACACTCCTGATGGGGCGGCTAGATCCCACATTACCCCAGACAATGTACCGGCCTGAAGAAGCGAACGGCCGACGAATGTGGAGGTACAGCCAAGTATTAGCCGACAAGTTTTGGAACAGTTTCCTACTGCACTACCTACCGTCTCTACAGACCCGCCAGAAGTGGGTAAAGGAGAGAGACAATTTGACAGAAGGAACAGTCGTCATGATTATTGATCAATCACTGCCCAGAGCTATGTGGCCGGCCGGCCGCGTAAGCAAAGTGATCACCGGTGCCGACGGCAAGGTCCGAGCAGCTGAAGTGCTCGTCCAGGGTCGCACTTACACCCGTCCTGTGGCAAGGCTCATAGAACTGCCTCGACTCCCAGACACAATCGATGATGACCATGACCCTACAACCCTATGACTTTGTGAAGTTGACTGACCCCTACAGCAAACCCTTATGTGTAAATAGACAACGCGATTAATCTGTCTCCGTTTAACTGATTAGGTCCGGGACCTATTCAGGGGGTGGCTGTTGTGAAGGGCCAGATTAAACCGAATATATATATTTATTTATATATATATATTTAATTGTATTTGTATATTCTCTAATATTCCCTGATATCCCTTGTATATTCCTTGTACAATATGCATTGAATATCCATTCTAGCCTACTGAACATCCCATAATAGTCTCCATTCTACTATTGGTCGAGACCTTGGTGCCAGGCTGCCATACCCCTCAGACCCAGTTCAAACGTACCGCTCGACATGTACGAACAAGTCCTAGTTCCGCGTAGGAATTTGGCTACCGCACCACTAATGGGACTATTTGTTCATAGTGCGTATATATACTGCGCTACTAAAGTAGGACTTTCTTTTCAGTCCAGTTTCTTACCCTCCAATAGAGTCACAGACGTAAAGCCTCCCCGCGATGCCACGTGTGGGAGTAAGGCCAAGTTCGCCTACCATCGGTATTGAGACATCGTGTATATTAATATTTGAATAGTCATATTTGGCACTATATCGTCGAGTTGGACGTAGTCTATTAAGCTAATAATAGTCTGTTAATATATAGTGCTTCGTGCGGTGAGAATACTACCGTGGTCAGTACCCCATCGTTTCGGGCAGAGAGCTGGCTGCTTACCCAGGGTGGTTGACCCTATGTGAAGCTGCACCCGAGGAGCCCCAGAGCCGACGAGCGAGTGGACCTGTATACCGGATTATTCTACCGACGACAGCCCGCCTTCCCAGGCACGGATTATGCTTTGGATACTTTGATTATTCTATGGATAAAGACCCCCGACACTGCCGTGTGTTGGAACCCCCCCCCCTGGAGAGGTCGCAAGGTGAGGAGACGCTCTGCAAGACGAGGTCTCTCCACATCTCTCCCCCGTGGACCGGAGAGAGCCGGCCCACAAAGAGTCCACCTGCTTTCATCTGTGGTCCAAGGATCGCCGGCGCATTGAACGGCACTACAGTGGGTTCTCCTGGGATACCCTTGGCCGGACGAGGCAGCTGGATTCTACCCCCCCCCCCCTCCTACTCCTGTCGGCTTACAATCGACCGGATTAACCCCCTCTAGTGTATCCAGCCTATAATCATTAAAGTATCATTGCTGTTATTCCTTAACTATTCCAGGTCGTATATTTACCACCTGCGCCTTCAGAGATTGGACATTATCTATTGATATACCGACGAATACTCCTTGCCATAAAAGTGCATACTATTTCAATTCATAAATGTAATTAAGTGATTAAGTGTTTAGTCTACACACCATCGCTGTGTAGGCAATAAAGACCTGTTTCTAATTCGTACATTTGTGTTGGATCCGTTTCATCTACGTGAGAGTGTTCATGATAATATATTTATGCCGTGTACTGGGTGGCCGAATATTAAGTACAAAGGTAGTGGTAGTAAGTATCATATCTAGTAATACAGTCAGGGAATTGTACCCCTCAGTTACAGTAGTAGTAGTAGTAGTAGTAGTAGTAGTAGTAGTAGTAGTAGTAGTAGTAGTGGTGGTAGTAGTAATAGTATTACTGTAGTAGTAGTAGTAGTAGTAGTAGTAGTAGTAGTAGTAGTAGTAGTAGTAGTAGTAGTAGTAGTAGTAGTAGTAGTAGTAGTGGTAGTGGTAGTAGTAGTATTTTATTTATTATTGATATACTAGGGCAGGAATTCTTAAACCCACATTGAGTCATTTTAATCCTGGGACACTGAGACCCAGATCCATTCAAATCTACTGATGTGAAGACCCACCAGAAACAGACCTGCTGCTTTGAATCCTGAATAATTCAAAGAAACACTAATATAGGGCATTATCACCTGTTATGTATGTTAATAACCACATCTATACTGCTTTATACTTAATGACGAATATCTTTAAACTGCTTGTATGCCTGGAGTAATGTGTTACGATAGCAAAATTTGATGTACATGGATGGCATTACATACAATCCTTCTGGTATGCATTCCAGCTTCAAGTCGTCACCCTTCACCAGCACTGTTATAGTCTGAACACCAGGGGGCAGCAAAAGGCTGGGTTTTCTCACTGGGCTCCCAATGTCTGGGGAGGTCAGAGTAAACAGGTTTATAGTCACTGCCATTTATTCATTAATCAACGCTCATCTCAACACACAGGGGTTCATGGTCTATCTATAATGCATCTTATAGACTATTGTATTTGTCTGTTAACTGTACTGTATTGTACCCATTCTTCAATATGTTAATAAAGTCTTCAATCAATCAATCAATCAATCAAACATGTTTGTTTGTTTGTTTATTTATTTACACATATAAAAACAATTACATATATAATACAATATAATCCACAAGGGATGTGTAGGAGAATTGCCTAAAACCCTCTAGGGGCTTGTATGTGGCATTCACCAGGAAGCAAAATTACATTATATCAAGATAAAATATAAAATCCCCCCCACCCCCCCCCCCACCCCCCCTCTCAAACAAACAAACACACACAAGCAGGCCTACATAGACACCGAAGCAGGCACCCACCCATGCCATACGATTTCTGGTATATAGAAAACAATTAATGACAGGAAGAATATATAATAAAACGAAAATACAACAAGCCATCAGACCACAGTTTGTAATGGAAGTCCATTATGGGAAATATTGTTTTAAATCTCACTCACCACTGCTGCCACTGGCATTCAGCTCACTGTCAGGCTTCACTGAAACACAAACAAAATAAAATCAGATAATGAAGTAAACCTCAAACATCTCCTCCACACTTATGTTGGATATTGAATAACAATTAGCTTGGTATGGTTTTACCACCAAAAACGTTCAATACACTACTGAAATTTTACCGCAATCCGGTTAACTAAACGGTTCACCAAAAAAGAAAATAACCCAAAACACAACACTTCTTAGCTTACACAGTCTTGTTATAATTCACTGGAAAATATTGTTTCTGTGCATAGATCACTAGATGTATCACTATCAACTTATAATACAAGGGTAACATTAGCATCTCACGTTATCATTATAGTATTTCCTGGATGACAGGGTGGCAAGCTGGGAAATAGTGACCATGATAGGTTTGCAGAATTAGTTGTGTCACACAAGCCCCCGCAAAAATAACAATCTGTACAGTCAGGAGAGTGAACTGTAGACTAACTGTGGAGAAGAACTTTACAAGCGTTTACGTTGATTGACACGTAGGCTTCAAAACAGCATCATACTGTAGCAGAAACTGTGCTTGAATGTGAACACGACTGAACACGTCCTTCAAAGTCCCTGGAATGTATTATTTTCGCAGGATGTTCAACAGACAGGCAAACTATCCTACAGTCTTTATTTTTAGAATGGAACGAATGGCCCAAACATGCCATTTGAAAGGCTAGATTGATATTGTCTACCAACACAACCTTAATTATATATATATATTATAAACATCTTTTAAAGGGCTGCTTCAGCCCCCTGAAACGCCAGGAAAGCTCAGTCAGTATGTTCTTCCTGTGCCCCAGGACAGTTCAGTGAGTATGTTCTTCCTGTGCCCCAGGACAGTTCAGTCAGTATGTTCTTCCTGTGCCCCAGGACAGTTCAGTCATATGTTCTTCCTGTGCCCCAGGACAGTTCAGTCATATGTTCTTCCTGTGCCCCAGGACAGTTCAGTCAGTATGTTCTTCCTGTGTCCCAGGACAGTTCAATCAGTATGTTCTTCCTGTGCCCCAGGACAGTTCAGTGAGTATGTTCTTCCTGTGTCCCAGGACAGTTCAGTCAGTATGTTCTTCCTGTGCCCCAGGACAGTTCAGTCAGTATGTTCTTCCTGTGCCCCAGGACAGTTCAGTGAGTATGTTCTTCCTGTGTCCCAGGACAGTTCAGTCAGTATGTTCTTCCTGTGCCCCAGGACAGTTCAGTCATATGTTCTTCCTGTGCCCCAGGACAGTTCAGTCAGTATGTTCTTCCTGTGCCCCAGGACAGTTCAGTGAGTATGTTCTTCCTGTGCCCCAGGACAGTTCAGTCAGTATGTTCTTCCTGTGCCCCAGGACAGTTCAGTCATATGTTCTTCCTGTGCCCCAGGACAGTTCAGTCATATGTTCTTCCTGTGCCCCAGGACAGTTCAGTCAGTATGTTCTTCCTGTGTCCCAGGACAGTTCAGTCAGTATGTTCTTCCTGTGCCCCAGGACAGTTCAGTCATATGTTCTTCCTGTGCCCCAGGACAGTTCAGTCAGTATGTTCTTCCTGTGCCCCAGGACAGTTCAGTGAGTATGTTCTTCCTGTGCCCCAGGACAGTTCAGTCAGTATGTTCTTCCTGTGCCCCAGGACAGTTCAGTCATATGTTCTTCCTGTGCCCCAGGACAGTTCAGTCATATGTTCTTCCTGTGCCCCAGGACAGTTCAGTCATATGTTCTTCCTGTGCCCCAGGACAGTTCAGTCAGTATGTTCTTCCTGTGTCCCAGGACAGTTCAGTCAGTATGTTCTTCCTGTGCCCCAGGACAGTTCAGTCATATGTTCTTCCTGTGCCCCAGGACAGTTCAGTCATATGTTCTTCCTGTGCCCCAGGACAGTTCAGTCAGTATGTTCTTCCTGTGTCCCAGGACAGTTCAGTCAGTATGTTCTTCCTGTGCCCCAGGACAGTTCAGTGAGTATGTTCTTCTTGTGTCCCAGGACAGTTCAGTCAGTATGTTCTTCCTGTGCCCCAGGACAGTTCAGTCAGTATGTTCTTCCTGTGCCCCAGGACAGTTCAGTCAGTATGTTCTTCCTGTGCCCCAGGACAGTTCAGTGAGTATGTTCTTCCTGTGCCCCAGGATAGTTCAGTCAGTATGTTCTTCCTGTGCCCCAGGACAGTTCAGTCATATGTTCTTCCTGTGCCCCAGGACAGTTCAGTCATATGTTCTTCCTGTGCCCCAGGACAGTTCAGTCAGTATGTTCTTCCTGTGTCCCAGGACAGTTCAGTCAGTATGTTCTTCCTGTGCCCCAGGACAGTTCAGTCACTCAGTACAGTTGTGAACACGCACCACTGTCTCCTAAAAATCAGAGCTAGAAAGAACCCTCCAATCTGTGATGTAACTGGGATGTAAAATCTGGGGCTACTCCATAGTCATTGAATGGGGCTCTGAATTTATAAGGCCATCAAATGTTTATGTGAGACCTTACATCCAAATAAGGTTTATATTCAAGCATTGTTAGATGGTTAGGTCTGAACCACAATTAAAAACTTAAGCTTAGGGAGGCTGGGTGCTGCTCTCCCAGTGAAACTCCTCGCTGTCAGGTGAAAAGAAGCGGCTGAGGCGGCTGGGTGGCATAGCGGAGATTGCGCTCGTCACCAATGCAAGAGACTCCCTGAGTCGGCATTGCCTGCGGCTTGGGCCAGTCGTGATACTATCTCAAAGTCGATGGGTGGGGATTGGACGTTGTGGACAGCGACTCCTACAGGTCGGTTGGGTGACGCCTGTACAGCAGAGACAGGAAGTATCGAGGGCAGCGTGAGTCACTACAGCCGACCAGTGGGAGGCATAGTCTAGCAACGTTCAAGACAGGGGAGGGGAGAATTGAAGGGGAGAATTGGCGATACGAAATTGGGATGGGAGAAAAATTGAAAAATAAGGAGAAAAGGTGGATAAAAAAAAGAAAAGAAGCGGCTGGCGACTCCACATGTATCGGAGGAGGCATGTCATAGTCTTCACCCTCCCCAGACTGACAGTAAGGCAGCGCAACAACCAGGAGGGAATTGGCAAAAACAACTAAATTGTGGGATGGGGGGAAAGCATGAAAAGGCAAAAAAAACTAAACATAAATAGGTATTTTCTATCTCCAAGTCAAACTCTTCAAGAACATAATATGACTCAAAATGTACATGGTTACAAATGTAACCCAATATTCTATTAATGGCGTATCTTTTACACAAGACCACAAGGACTATATTGTGAACCTACAGCTCTTGACCACCACGGACATGGCTGTTTTCTGGACGATGGTGCGTATCTTGGAGAAAGCAGCGAAGCAGCAGTAGTCCTGACGACTGTCCTTCTCTAAGGCGTTGGAGAAGTACAGGTTGCCGTCGTTGCCCGTGGAAACCCTTGCATCCTGTTCAATGTGCTGCAGACCTGGAGGAGGAGACATTCGGTCAGTGGCACCAACAGTGTTGTTTCCCACAGGTTGTACTTAAGGTGTCAAGTTAAATTGAAAGGACAAGTTCACTTTTAATTTTTAACCCAGGCTCTATATAAACATGTGTCTGGCATGATGTTGACTAGTGACAGGCCATAATTTCACTGGCCGCTTTAGTATTGAGAAACAGCATCCTCTCACCAGGCGCCAATACAATCCAATGGGGCAAGTGTTATAGCCGCCAAAAACCATGATACATGTCCTTTTCCAAAAGAGGAAGCTCACAGATAAGATGTGTTTTTTCGTGTTCTATTGGGAAAATGGTTGGAAACCACACGTCGTATCAAAAGTTATGAGGAGTTTCATAGGCCAGTTACACATGTTACCTATGAAATCATTATAACGTTTGATATGATGTGCGGTAAGCTGTAGCCCTATTTTCTGAAATGTTGCCTAAAGGTACATGCCCAAGTAAATGGAAGATTGTTTCACTTCTACAAGGTCAATTTGCATGTTCCTGGTATCTAGGAACATCTAGGGACCTCTGGGAATGTATTCCCAGTGTCAGCAATATTGTGTCTGTTACTAGGCTTGAGTAAATTGTGATGAAACAAAGGAGAATATAAATCATGATATTTTTTTTGCATCTTTGCCGGTGAATAACACCATGCTAACATTGAGGTTCTTCTGATTTCATTCACTGAGCTCATTCACCACCTTCTTGAGATCAAGTGTACAACAAATCTAAGCAAATGAATAAAGGGAAGATGATTAACACTTTAATCGCCGGGAACGCCGTAACTCGTCTTTGCTCGCCATGCTCATTCTGCCGAAGACGCCGTAACTCGTCTTTGATATCAATATTTCAAAAATCTGTGATCGAAATCATATTTCTCCTCCGGAGACATGAGATGTACTGGTGAGCTCCACTCAACTGTCTAACGGTTCAAGAGCGCCATCTGGTGGCCGATCGGCAGATCGGCCAACAGGAAGTGACGCGCCAAACAGGAAGTGCTCATCCATATTTCGTCCGGGCACTCGCAATCGTTAGCCGGACTCCATCTCAACACACTGGATAATCAATCGCTCGCCCTAACTCAATAAACAACGTTATTTGGACGTATATAGTATTATACAACCTGGAAATGGTTCATCTATATCAACATCCCATAATCGAAAACTGTCTACTCCAAGCTGATCGTCCAACGGCGCGAGGAAGATACGGTAAGATCCAGCGTTATTTTCTAACGTGTTCCATATAAACTGCTCTGATGACCATATGACCCACACTAGACGAATGATATAACGTTGCCCACGGAATTATAAACGACCCCCCGCCCATCCGGTCAATATCAGATGATACGTAGTAACTTCTAGAAGTACCTCCAGTTGAAATTTTTCATCTGGCACCGATCGCTACCAAACTGTATTTGATCATCAATATAATGCATTTGGGGCTATAAATCAAGTTCTGGAGAAAGCTGCAGAAAACGATAAAAACATACTTATACTTTAGACCATATTTTAGTATGAATATGTGAATGAAAAAGTATAACGTTGCTACACCCTGAACAATGGATATAGGACATTGAATGGGCCATAATAATGTCAATTTAGCAATAGAATTTAAAAAGTTATAGCCCTGCAAAGAAGGGGAACTTCTCCATAGACAAATAGAGCTGGCTAGGGATGGTAAATTATGAATTTAACCATGGCAATCAAAGTGTTAAACAGGATTTGTAGATACAGTAATAATTATAATCCATTTGAATTTTCAAAATTGAATTATGAACTATAAGTGACCTTATTATGGCCAAATCATACATATATGGATAGGGAAAAAGCTCCTCTTTCCAATGTCAGTGTTAAATCTGGATTTAGTAATTTCCTCGCAGTTTTACGATAAAAGATAGATAAATTCGTATTTTTGGAAAGAAATGTATCGCTAAACAAACGTAGTGCTAGGGGCGGCTAGGTGGTGCAGTGGGCAAGGCGCTCACCACCAATGCAGGAGACGCTGGGTTCGAGCCCAGCTCTCCGCATTGCTATCAGCTTGGCTGGTCGTTCATACTAATATAATTGGCAGTATTAGGGGGTGGGAAGCAGATGGGTGGGGATCGGATGTTGTGGACAGCGACTCCTACAGGTCGGTTGGTGCGCCTGCGCAGCAGAATCAGGAAGCGACAGGGGCGGCGTGCTCTCCAAAACGCAGACCCCCGCCGCTGAGAGATCGCGCTGTGCAGGTGAAAAGATGCGACTGCTGCTTCCTCAAGTACCGGAGGGGACACGTGATGTAAGGCTTAGTCCACATTGCAGCCGGCTTGTGGGAGGCATGGCCTAACAGCATTCGAGACAGGGGAGGGTAGAATTGGACGATACGAAATTGGGATGGGAGAAAAATAGAAAATGGGAGAAAAAGTAGATAAAAAAAAAAAAAAAAACGTAGTGCTGAAAATATACACGTTGACTGCTGTTTTGATAGGGTTAGGGTCTTTACTATTGGCTACATTTGAAAAAGAAACACAACATTAATTAATATAGTCTGTATTGTTTTTCAAAGATCTCTGGCATAGGCTGTTGAGACGTATTGAGCTCCCCCAGGCATCACTTCAAAATGGCACGTGAGTGAACAAGCACATTCAGAATAAATAAATAACGCACATCATCCGTTTCTTGGTGCTGAGCCAAACTGTAAAAACAGTAATACATAAAACAAAGCGGGGCTCGCAACTCACTTGATGCTCCAAGGTGTTTTAATTGACACAATAATAGCAGTAGATACAACGTTTTCGACCGACCCTTCTGGTCTTTTTCAAGTAAGAACAAGCACATCCCGGGGAGCTCCAGTAGCTCACCGCGTACCTCGAACGCTATTTCGACGTCGGGGACAACCGTGCGCGTCACGGATCTGGGGTAGCGAGTTCGACTCCCAGACAAGCCGTACTTTCTCAGAGTGTCTTTCCCCCCATCTATACCCCCATTCAACCTGTTTCTGTCGGTCATACTTGACCAGAAAAAGCGATAAACGCGAAAAGAACCAGCTGACTGGTCAAAGTTTAAAAAAAAAAAGAACAAGCACATCCCATTTCTTGTAACACAAGTGTTTCCTCCAAATCTTCTCCCCGCCGTGACCCCGCCGATCATCTACTGTGATGATTTTGCAATGCTTTTTTTTTTTAAACCTTTTTAATGTTCCTGTGAATAAGTGCATATGTAGCAGAGGGTATGAGTGTGTGGTGTGTCAGTGAGTATGGGTACAACACATGTATGTATGGTAGTGTGTCTATGGGTACATCATAGATGTGTTGTGTGGTAGAGTGGGTATGTAGGTATCGTTATTTTAGGTGCTGCACAAACCAATCTCGTTGTACTGTATTGTGCAATGACAATAACGCTTTCTACTTCTACTTCTAAAGGGATAGTTCAAAATGCCCCATGTACAAATTGTGTTGTCGATTGGCAGAGTCGTTTCTCAGCACAACAGTGTGTTCCTTTATTAATCCCTTTGGGGAAATTCAGATGTCACAAATAAATGTAGATGGGGCCAAGTTCCTGTCTGTACAAGCTAACAGAAAATAACTGAAATCTACATTGTGTGCATTGTGGAGTAGGTTTCAGTTATCATCAGTCAGTTTGTACAGGCAGGAGCTTGGCCCCATTGACTTTGCATTGTCTTGTGACAAACTAGCCATAGCTGTGAATATCCAGTATGAGGCACAGCATGGATTATGCACATAGGAAATTGGGCCAAAAAGGTTCCAAAGTTCTAAACTATCCCTTTAAGACTACATATGGGGAAACTCTGAATTGAATTATCCTGAAAAAATAAATACATCCATCTGGTATTCCAAAAGGACCAAAGTGCACGCTCAAAGTGCACGCTTAAAGTGCACGCTCAAAGTGCACGCTCAGAAGCACTGGAAGTTATTTCAACGACGAATAACATCCCGGCCTGAAGCTGGCCACGTGTCAAAGCATTCAGATTCAGCATAGCCTTGTGTACAATAGAACTTAATGGAAATGCCCTACAGAGCTTCCCATTATAAGAGCCCCCTGCACTCATCAAGCACACTGTGATATATTGTGTTGGATAAAGCCATTATGTAAGTCTCGGGTCACTGGAGCTGTTTCCCTCCTTGGTTAATCACAGTATTTAACATCTCATCTTGAGTCCTGGCCTGTAGCTTGTGGCTCTATGTTCTAGGTAAAATCCTGGATTATGGTATGGTAATGACGCTATTTTGAGATGCATAATTACTCAGACTTAGTTTGACAAACTATATACAGTATATATATATATTAGTGCTGTCAGGCGATTAAAAAAATTAATCTAATTAATTACAGGATTTGTAATTAATTAATCTAATTAATCGCATTTTAATCGCATAACTATTTTATGCCTGATATTCTATATTCTATAATCATATTTCAAATTGCATGTGTCCGGATGGCAGAATTCAGTACTGTATCTACAAAACCTTCTGTTTAATCATCTTCCATCTATTAATTTGCTTAGATTTTTCAGGTCTGGTCAATTTGAGCATGGTGTTATTCACAGTCAAAGATAACAAAAAAAATATTGATATTCTCATTTGGTTCATTACAATTTACTCAAAATAAAATTTTCATTCAATCAATCACAGCGCAGATTGAGTGATTGAATGAAAATGTTATTAACAGATTGCAGAATGGGTACAATACAGTACGGCTCAATACACACAATTGTTAAGGGGATGCAGATCAGAGAAAGACTTTCGTCTTGTTTACATCAGGGTCCCCCATTTTCAATTCATAATGAATTAAGTAAGGGTGCAACTTGCACTGTGCAATCCATTCTTTGTGGATCTAGCCCACAGTATTTCTGACACTGGGAATACATTCCCTGAGATTCATAGATGTCCCTAGAATCAGATACCAAGAACATGCAAATGGACCATATTAAAAAAAATCTGTAAATGTGTATTCTACATTCTTATGGAATGAATGAGATACAAAAAAAATATTATTTAAAAAAAAAAAAAAAAAAAAAAAAAACTTTTTTTTGTAATTAATTTTGAGTTAATTTTCATAACGCGATAATTTGCTGTGTAATTAATTAATCTAATTAACGCGATAAACTGACAGCCCTAATATATATATTTATTTTACGCATAGTTAAGATGTAACCGTCAAACCATCAAAATGTAATCAGAATATGGACGTCCTAGATACAAAGATTGCTCTGACTCAGAAAATAAAAACAGGCAAAACCGATAGGACTGTATCCCCTGCTCCCAAGACTCCACTCTAGCAGAACTGATAGGACTCTGTTCAATCCAAGGGTCCCCAGGCACCACTCTAGCAGAGCTGCTAAACCATCTGAAATAAAAAATTAAATAAAAAAAACCTGCTTGTGTTTGTAGAAAAAAGGCATTTTTTCCCCCTCTCAGACATCAAGCAAGTGTGTTTGTGTCGTGGGAGAGCTCCCAAAGGGTCTGGGGGAGAGAACTCCATCCCCATCGCCACCACTTCAGTCAGACTTAAGCAGTTAAGCAGAGTTAAGGCGAGACCATTCACGAGACGACGGAATCACTCCTCTTTGTTTGGCAGTGGAAGAGAATAGACACTGAAATGGAGGATCTACTCTGGAGTACTGGAGGTGCCGGAGGTGAAGAACAAACAAACAAACAAACAAAAACAAAACACTACAATCTATGTTGGGGAGTATACCTCTTAACCTGTATTGAGTCTCCTGGCCATTTTAGTTTTCGTTTTTGAGGACTGCATACTTTGCTAACCAAAACAACATACTTTATACTTATAGCACATGCATGAGCCTGATCTCTTTTGAAAGATGACATTCTGAAGTTTCTGATTCCAGAGAAAATATTCACTTTTAGTGCTAACGTAATAGAGTAACATAGGTCTGAACTTGAGTTGTAGAAAAACTTGTTACTTAAGTTTTTCTGTAGTAGTTAGTACTCCAGAGGTAGTATTTCCCCAGAAGGTGGTATGGCTTACAAATCCATACGGACCCATAGCCTGAAGCCTTATGTAGTAGTACATGTCCAAATTTCATAAAGATCCATTCAGAAATTAGTGATTAGGAGTGATTTTGGTAAACTGTGTACAAAAGAAAAACTGAGTTTTCTCATAGACTTCAATTAATTCGGCTGTTTTTCTCAACTTGTTTTCGCTCATAATTTTCTTTTAGGTTTTAGATTCATACATCCCCATGTGGGGTATCATTGGAAAGCCACACTCATTGGCTACAACCAATGTTCCCTCTAACGTGCGCCCGTGCGCGAGCGTGCACATGGCAAAACGCTCCTGCGCACATCTGAAATCTGTCGCGCATAGAAACGTTTGTGTAAAATATGAATGTAGTTAAATTGACTGGCGCGTTGCACCGAATACTACGGTACCCTGTTGCATGTGACGTTACCAAGAGAAGACTCGCTTTCAGTGCCTTGTGGGCGTTGCTACTGCGCTCACACAGACACACACACAACAGAGCAGGAAGCTACAGATCCGACCAGCATTGCTGGCTCACATGCCAAGGCGAAAATGTACATTACAGATCAACTGCAGAGAAAATTCCCAATTTATCGTCCCGTCGAGACTAATTGGAAGCGGAGTGCAACGCGTGCAAAGCTTGACCATTATGTTTCTGTGTCTAATAAAGGTGCTGGCGATCTCAAAGCTCACATGAACACAGAAAAACATTACAAACAAAGCAGTGCGAGGCAAGAGTTTGATGGCAAAGTTGACCGAATTGATTGAAGAATGCAGCTATACAGAGAGAGAAAGAAAATAATTTAAAACTATTTTGATGCCTCAAAATGATGTTTTGGTTTGATAAGATGCTTATGATACAATCATTCTAAGGATTATGTGTGTAATAAATTAGTTTAGTACACTAATTGCAACCAATCTGAAACTGCATAGTGCACTTTTAAATTAGTATCTTTGTGAGGTTACTGTTTTTTTTTATCAACTTTTTCTCCTCTTTTTCAATTTTTCTCCCATCCCAATTTCACTGTGCCAATTCTCCCCTCCCCTGTCTTGAACGTTGCTCGCATATGCCCCCCACTGGCCCGTTGTAGGGAGGATAGAAGCCTTGCATCACGTGTCCCCTCCGATACACGAGGAGGCAGCCTGTCACATCTTTTCACCTGCCAGCGCGGACTCTCATTGGCGAGGTGTAACGTGTGGGAGGCTCACACTACCCCCGCCATTTCCTGTCTCTGCTGTGCAACCGACCTGTAGGAGTCGCTGTCCACAACGTCCAGATTACCACCCATCGACTTCCACCCGCTAACTCTGCCAATTGAGTTAGTATGACGGCCGGCCCAAGCCGGACACAACGCCGACAGCCGGATTCGAACCCGGTGTCTCTTGCGTTGGTGACGAGTGCAATGTCCGCTGCGCCACCCAACCACCCTGTGAGGTTACTGTTTTATAATTTACATTACATTGAAAAGATAAAGATATATTTTTTAAAGATGGATTTTCTAATACAGAAGAGGTATTATTTAGAACATTACTTATTTTTACATACATTATTTTTCTTGCTATTTATTTTGTCCAGTAAGACTTGAAAATATATATTATTTTGTCATAGGTTGATTTAGTTATTTTCTTGAGATTTGTCAGATAGATTACTTTAGGCATAATACAGCATGTTGAGTAACTTTGGTTATAGAGAGATATTATTTTGTTATATAAAATAATATAAACAATAATTTTATATCCATACAGAGGAGGCATACTTTAAATATATTAAAATGATAAGGCATCTTTGAGTAAACTTCGAGTATCATTAAGTATCTTGAGGCTGAAGGCAGAGTGTCCTCTTTAAAAAAAAATCACAATATGGTCACCCTTGAAGTCGCATTATAATTCACTTAATAAAATAATGACGAGTCAGCCTCCTAAAAAGACAAAAGTTAGTGACACGACTCACACCGCCACAGCCAAAGTAAGGACTTTGCTCTGTATCGTCAATCAATGGTAAAATAAATATAATATGCCTTTTT
The DNA here is from genome assembly GCF_963971535.1 of Notolepis coatsorum. Taxonomy (NCBI): domain Eukaryota; kingdom Metazoa; phylum Chordata; class Actinopteri; order Aulopiformes; family Paralepididae; genus Notolepis; species Notolepis coatsorum. The sequence continues at coordinate 61,514,650 of NC_140181.1, forward strand.
GTATTATTTCTGTGTATCAGCTAAATATATAGATTTTTATGTTAGACATTGAGGGAAATAAAAATTCTCAGATTTTTTACAAACCGCCGCTTATCAACTAACCAGTTAATCGGCAGGTGACGTATGTTGCTCAGTAGTTGCTAATGTCTGCTCGGGAGGTTTGAGTCTTTGCTCAAACCGAACAAAAATTTGAGGGAACATTGGCTACAACCCTCCACAATCATTTTCAAGATCGGATCTAGATTGATGGAACTACTGCACCAAGAGTCTGGAGTGGTATTTTGCGCAATACCGTTTACTTTGCACAAGCCTCAAATACCGTCATGTAACTCGAGAACCGCTGAACGTATTTTGCCGATATTGACAGGCAACAAATAAGCCTTCAATTCGATATATATATATTGTATTACAAAATATGCACACCCGAGCCACTAGGGGTCGCCAAAGTGCCGGTGGGCAAATCATCCTAAAAACGTCCCATATGCGGGACGGCGCATGCTAACTGGTAAATCATGTGTTTAACTACATTTTGGAGCTATAAACTAATTTACCAGATTGAGGCATTTTGCCAAAGCCATCTCAGAAACATCGGCCGAGGAAGGTGCCCTCACTCAATCAATCAATCAATCTACAAGAACTAAACTGGGCTGGGTAGTTTGAATTTCCTGACAACCTCGATCGTCTCTCTCTAGATTAGCTTACCACTCTCTCTCTCTCACCAGGTAATGGAGTAAGCAGGAGTAAATTCTTCTGGGTTCTGTGTGTTTGTGTTTGAGTGTCAATCTTTGACTGCCATTGTCTTGACACCCGCCCCCTTTTTTTCCATTTGTAGTCCTTTGTACAACAGGAAGCTGGAGCACATGCAGTACTTTAGGGCTCTATCTCTTAGCTTGATGATATGTACAGAGCTGGCTGTGACATTATTTTACTCACCACAATCAGAGTGGAAATTCCCCTTTAACTCTTTCCCTGCCAACGATGAGTACTCGTTATAGCCCGCCAATCGAATACTGCCAACAACGAGTATACTCGTTATTGTATCGTTATTTCTTTTATTCGCTATTTCCATTCATAAATCATCCAGGTATGCTGTGGTACTGTGTGGCAATGTGTCTGAGATCGCAACGGTCCGATACCGCCGCCTGGTGGTATGCGGCCGATGCACTCCCTTTGTGTCTCTGTGCTCTGGCTTTGCGTCATTGAAAGTCATCCGGGCGGAGTTTTCTTGTAAAGTGGATCAAGATCTTCATTCGATCGCATTGAATCGTCAATCCGACGGCGGATTCATTATGCTGTGGGGGGCAGCCACAAGACAGAACATAACCCCGTTCTATTTCCCCCAATTCCTGTGTTGCTCATTTGACATTAAACACCCTTGAAACCACTCCTATCTCTTCTCGTGTATTCAGCAATTGGGCTGTGCTCCAGACCCCAGTTCTCACAGTTATTGACAATCAATTAATCATAAACGACCCCCCCCCCCCTCTTTCATACATGCATGATGGAACATAATATAATATACTGATCATATGCATTTGAATTTTTTATTGTAGCGTGTATAGGGACGAAATGCCAATGGATTAAGTATAATATGCGTCGCGGCCTATTACTAGCCTTCCAGGAATGACCCCAGACCACTCTAAAACCATACTTATATTCACCACGGTATAAAACGAGAATGTATGGATGGAAAAAATATTCCTTTTTCACATCTTGAACGATAGATACTCGATGTCAAATGGGCCATAGTATTGCATATAGCTATAATATTTAAATAGTTATAGCCCTGCAAACAAGGTGAGGGACTCCCACCGTTTACAGTGATGGCGGTAGCTACTACAGGATGAGGCTAATGCATGGCGTCCAATGAGTTAAGGTGGATAATTACAAACAATTCCATGAAATCCATTTCCTACTAATTTACTTCAATGTTTTGTTTACAACATCTCCCTCTGATTTCACCTCAACAACTGGTCTCTGTCATTAAGCGGTGCTGTAAGTGGTATTTTAGTTTTGTTAAACTAAGTGGTCTACATATTAAAATAATATCTCTACATTCCGAGTCGGAAGGTGCAGACTCGGACTCGGACTTGTTAATTGATAAATACAGTTATTTATTTTTAATTTCTTTTGTAATAGGCCCTAATCATTTGGCATAAGGTATTGATGGCTATATTAATATCGTAACATTATTTCGTTTTGTGCAAGGGCAGACACATGTGTTCCACCTAGGGATGGGTACCGAATTCGGTACTTTTAAAGGTACCTACCGAAACAGTATCGATTCACGTGAGATCCAACTGTGCCAATTGTCGGTAAACCGAAACCGCACGTTAAGGTCAACGACACGTGCACAATACATGTTTTCAAACTCTCTTTGGGTGTTTGCAATTCATGGGGAGATATGTCTCTGATATCTTGGTACAGTGGGCAGGTTAGAAAGTGTAGCTCAATGTTTCCACCTGTGCTCTGAGTCTGACATGGCTGTTCCACTCCTCTCAAAACTTTATTTTGTTATGTGCTCTTGCTGCCGCGTGGGTTTTATTTTTCTTTTGGTTTGAATTTCTGTACCTCATTGTTTGCATTTTGTACTTTAGGTTGTATATTGTATATTGTATATTTTGTATAGTGGGTGGACTTTATAATGTTTACTTCTTTTTACTGTATGAAGCACATTCTCTGGGGCTCAAACAGAACCAAGCATTTCACTGTAATGTGCATGTACTTTATACGTGACAAATAAAACCAAACTTGAACTTGAACTCTAGTAAAGATAAGGCCACGCCCCCTCAACATACTGAGAGTTGGCTGTGCTCAGAGAGGGTGACCTAAAACACTTCTGAAGCTGTTTTATGTTATGTAGAATGAATGGCTGAATTTCTATAGCGCTTTTCTTTTTCAAAACAGTTTTACAATGGAATGACTGCATAAATTGTTCAGTATTCAGGGAATCAAACCCCTAACCCTGGCAATATTAGTGCCATGCTCAGAGCACCAAGCTCTACCCATTGAGCTACACAGCATCACAATGTGCTGCAATCCAAACATGGTGGGAATTTTCTACTACTTTTCAATTCAGAATTCCCATTGTTCTGTCCCCTGCTCCCCAGACATCACTCTAGCAGAACAGATAGGACTGTTCTGTCCCCTGCTCCCCAGACATCACTCTAGCAGAACTGATAGGACTGTTCTGTCCCCTGCTCCCCAGACATCACTCTAGCAGAACAGATAGGACTGTTCTGTCCCCTGCTCGCCAGACATCACTCTAGCAGAACTGATAGGACTGTTCTGTCCCCTGCTCCCCAGACATCACTCTAGCAGAACAGATAGGACTGTTCTGTCCCCTGCTCCCCAGACATCACTCTAGCAGAACAGATAGGACTGTTCTGTCCCCTGCTCCCCAGACATCACTCTAGCAGAACAGATAGGACTGTTCTGTCCCCTGCTCCCCAGACATCACTCTAGCAGAACTGATAGGACTGTTCTGTCCCCTGCTCCACAGACATCACTCTAGCAGAACAGATAGGACTGTTCTGTCCCCTGCTCCCCAGACATCACTCTAGCAGAACTGATAGGACTGTTCTGTCCCCTGCTCCACAGACATCACTCTAGCAGAACAGATAGGACTGTTCTGTCCCCTGCTCCCCAGACATCACTCTAGCAGAACTGATAGGACTGTTCTGTCCCCTGCTCCCCAGACATCACTCTAGCAGAACTGATAGGACTGTTCTGTCCCCTGCTCCCCAGACATCACTCTAGCAGAACAGATAGGACTGTTCTGTCCCCTGCTCCCCAGACATCACTCTAGCAGAACTGATAGGACTGTTCTGTCCCCTGCTCCCCAGACATCACTCTAGCAGAACTGATAGGACTGTTCTGTCCCCTGCTCCCCAGACATCACTCTAGCAGAACTGATAGGACTGTTCTGTCCCCTGCTCCCCAGACATCACTCTAGCAGAACTGATAGGACTGTTCTGTCCCCTGCTCCCCAGACATCACTCTAGCAGAACTGATAGGACTGTTCTGTCCCCTGCTCCCCAGACATCACTCTAGCAGAACTGATAGGACTGTTCTGTCCCCTGCTCCCCAGACATCACTCTAGCAGAACAGATAGGAGTGTTCTGTCCCCTGCTCCCCAGACATCACTCTAGCAGAACTGATAGGAGTGTTCTGTCCCCTGCTCCACAGACATCACTCTAGCAGAACTGATAGGAGTGTTCTGTCCCCTGCTCCCCAGACATCACTCTAGCAGAACTGATAGGACTGTTCTGTCCCCTGCTCCACAGACATCACTCTAGCAGAACTGATAGGAGTGTTCTGTCCCCTGCTCCACAGACATCACTCTAGCAGAACTGATAGGACTGTTCTGTCCCCTGCTCCACAGACATCACTCTAGCAGAACTGATAGGAGGACTCTATTACAAATGAACAAATATTGGTCATGTAGTTAAAGGGTAATTCCACCGCAAAGCAACATTAAACTAATTTACCAGATTGAGGCATAACTGATGAATAACAGAGACTCCATTCTATCCCTGGCTCCCCGAGCAGACTTATGGTGAAGGATTTATGACCTTTCAAAGTTTAGATTTTTTTTACTTGAATCATAGTGCCACCCCTGGGTTGACACCTATCATTATGGGAAATGTCAGGTCTCTATTCATGTACCATCTTGCTTGTCAGACAGACCTATAATAGTTGTCAGTTGCAGCTAAAAAGCAGTTTTTGCACCTCTGTTCACTTCAATTACTTGAGTCACAAGAACATTCTGACATCCCTGCAGGGTCACCGAAAACAAAGAAGGTGTAAACCTCCATTTTAATAGACCTATCAAAACCCTGCCCTCTTTCCTTGATCCTTCAACCACTGTGATTGTTCGCAAACTCACCAATAGACATCCAGTAGATCTTGCGAGGCGACATGCCCTCAGGGGGGTTACACACCAGTACGAACGGCTCTCCCACATTCACCAGAAGGGGCTCAATTTTCTCCTTAGGGAACTTTGGAATACCTGGAAGGAAAAAAATAGACATTGACGAAAAAAAAAATTCTCTCTCTGACTAACCCGTCAAACAGCGACCTCTAGGCAGAAAGAAGATGACAACATGGTACTGCGCTTTGTTTACAGTTTTTGTTTTTGTCTGATGTGTGGGTTAGATGTCAGTGGGTATATAGGGGAGCGGTTGCTGCTGCTGGCCACATCTCAGGCTCTACCAAGTATAATATGATACTAAACACCAACCCACACGTCAGACCAAAGTAAACAAAGCTTAACACCAAGCGGGGCTCTTTTGCCTAGAGATTATAGCGCCAAAGTCTAGTTTATGAAAGAAATAAGCGAGAGCGACACTGTTGTGGTGCGCACACTCTCCCATCATCATGTTTCCTGTTCACGACAACGGCACCCTGTAATGAGAATACCTCAACTGTTTAGACTGTCGTGTGACAAGACACAATCAATTACAGCCGCACAGAACTTACCTTCCCTGCAAATAATGGATACATTGATTATATTAGTAGTGCAGGGCTATCAAGAGTTAATGTAACTGATTCTTTACGTGTAGGCCTATCTTATTTATTGGTTTGTCTATATATTTTGTATTGAAATTTTTTAATCTTGGAAGAGTAGCCATTGGCTAAAAGAGGTCCTAATGAACTCAAACTCAAACTGATTTTTGAGATCCGAGACAAAACATGTTTTAAATTGCTCCTAAAAACGTTCAATGTTCAATGCTTGATGATCAAGCTCAATAGCTTCTGCATCACGAACGCAACAACCCTGTATGGCGCCAATGTTGTTCATGTTGTTGGCTGGGTTTGGGTTAAGGGAGAGGTGGGCTATTGCGTCATCGGTTCAGGTTTGTTTGGACGCACATATTTCTTGAGACGATTTTGTGTTTACGGAAAACTTTTTAAAAATGAAAACGAAAAAAGATCGGTTCCGTCTCCGTGTGGATGTGGCCTCAATGTCCCCAATGACATCACTGGTGGCCATATGCATTCACTCATTTAGCCTACTCTCAATACAGTAACTGTCAAACTAAGTGAATGTGTGCAAAGTTGTTTAGAGTTTTTGGATATGTGTCAGATTATGTACAAAATAAACCAGCATTGTTTTTTGCTCAAGTGCCCTGAGAACATGGTATACAAGCTGTGAAGGTCGCCGACCCCATTCTCAGCCTGGCTGTGTCCTGTAAACACTAGCACTTAACAGACGCAATACATCCAAGAAAGGGATTGTTTTTCCATATTCAGGCTGGTCAGTTTGTTCTTGGACCACTTCCAACTCTTAAATCGTACTCCCCTCTTTGACTTCTTCTAGGGAAGGAGGTTTTAAAGGAAGTAAGCGACTGTCAAATCGCAGACGGCAAGTTGTCTTCATGAGGAAAATTCGACCGTGGATGTTAACCACGTTTTTACTGAAGGTATAAAAATAGGCCAAGGATTATTGTTCTCCGAGACAGTTTGCACACTTGCTTTCATGTGCCAATTAAAACATTGCAGCTTTCATCTGCTTCCCCGCCCGTTGTTCCCGGGGCTCCTTTTGAGATCCAGCACCTTTTCACAAAAAAAAGAGTCATCTTATAAAACAACAACCAATCAGTGTTGTTAAAGAACTGCGTCTGAACCGCTACTTACTGGGGACAATAAGTTCAATCTCCTCCGTCATGGCTGCTCCCAGCTTGTTAGAGGCGTAGCAGCGGTACCTCCCCTGGAACTTAGCGAGGTGCTTGTAGCGCAGCGCGAAGCTGCCGTTGTCTCGTCTCGTCTGGAGCATGGAGTCGTGGGGAGGGACGAAGTCTTCGCCGTTTCTTGTCCATTTGTATCTGGTGAAGCAATCGTATTTAATGTGAAAAGAAACCCAGATATCTGAACTCTGGACTACAGGAAGAATATCTGTCACCTCTGTGGCAGCTCATAAGGATTCCGAATACATTTAAACCTATAGCTAAACAAGCGCAGATCCGCAAAAGCTGCAACCACGTATGCATATTCACTCACTCGCACGCACGCACGCACGCACGCACGCACACACACACACACACACACACACACACACACACACACACACACACACACACACACACACACACACACACACACACACACACACACACACACACACACACACACACACACACACACACACACACACACACACACACACACACACACACACACACACACACACACACACACACACACACACACACACACACACACACACACACACACACACACACACACACACACACACACACACACACACACACACACACACACACACACACACACACACACACACACACACACACACACACACACACACACACACACACACACACACACACACACACACACACACACACACACACACACACACACACACACACACACACACACACACACACACACACACACACACACACACACACACACACACACACACACACACACACACACACACACACACACACACACACACACACACACACACACACACAAGATTTCAGCCTCCCAGGTTGAAAAAGGACACTTTTGTGGACTATTGACATGTGTAACATGTCTATTAAAGTCATAATGTGGAACCATTCCACCCCTTGGAATGTCCTACCAGCTTTTATCTGAGGAATGTAAGCACACCTTTATTTGTTCAGGGTTCTTAGAGTGACAGACAGTCAGGGCCGCCGCTAGGGGCGTGCGAGCAGTGCGGTCGCACAGGGCCTCGCGAGAAGGGGGGCCTCGCGAGAAAAAGAAAAAAATATATATATATTTATTTTTTTATAAAAATAAAAATAAATAGAATGTTAACAATCACTTTCCATCACAGGCCTACAATCTAGTTTTGCTTACATGCTTATATATTTCACATTAGACACGTTTGTAGAATAGTGTTCCGGGCTCTGCTGCTCTGCAGATATACTATTGTTTCATTCAATGACCCGTTTACTTTTGTGCAAAGCATCGTGGGAGGACTAACACTAGGGGGAGCTGGTTGGCGTCGGTCTGGTAGTCGGTAGAGAGATGTGAAGAAGACCGGTATTATCCACGAGGGGAGGGGGTACAGGTACGGGGTCTATTCGGCGCTATCCACAGGAGCGAGTGGATGTCTTGGCCAAGAGCATCCTACTTTTGAAAACCAAATGTGCAGCATCGGAGCAGAAGAAATAACGCTGCGTGCCGTAAGCTTATCGTCTCGGTTCTCTCTTCCTTGTCTGCAACTGTGTTCTCCTCCCTTCATCGCCACCCCGTTCGTAACACTCCGGTATCAATATTGAATGTGCAGTAATTCTATGCACAGGCACGTTGGAAGGGGGGGTGCGGTAGCAGTTTTGCAAAGAATAAAATAAAAAATATTTTTTTTATTTTTTTTAATGTTTTTATTTTTTTATGACAATATTTATATATTTGTATATTATATACTGTAACTGTATAACTGTAACACTGTATATTATACGTTTATCCTGCTCAAAGCACTTCACCATTTTAATATTGTGTGTATTGAGCCGTACTGTGTATTGTAGCCATTCTCCAATCTGTTAAATAAAGTTTTCATTCATTCATTACACTACTGTACGTACACAATCATACGTGTAAAACCGACAAGATTGCAGCAGAGTAGATTTTCGAGTGATGACAGACTGTCACAGACTGATTGAATGACAGGTGAAACAACTAATTGTATTCACCTCCCGTCTCCCGCCCTTCCCACGCGCCACGAACCACTGAGCTACTGTGATACAGTGCTTGCGCAGTCAGTCGATTTTAGCTAGTAGTCAGACTTTGCTAGCACAGAATGTCTCACTCGCAGAAAATAAAAATATCCGATTTCTTTTCTAAACGTCCCGCCGGTCCCAGTGACAGTCCCACTAAATCTGATAAACGTCAGAGAGAGACAGAGACGACAGGTTCAGCCTCAGCATCAGGTATTGAAGAGTTAACTGAGTCTGTTCCCCTATACCCCCCCTCAGGCGCCAGGGGCTTCCACTGAGGGGTGATGCAAATAGGGATGGGGTGTTATGGCAGGCGCAGCTGATTGCCAATTGTTTTCTTCAAATTTCGTTGCCAGGTCCGTCTCCCAGCATCTTAATAGAGCTGGGAAGACTGTTTGGCATTCATTAATTAGAATTTCATATAGTTCACTGATTTTACCTTTAATTGTGGATGAGGTAGTTAGTTTTTCTTCCAATTCTGTCATTTCAAAGCTTAACTTGTTTTCTTTAGTAAGTGAACTTAAAGTGCTTTGAATTTGCATATATTTTAAGAAGTCTGAGTTAGGAATGTTGTATTCTTCTCTTAGCTCCTGAAATGCTTTTAATTTCCAGTTTTTATGAAAAAGGTCTTTAAGTTGAGTTACCCCCAAGTGTCTCCACTTGTTTATATCAGTTGAATGAAAATATTTTTTTAGGTCAGGGTTTTGATGAATAGGTGAATAAACAGAGATGCATTTAGTTATGCCAAACTTTTTCGAGCAATCTTTCCATGCAGATAGGGTATTCACAACCGTGAAATATTGCTTTATATTTTCTATTTTGTCAAAATTCTTTATAAAAAAAAGAGAGTTTAGAGGTAAAGGATCAACCTGTCCCACTTCTATCTGTATCCAGTGTGAGTCTGGTCCTCCCAATGACCATGATACTATAGTTCGAAGTTGGGCTGACCAGTAGTAGTGTTGGAGATTGGGAAGACCTAGACCACCCATGGACTCAGGTTTCATAAGAGTCAGTAATTTAATCCTTGGTTTTTTATTGGACCAAATAAATTTTGAGATACGTTTATTCAATATGTTAAAATATGTTATAGATAGGTAGCAGGGTACATTTTGAAAGAGAAAGTTCAATCTCGGAAGGATATTCATCCTGATGACGTTTATCCTTCCTAGAAGGGATAGGGGTAGTTTGTCCCATCTACCTAGATCTGTGTTAATTTCAATTGTAAGAGGAGTGTAATTTTTTTCAAATAAATCATTTAATTGCGGTGTAAAGTGTACTCCCAAGTATTTGAAGCCTCCTGGTGACCATCGAAATGGGTAGGATTTCTGCATTTCTTTTGTTGGTTTCATATGTAGGAGACATGCATTAGATTTATTATAATTTATCTTGTATCCTGAGTACTTTCCAAATTGTTCGATTGTGTTATACAGATGTAATAAGGAGTTTTCTGGTTGCTCAATGTATAGAACAATGTCGTCAGCATATAAAGATATTTTGTGTTCAACCTTATCGATATACACTCCTTTTATGTTAATGTTGTCTCGTACAGATGCAGCCAAAATTTCTATTATTATTGCGAATAATGAGCTTGACATTGGGCACCCCTGTCTTGTTCCTCTCATTAAGAGAAACGGATCAGATGTTTAAGTTTAAGTTTCTTTGTATTTCTTTGTATTACTAATGTATTGCCATTAGTAATAACTGCTGCTTTTGGAGTTTGATAAATTGCTTTAATCCACTGGATAAAATTTGACCCTATATTAAGTTTTTGCAACACGTTAAAAAGAAAGTTCCACTCGACTCTGTCAAAAGCCTTCTCTGCATCCAGAGATAGGAGTAGAGAGGGCCTCTGTTTTAGATTCAAATGATTGGTTATATTTAATAACCGTCTGATGTTATCGGTAGCATATCTTCCCTTAACAAATCCAGCCTGATCTGGGTTTACCAATTTCGGCGTGATGGTTTCAAGTCTTTTCGCTAATGCTTTGGTGATAGTCTTATAATCATGATCTAAAAGACTTATAGGTCTGTATGATGAACAGTCTAGTGGATCCTTACCACTTTTATGCAGTACTGTGATGTTTGCCAAGCTCATTGTTTGAGGAAGTGCCTTGTTGCGTCCAAAGTTGTTAATCATTCCCATAAAAATGGGTTTCAAGTCATTCCAGTACTCTTTATATAGCTGTGCCGGGAAGCCATCTGGTCCTGGACTTTTGTCTATAGGCATTGAATTAATTGTTGCTAGTATTTCTTGTTCGGTAAAGGGTGCATTAAGACTCTCTTGATCTGATTCTGAGAGCTTTGGCATTTTGATACCTTCTAAGAATCTATCCAGTTCCTCCTGTGTGTAATTACTTTGAGATTTGTATAGTATATTGTAATACTCCTGGAATACCTGATTGATTTCTTTTGGATGATGTGTGATGTTGCCCTTGAACCGAATTGCTTTTATAGTCCTTTCGGCTTGTTCTTTTTTTAGTTGATGGGCTAATAGTTTACTGGGTTTGTTGCCAAATTCATAGTGTTTTTGTCTAACCTGATTCATTTGTTGCATGATTATATTTGTAGTCTTGATATTTAATTTGGCTCTGGCAGTTACTAAATGTTTCCAGTTGTCTTCTGTTGCTGCAACTTTATGGAGGGCTTCGCATCTTTCAATTTCTTTTTCTAGTTCTTTTGTGTGTGCGATTTCTTCCCTTTTACTAAATGATGTGTATGAGATAATATGTCCTCTTAAAGTGGCTTTTGCAGCTTCCCAGATTATGTTTGGGTCCATGCTAGGATCATTGTTTTCATCTATGTAATTTTTAATCCATACCTTCATTTTTGATCTAAATGTTTCATCCCTCAGCAATGAGGTATTGAATCTCCATTGCCTACGAGTGAACTTTTCTCCATCCAGACGAACGGTCAAGTCAATTCTCGCATGGTCTGATAGTGTGATTGGATTGATACAACAGTTTTTTACCATGTGAAGATGTCTTGAGTAGATCAAAAAGTAATCAATCCTAGAATATGAGACATTGGCGTTTGAATAGTAAGTGTAGTCTTTAACCTTTGGATTTAGTTCCCGCCACACATCAACTAGGCCACTTTCTTTGCATAAACCTTTGAGTACTTTTATGGACTTTGGTTTGTTACTTTTAGACTGTGTGGTCTTGTCCATCTTCTGATTCAGTGCACAGTTAAAGTCTCCGCCTATGACCCCAAATCCTTTGCAGTTTTCGTTGAAAAGCAATACCATATCTGACATAAATGCAGGGTCATCTGTGTTAGGAGCGTAGATATTAAGGAAAGTGGTAGATATTCTTTTGGGGTTTTTACAATGCCCGGCCCAGACACAACAGCCGAGACGCTGTTTTTGTGTATAAAAGACATTCTTTTACGCCTCGACCTGCCCATGGAGAGGCTGATAGGATACTGTCTTGACGGGGCCAGCAACATGTCTGGGGGGGTACAGGCTAGAGTAGACTAAAGGAAATGTGTCCCGACTCTGTTTTTCTCCACTGCGCAAAAAAAAATATATATCTCAAAGGCCGCACCCCCTACCGATTTAAAGTTCCAACGTGCCTGGCTATGCACTGTTCTGCTGCCTGGACATTACTGCTCAACATGATCACTCCAGCTTTACAAGTTGCTCTCTGGGAACATTTCACACTGTGCTTGTGCAGTTTGTGACGTGTGTACAAAGCTTATAGAGTTCGATTCAAATAAGGCAAAACTGCAAATCTGCATGACCTGGCTTTAAGCTTGTTTATCAGGTTCCAGGGGTGTTTTATGCATTTTCCCTGTTACTGCCAGGTGTACGACTGTACAGGTGCATTGCCACTAAGCCTCGGGCAGCGCTATTATTTAAGAATACGTTGACTGTATCATATGCCCAGCCTCGGGCAGCGCTATTATTTAAGAATACGTTGACTGTATGCCCAGCCTCGGGCAGCGCTATTATTTAAGAATACGTTGACTGTATCATATGCCCAGCCGCGGGCAGCGCTATTATTTAAGAATACGTTGACTGTATGCCCAGCCTCGGGCAGCGCTATTATTTAAGAATACGTTGACTGTATGCACAATCTTTTTTTAATTAATTAATAAAAATAAGAAATAAATTATTATATTATTATTTATTTTAAATAGTTTTACCTTTAGGGGGGGCCTCGCGTTTAAATCTCGCACAGGGCCTCGCATTTCTCCCAGACGGCACTGCAGACAGTACAGTATATACAAATCAAATAAAATGTATTTGTAAGGCCCGACAACACACGTTAATGTCCCCATGGGCCGGACACGTCTTCTTTAAACAAGTCAAGAAGAAACATAACAATAAGTCAAGAACAAAACAAGAACACCATAAGGTCCAACAAATTTAAAATAAATGCAAATAAATGAATGAATGCAAACACTCCCAGACATACCCCACGCGAAGGTAAGGAAAAACTCACTAAAACCTAACAATAGGGAAAAATGCACCACAGGCAGTGTGGAGGAGAGAAACCTTAGAAGGGCCATTCAAGGGGGGATCTCCCTTCTTAGATGTCGGTGATAGTAGTGTTGCAGTCTGACAGTGGTAAGCATGCACTCATGTGTGTAGTGAAACACAGATGAGTGCATGCAATAGCAACTGAACATTTTGAACAATTTGAGATAGAGCTAATAGCGATAGCAACTGAACATTTTGAAAGCTTAAAGATAGAGCTGATAGCGAATCTATTTGAAGCACAGGGGCGGCGCAAAGAGGGTTGCGTCCTCCCCGTCTTAATCACGGGACGTTCAACACTCCGGTCATCGCTCCGAGACAGCCGGAGACAGGGAGATAGGGGGCGGCGCAGAGAGGGTCGCAACCTCCCCGACATCATCGCGGGACGTCCAACACTCCAGTATATAAAATACAGTAAGCCACAACCTGAACCAAAGAAAATGCACTGAAGACCAATATAAATTAAATACATAAGTGTAATATGAACAATATAAATGTGAAGTAACAACAACACTATTGTACTTGGGTGATTGCTTGATTGCAAGTTTTGGCCTGGATGTAGCCTATTTGAAAAAACAAATGTGTTCTGCTGATGTCACTCACTCTGGCGTGGGGTTGCCTCTGGCCTCACATGTCATAGTAAAGCTGTCGTCGAATGGGAGGGCAATGACAGGACTGGAGGTGTGGGCTGTTATTGTTGGCAGCTGCTCCACTGCAACATGAAGACACACACACACACACAGACACACACGTCACAGAGATGTGGAATACAGCACAGAATCGCTGTGCGAACCTCACAACTACTACAGTACATTCCCTTCTACGGCTGCTATCAAAGCATCACGACTCAGCATCACAACTCCTACACTTCAGCTCAGCCACCGCCGCTCAGCCATGCCAAGCGCAATGGGAGCAAAAAAAACTCCTTGTATTCTTTTCCCTCTATTGTCTTGTGTGAAATTCCATGTTGAGATGTCAGCAATGTGGAACAATCGCGTGCACAGCAACACAACACTGTGCATGTCCCAACCAATAAGGCTACCGCGGACTGACGCTGAACTAACAAGTCATACCAGGCGTACAAACCCTTCACAAAGCAACTTCGCGGCTGCACACTACACTGCACATATATTTCATTTCAACCTTTGTTTAAAATCGTAAGCATCTGAGGTTTCCCTCATTTACAGAAACGACGATTGTACAGTACATAATAAAAACAATATTCACAGAAATTTAAACACCAGAGTAAAAAATAAAAAACGTTTCAAAATCATTTAAAAATATCAACTAAAACAGTTACAGGTAGTCACACAATGGTCTGAAATCATACGTTTAAACATTCCAAGGGAAGGGAGAACCTCCAATTTCAGCGTGAGTCGAAGGACATTCCATGAGTTAGAGGCATCAAAGGAAAAGGCTGACTTCCCTAGCTCAGAAAAAATTTGAGGAACCCTAAGAACCATCCAGTCATTCGATCGAGTTGAATAGGTTCCAATATTCCAATCTAACAGTGAGGAGATATAAACAGGTTGTTTACCAATAAGGGCTTTAAAAATAAATAAATACCAGTGTTTGTTGCGCCTTTCTGCAAGAGAAGGCCAACCCACCCTATCATACAGGACACAATGGTGAGTATCATATCTGTCACCAGTTATAAATCTGATAGCTGAGTGATATGCAGAATCCAGAGGTTTAAGAGTTGATGCCGCAGCATGCCTATAAATTACATCACCATAGTCCAAAACTGATAAGAAGACTGATTCAACAATTATTTTTCTACTAAATAGAGGAAAATTGGATCTGTTTCTGTACAGGAAACCAATTTTCTGTCGCAGTTTAGAGGCAAGATTGTCCACATGGAACTTAAATGTTAATTTCTCGTCAAGCCACAGGCCAAGATATTTATACTCAGTGACGATCTCTCCATACAAGAGCCACTGACAGTAGATATCCTCACATCATCAAAGTTAATATTCCTTGCTCTTGAAAACAACATAAACTTTGTCTTACTAGCATTAAGAACCAATTTAAGACTAGTAAGGGCATCCTGTAGAGCATAAAAGGAAAGTTGCTATTTCTCAATGGCCAACTGTACAGAGTCTGCAATACAGTACACAATTGTGTCATCAGCATACAAATGGGCATGAGATCCATAAAAATAAGAAACAATATCATTAATATAAATTGTAAAAAGGACAGGACCCAAAACTGAACCTTGTGGCACGCCTTTAGTCATGGCCAAGAATTCAGATTGTGCTTGACCTAACTTCACACATTTGGACACATGGAACATGAACCTGATTTGGACACATGGAACATGTACCTGATTTGGACACATGGAACATGAACCTGATTTGGACACATGGAACATGAACCTGATTTGGACACATGGAACATGTACCTGATTTGGACACATGGAACATGTACCTGATTTGGTCACATGGAACATGAACCTGATTTGGACACATGGAACATGTACCTGATTTGGACACATGGAACACATGTTTGATACATGCTGTATAGGGGGGGGGGGTATTGTAATGTGCTACCAGCCAAATATTTTGCATGCTTGCATAGATTTGCGCTTGCATAGACTTGCTTGTACAGTACTTGCTTGTAGCTTTACTGACATACTGTCCTTATACCTGTATCACTGTACATATTATATTACAACTCTGTACATACATCTGATTAGCACTACACTACACTAAGTAAGTAGTACTAATTTGTATATGTTGTACCCGGTTTAATCACCTGTACATTGATTACACAATGATTAAATACCTGGGAACCTGGGCGCCCACACAACACTGGACATGTTTTGCAAAACATTAAATATCTTTGGAACCATTTTATGATAAAGACTCACTTTATTGTATCTGTATCTCTCCGTCAACATTTAAAGTGTATTGCTGTTGCACTTTACTGCTACATTTGCACTTTTTTACACTTTTTACTGTACTTGTGCTGTATAATGACAATGCATTTGAATCTAATCGAATCGAATCTATTCTAATATCTGCAACAGCTAGCATTTAATTGTTAGGATGCACTACAACTCGTACACCTTACTGTAAATTGTACCTAAATTGTACCTCATCCCATTCCTGCTTTGCACTATATAGTATTGTATATTAGTACATTGCATAGTATATTGTATATTGTATGGTAACTCAGTTACTTCTATTCTGCATCGAACATTGTATACATATGTCTATACTGAACACTGTGACTTCTATTTTTACTTCTATTTTACACGCTATACTATTTTATTTCATACTTACAGTATCTTGTCTAGCACAGTCTCTGGAGCGTAACAGTAAGAAGCATTTTGTATAAAAGTATTCTGTACTTCTGTATGACAACTATTAAAGAAACTTGAAACTTGAAACTTGAGGATGCTTTTGTGCACTTTTTCGTGAGATTATCAATTTCTAAATGGATCATTAAAGAGGACTACCGCCCAATTTAAGAATCCATGCATGTTATTCGTGGTGTCGGACAGCCCAGTCATGACCACTCTCAGCTAAAGGTAGGAATCAGAGAGAAAACTCAGTTTGAACCCTCCAAACTGAGATGTCAAATCTGGGCTTCTCCATAGACAATGAATGGGGTTCTGAGGCCATAAAATATCTGTGTGAGGTCTTACACCCAAATGATGTATCGGTTCTGTTTCAGACATTCTAGCAATGCTAGAATATAAACCTCATTGGGTGTAAGATCTCACACAAACATTTTATAGCCTGATAAAGTCCTATTCATTGTCTATGGAGCAGCCGCAGATTTTACATCCCAGTTTACATCACCAATTGGAGGGTTCTCTCTCTGCTTCTGCTTCTAGCTTTAGGAGAGTAAGTAAGTAAGTAAGTAAGTAAGTAAGTAAGTAAGTAAGTAAGTAAGTAAGTAAGTAAGTAAGTAAGTAAGTAAGTAAGTAAGTAAGTAAGTAAGTAAGTAAGTAAGTAAGTAAGTAAGTAAGTAAGTATTTATAAAGCACCTTTCATACATGTCATGTAGCTCAAAGTGCTGTACACAAACATAGGCATATATAACGATAAAAGCAATAAAGTCACAGTGATCAGTTAATATCAATGGTTGAAAAAAATAAATATTTAAGAAAAAATTTCGTAAAAATGAAAACAGTCAAGAAAGTTTGGGAGAATAGGTCCGCACAAACACGTCCGTTCAGTAGCAACCGGAAGTAGGAAGTGCACTAAACCAATGCACTTGTACAGTAGGTAGCAACGTTAGCTCTCATAACGTTAGCCAGTTAGGAAGTAGGAAATGCACTAAACCAATGCACTTGTACTTGTTTAGCAGCAACCGGAAGTAGGAAGTAGGAAGTGCACTAAACCAATGCACTTGTACAGTAGGTAGCAACGTTAGCTCTCATAACGTTAGCCAGTTAGGAAGTAGGAAATGCACTAAACCAATGCACTTGTACTTGTTTAGCAGCAACCGGAAGTAGGAAGTAGGAAGTGCACTAAACCAATGCACTTGTACAGAGTGGTGCGTGTTCACAAATACTGAACTGTTCCCCTTTAAGACGGAACCTGTAATTTCACCAAAATCTGAAGCAGCTCCATTGAGAGTAAATTAGGAAAAACGGTAAATGTGACCATCACATGTGTGGAGATAAGTGTGTATCTGCTAGCTAAGCATAATAATTATTTCCTGATTAAGGACTACTAAGGAGTAAAGCTCATTAAGCATGAAAACACATTACAACCTTCTGCACAACAGATGCACAACATTCTACCATTGGCACAGCTCCAGATTGTGCATCTTGATGACATCACATGATGTTAAATCTCATACATCGTCTTCATCACCACCATCCCAATCGTACCTTCCAGGGGGATGTTGAGGCTTGAGGCTCTGGAGGTCAAGGCCAAGAGAAGAGCCAGGCCCAGGGTCCACGGAGACCTCATCGCCCCCTCCACTGGTCAGTAGAGACGGTAGAGATGACAGGTTGAAGGCTTGGATCCAGATATCAGCTGGTATCAGTAGAGATGGTAGAGATGACAGGTTGAAGGCTTGGATCCAAATATCAGCTGGTGTCAGCTGGCACTCTGAGGGCACGGAGGATCTAGTAGAAACGGAAAGATGGGAGTTATGAGGTCACAGGAGTTATGAGGTCACAGGTCGCTTGTTCAGTTACAGATATATACATGTGTTTTCAACGGTAACGTAGTGGGATGGCCCCTGAAAGCCCCTGTTCTCACGGCAGAGCATCATAAATCTACAACATCCCAGATGAACGTTTTTTTTTCACAAACTAACTAATTGCAGAACAATCCTCTGAAAAAGTGGCATTGTTGTTGTTGTACTGTAGCGTATTTCCAACCAAAGCAAGGCAAACCTGAGGGCAATTATAACAACAAAGCAGACAACAAAAGGCATAAGGCATAACACAAAAACACAGCAACCGCAGATGTTTCGCAAATACACAAGACATACAATCCAAGAGTCCTACCTTATCCTCCCACTTAATGTAACCACTTCCATGACGGCAGAAACCTCGGACGACCACCCATCCTCTGAAGGCCATTGTGTTTCATTCATTGTGCTGCTCTTGTACGACAACACAGCGGAGGGCTTGTCTAGGGATTACCCTCTGAACTGCAAAGCCAGCCTGGTGGCATCGGATGGCATGCTTACAGTAAACCCTACTGGCACAACGGCTAAGCCGCTGGCTGCGAGGACCCGCTAGCGCTGAGAGACGGCAGGCTTGAAGACGGCCTGGCGCGTCGAGGCCCGTTGGTATTCCAGGGCTTACTCCTCCCGATGCCCAAACTGCAACTGCAGCACACTGGCACTGCCAAAATGGACTCAGGTGGGGGGTGTTCTTGACCAATCACGCGCCACCACATAATGACCTGCTATGCTACTACTCTGGGTTCTGCTGAAGACACGGCGGGGGGCTGCATGTGTCGTCCTTTAGTTAAGAAGGGGTTAATGTGGTAATTGCTGTACACTGGCTTCAGGATTAAACGGCTCGAATTTAGATTCAATTAAACAAATGGAGAGCCGGCGGAGGAGCATTCGTTCTCAATGAGGATCTCTGTGATTATCTTTCTGTCGATTGAATCTTGAAGCAGGCTGGTTAGATGGTGGATTGAATCCAAACTGGAGGGTATTACGAATGGTAGAACACACACACTCTTTCAAAAAACACACACACACACACGCACATGCACGCATGCACGCACACACGAATGTGCACACACATAACATGCATCAACAAACCATTCCCATAGGCATAGCCACAAAGACTAATGAGAAATGTGTGTGATTTACAGCAACATTCCTTACAAGTAGAAACATACTTTAACCCTAAAAAGCCATAGTGTCGTTGCTGAGCAGCAAGCCTACTCCTCCCACTGACAAGGCAGGCGCTGGGCCTTTTATCCAGACTTTAGTTGATCCTGACAACAGGACACCAACAAACCCTCTGACCTTTGTCCCAAAACATGCAAGTTTCATTCAACCTTACCAAAGCCTCTGTTTAGTGCAGAAGCCTGAAGGAACCCGGTGGATTAGGCAAATCGTTGAGCTTTACACGTGCATGCTGTCAAAACACCTGCCCCATAACTAGAATTAAACAAAGATAAAGAAATAAATCAAAGAGAGACGAGACAAAGAGAGAGGCTTTGTTTTGGGTCAAGGGATCTATTACCTGAACACATGGTAGTGGGTCTGGGACCCTCATCCCCTGGGACCCTTGTGCTCACTTAGCTACACTGCTAATCCTCATCTCCACATGCTGCCAGGCCAACCCCCCACAGGCTGCGTAAGTACGCGATTATTGATGAACGCACGCATGTGGGAAATACACATAGTCCATACTAGGCTAATATGTTCATGTTAATTTAACATTAATCCTAACCCTAAACCTAACCCTCTACCCTAAAATATTTCACTTTTTCTGGCCATAATGTGCTCACACTTGCACATCAAAAGCTTTTCACTTCTCTTTTCACTTCTCATGTCCAGAGCTTGGAATGCATGCAACAAGCACCCACTCACACTCACACTCACACTCACACTCACACACACTCTCACACACACACACACACACACACACACACGCACACACACACACACACACACACACACACACACACACACACACACACACACACACACACACACACACACACACACACACACACACACTTCATTCAAGTACTCACAGGCTTTGGTGTCATTGTATTCTTTAGTCCACCTTTAGCAAACAAATGTCAACTTAAAAAAAGCCAAGTACAGTAGCCCACAGGAGCAGCCAGGGGAGCATTCCAACAACAACTGTCTCAGACCAACATCTCTCAGTCTGTCCTGCCTTGAGGCTCACGTTTCTCCCATCCCTGTCACTGATGGAACGCCCCTCCTCTCCGCCTCTCCACTCCAGCGGCTAAAGGAGCGACGGAGATTCACTGAAGTGACATATGTCGCCAAAGCCTCTCACTTGGCAAAGAGGCTCCCTGTAAGCCTGTGACAATGACCCGGACAAAGCCCTCGCCGCGGGGCTATTGAGGGGGGCATTAAAGAAATGGGAGGGCAGGAAGTACAGGCATGCCTCCATCTCTCCCTCTCTCCCCATCTCCCTCTCTCTCTCTCCCCCTCTCTCTCTCTCTCTCCCTCCCTCTCCCCCTCTCTCTCTCTCTCTCCCCCTCTCCCTCCTTCTCCCCCCCCTCTCTCTCTCTCTCTCCTCTCTCTCCCTCCCTCTCTCTCTCTCTCTCTCCCTCCCTCTCTCTCTCTCTCTCCCTCTCCCTCTCCCCCCCATCCTGCCTTCCACTAAAGATGCACGCCCATTTACACCCGACTCCAGCTGAATGGTTTCAAGGCACTGTGGCCCAGCAGCTCCATTGAAAAGGGAAGGGAGTCATCATTCTTTAGCGGGACCGGGGCTTTTGTGGTAGTAGTGTGCACTGTTGCCCAGTGCTGGAGGGTAGCAATAGTGTAAGCTTGGATGTACGTACGCCTGACAGGCTACTGGGATAGTACTTTTACATCATAGAATCACTTTTGCTACTTTTATACTAATGACCTTTGACCCGATGTCAACCTAGAGAATGGCTGAGCCTAATTAGTCAGGTGTCACCTTTTAAGAAAAGAAAAAGGCAGTTGTCATCACTCCTAATTGACCGTATCCACATCTGTGCAAACGAGAGAGAAAACAACGCTGAAACGTCTAAAACACACCTGAGCAGACGTACGTCTGAGGCCGTGTATACAAAGCTAAGTGCACAGGTCCATGGAGGATGGCTGTGGCGGTGTGACTGAACAGTCACCTGCATGGATGCTGTGGGGAGTGTGGAGAACTGGAGTTAGTGCCAGAGAGACCAGGCTAATACATATACTGGTATATTAGTATATCAGTATATATTATATATATATATATATATATATATATATATATATATATATATATATATATATATATATATATATATATATATATATATATATATATATATCAGTATTATTTTGTTGCTTTATATTACTTTATTATACTTTACTATATACTGTACTTGTACTTTATTATTTGTTACTTTATATACTTTATAGTAGTTGAAGTAGAAAGCTTTATTGACATTGCACAATACAGTACAACGAGATTGGTTTGTGCAGCACCTAAAATAACGATACCTACATACCCACTCTATCACACAACACATCCATGATGTACCCATACATACATACATTTGTTGTACCCATACGCACTGACACCCCACACATTCATGTACCCACTCATAACATCTGCTACATATGCACTTATTCACAGGAACACTAAAAAGGAGGCGGCTGGGTGGCGCAGCGGAGATTGCGCTCGTCACCAATGCAAGAGACTCCGGTGTCAAATCCGGGTGTCAGCATTGCCTCCGGCTTGGGCCAGCAGGTGGAAGTCGATGGGTGGTGATTTGGACGTTGTGGACAGCGACTCTTACAGGTCGGTTGGGGGACGCCTGCACAGCAGAGACAGGAAGTAGCGGGGGTAGTGTGAGCCTCCCAATGCGTTACACCTCGCCAATGAGAGTCTGCGCTGGCAGGTGAAAAGATGTGACAGGCTGCCTCCTCGTGTACCGGAGGGGACACGTGATGCAAGGCTTCTATCCTCTCTACAACCGACCAGTGGGAGGCATAGTCGAGCAACATTCAAGACAGGGGAGGGGAGAATTGGAAACACGAAATTGGGATGGAAGAAAAATTGAAAATAAGGAGAAAAAGTGGATAAAAAAAGGAACATTAAAAAGGTTTAAAAAAAAAAAGCATTGCAAAATCATCACAGTAGAAAAGAAATATTGCGGAAAATATGCAATATTAGTTTTTACTGTGATGATTTTGCAATGCTTTTATGCTTTTATGTTTTGTTGTTGATTTTAACAAAGTATACTGTTCACCTCATTCCAATAACTTTTATTGCAGTAAAATGTGATTTATTTTTGGTATTATTATTATTATTATTATTATTATTATTATTATTATTATTATTATATATATATATATACTGAATATATATATATATATATATATATTTTCCCCCTATCAATACTTGGCATCACTGTATCAATATAATATTGGCACGCAAAATATCACGATATATTGCTGTATTGATTCAACCCAGCCTAACTCCTCCACACCCCAGGGAGACTAGGAAATAAAAAAGACCAACCCCAGACTTCCCAGGTTTTTGACAGGTGTTTTCTGGGCGATGTCATGCGATGTCATGCTCCTTAATTTCACATGGCAGATAAAACAAACCACAAATGCATCTTCATCAGTAGAATTCTGATGATCTGGCAATATAGCAATCCCCTGTTGTGACTAAATAACAAGGTCTGCCCTGCCCCGTGGCTTTGTTATGATGATGCATTTTCCCCAGAACCACAGTCCTTGCCTTTCCTGCTAATTACTGGGCTTTTACATCTGACTTTGCCGAAAAGGTCACAAACACACAGTAATTACCAAATACCTCCATCAGAATGAAACCTGTACACAGGGTAGATCAGTAAACTAGCTCCAGAATGAAACCTGTACACAGGGTAGATCAGTAAACAGAACGTCATTAGATGAGTGGGCTAAACAAATCCAAAAGAATATTTGTGTGTAATGAAGCCTTGTAAACAGATATGTCTAAATACACATTTCCCCCACATCCGTTTTCAAACAATTCCCCGTCCACGACAGCAGTGTTTTAGAAAATCTCGTAAGAGCAATTTAAAACGCTCACATAAGCATGCCAGGCCAGTAGGTGGCAATAATGGGTCACGTCAAACCCATAGAAGAACAATGCGAGCGTGCCTATTGAGCATCTTCTTGAGCGATGAAAACTATTAGGCACAATATATTGTAAAGAAGTAATTAAAGCTAGCAACAGGGATCAAACATAAACAAACCGGTATAGCCTTCTGTTCCTGGTGCACGTTCTGTTCCCATCATGATCAATACATAAAACAACCGTTGCTATGTGCAGATTGAGGTCATATGTAGAACTGAGCTTTCAAAAGCCATGTGTGGACGGGCCTGAGTATAATCAGACAGGAAGGCAAGACATGAGGAAACCCTCAGGTATCTTCTCTTACACTGTAAAACAATACACCTTGTTGCGTTCCAATGAGTCAAGGCTTATTGTAATGAATATGGAGCCACAATGGACGTCAAACTCCACCCCCCTTTTTTTTATTGGCATTCATTCAGTTTTACAAATAAATTAGATGCAAGTAACCTTTTGTATTTTACAAACTAAGAGATGAAAAGGATAAAATATTTAGAAATAATTGACAGAGGATTAAAAACAAACAAAAATACACACAAAACTAAACCAAACGAAACAAAAAAGGGGGGGTTCAAGTTGCTGAATGATGCGGTGTGACAATGACATATGTGTTCTCCAGAGTCAGACAAGAAGATAGATACCAGCTTCCTCTCTGTATGATTTTATTTTATTTTATTTTATTTGACATTTAAAAAAATACAAGATTCCAGAAAAACGTCAAGGATGCTACACAAAAAAGTCAAGATTTATTTCCATTGTTGTCCTTGGTCTGAGACAGACAAGCAATACAAAACATGACCATAAATAACAATTTGACAAACTACATAGACATGAACATTTTAAATGCAGTACAAAATGCAACAATGTATCAGACACCATTTTCATGCATTTTAAAATCTAGTTTTTGACATTGTCAATCGCCATGATTTTACCTTTTTCTTAAAATTGTGCTGGCTACTGATGCATTTTAGCTGTGAAGGTAGCAAATTCCAATTTGTGGCTCCCCAGAATTTAATGCTGGCTCTGGTGTTATGGGTATGCATGTCCCTGTTCCACTGAAAATAATTTGTAAGATAAGAGGGGGCCCTATTATTATAAATGTTGTGAACTATGTTGAGCTGAAGTTGAACGGACCTGGCTTCCAGAGGGAGCCAGCCCAGCAACTGGAAGTGTTGTTTGCCCACATGTGCTCTGGAGGCTAGTCCTAGAGTTAATCGGATGAGTTTGTTCTGGGAAACCTGTAACTTATCTTTTAAAACTTTGGTCAGACCTCCGTACCAAGAACAGATAGCATAGTCGAAGCAACAAGAAACAAGAGAATTTGCCAGAATGCGAAGACTTTCAGGGTCTAGTAAATGTACTTTCCTTGTCAGAAATGTAGTTCTGCCATTCACCTTGCTCATAGTTTTGAGAGCCATGGATTCCCCGCTCAGGCTGCTGTCTAGGTGGCAACCTAGATAGCTTATACACTTTTTTGCTGCAAAAAGCTGTCCCTCGAGATTTATGCTGGGCGAGACCAGCTTCCGCAGCCTGGGTTGGGAACCAAAGATGATGTATTCTGTTTTGGTCATAGAGATCATTTATTGTCAATGAGCCAATGTTTTATGGTAGAGATGTTCAGTAGAAAGCTATCCAGCTGCAAGCTAGCCTGTATCCGCTTCCATTAATTTGTGCTAAGCTAGGCTAGCTTGCAGCTGGATAGCTTTCTACTGAATGCTAAGCGCATTTCCAATAATGTTGGCAGGTTCCGTTAAAGACTAAATTCAGCATAGTCCAGGAAGGAATGCCACATTTTCTCAAACCTGTCAGCAGGTCCACCAAATATAAACCTGGGTTTCTCTAGCTTTGTGTGATATCTTAACCATAACATATAACTGGGAGACTGTAGGTTTTTCCAGTTAGGAGAATTAGCCTTTGGGACGCAATTGTGTATTTAGCCCCTCTAAGAGGATAATCCTGTCCCGGGTCGCCGAATATGGCAATCAAAGGATCAGGTTCCATGCCCAAAAACATCTGAGTTTGGAAAATAGATTCAGGACAGAACATGTGTGCTGCAGGGAGCTGGGAGCTGCTTAAATCCATCACTAATAGAGTCTACATCAGGATATATTTTGCCATGTTTTAATTTGGAATAATAAAGATGATGTAATACACATATTCCATACTAGGCTAATATGTTAATGTTAATTTAACCTTAATCCTAACCCTCTACCCTAAAAGATTTCACTTTTTCTAGCCATAATGTGCTCACTTGCACCAAAAGTCTTCACTTCTCATGTCCAGAGCTTGGAATGCTTGGAACCTTGAACTGGATTAGCCCATGCCTAAAGCATATTGATGCTCTATGTCAGAGGGAACGCTGTTCCTGTGAGGATTCGCCTGTCCCTGGACCTTTTTCCTGTGTTTTCCCTGTCTACTCTCCTCTACTCTTCACCAGCCCCCACCCTTGCGATGATTTACTCTCCTCTACTCTTCACCAGCCCCCACCCTTGGACATCCTTGATCCTCTACCTTCACGCACCTGTTGGGAGTTTGCAATCACCTCGGGAGAGTACATAAGTTGCAGACTCCCCTCCAGTCCTTGTCGGGTCGTTCTGTGTTCTGGACTCTGTGTTCGTTCTGTATCTGTATCTGTGTACACTCTGTGTTCATGGAGTTCTGTACGTTACCATCCTGTACGTTACCATCACCTGCCGCGTCTCCGGCGTGAGACGACGTGCCAGCCATCACCACCTGTCGCCGTTTGCCTGGAGTGGGACACCGTCTTCGCTCTCTAATTCTCTACGGGAGGTTTTCCAGTGTTCCCACTCCAGACGTCAAGCCGGCTCGTCATCGCTCCCGATTCCACGGGAGGAAGGCGTCTCTTCGTGATCCTCGTTCCTGGGGGTGAGGCTCGTCGTCGCTCCCTAGTATTCCACGGGAGGACGGCGTGTGCCCATCCCGTTCCCCTTGGACCCAGGCTCGTCGTCGCTCCCTAGTATTCCACGGGAGGACGGCGTGTTCCCATCCCGGTCCCCTGGGACCCCCTTTGTTCTGCGCTGCCCGTCTGCAGCATCCGAAGAGGAGGAAGAGGATCTCCGTGCCAGGCCCGGCTGTCGGGCCCCTGTTCCCGTGCCAGGCCCCCGCCGTCGGGCCCCTGTCCCCGTGCCAGGCCTCCGCCGTCGGGCCCCTGTTCAGATTCAGATTCAGATTCAGATTCAGATTACTTTATTCACCATATTGTACAGGTACAAATGGAACGTGATTTGACATTTCAGTGCATGATTATTCACAAATAGGAACAACAAAATAATAATAATGATAAATAAATAAGTGCAAAACAGGACAGAACAGTGAGACAACAATAAGACAGTAAAGTGCAGTGGTAGTGGTAGGGGACATGGATACAGTGCAGCATAGTTCAAGTCCAGAAGTCCAGCCCTAGCAGCTCGCCATAGAGGGGGGGTGGAGCAGGGGGACACCTGACTCGTTAACCAGGCGAGCTGCTGAGGGGAAGAAACTCAGTCTGTGGCGGGACTTTAGTGTCTTGGGCAGCCGTAGCCGCCTGCCGTGGGGGAGCATGTTGAAGAGGTTGTGACCCGGGTGGGCGGGGTCTGCCATGATCTTCCTCGCCCTCCTCAAGGCCCTGGTGGAATGTAGGGACTCGAGGGAGGGAAGGGGGCAGCCGATCACCCTCTCCGCCGAGCGTATCACCCGCAGCAGCTTGGCCTTGTCTCTGACTGTGGCTGCAGGGAACCAGGTGATGATGGAGAGGGTGAGGATGGACTGGATGATGGCGGTGTAAAACTGGACCATCATGGTCCTCGGCAGCCTGAACTTCCTCAGCTGACGTAGGAAGTACATCCTCTTCCGGGCCTTTTTATTGAGAGCGATGGTGTTCAGCTCCCATTTTAGGTCCCGGGAGAGTGTCATGCCGAGGAAGCGGCAGGACTCCACAGAGGCCACCGGGGTACCTCCCAGAATGATCGGGGTGGGGGGGACTGCCTTCCGCCTGAAGTCCACTACCATCTCCACTGTTTTCTGGGCGTTGAGGTCCAGGTTGTTGCAGCTGCACCAGCTCAGCAGCCTCTCGATCTTTCTCCTGTAGGCGGACTCGTCCCCCCTGGATATGAGACCCACCAGGGTGGTGTCGTCCGCAAACTTCAGGAGTTTGACCGAGGGGTGCAGAGAGACGCAGCTGTTGGTGTACAGGGAGAATAGTAGTGGGGACAGAACACCCCCGATTGGCCTTCTCCTTCCCAATCCTAAGCTGACACAGCTGGGCAGTAAACCAGGGTTTGTCATTGTTATAGACTTTCCTGGAGCGGGAGGGGACACACTCCTCCTCACAGAAGCCGACAAATGACGTCACAGTCTCTGTGTAATCGTCCAGGTTGTTCCCGTGCCAGGCCTCCGCCGTCGGGCCCCTGTCCCCGTGCCAGGCCTCCGCCGTCGGAACCCTGTCCTCATCCCTGTAAGCAGCTCTGGCCCTCGCCCTGTCCAAGGCCTTAACCCTGTTCTCTGTCCCTGTCTCCAGCCCGCCTCTCCGGGCCTCTGTCCCTGTCCCCCTCTCCAGTGCCCCTGGTCCTGGCCCTGACACTTAGCCCTGGTCCTTAGCCCTGGCCCTTAGCCTTAGTCCCTTAGCCTGTTCGCCTCTTAAAGGCACAGTGCCGCATTTTCCATATAGTCTTTGACTCTAGTGTTTTTGTGTTCTCCCTTAAAGGGACTGTGCCGCTTTTTGTTATGTAATAAATAAATGCCCTGTTTTGGCTTACTCTCATACCTGTCTTGTGTTGTGCGATTGGGGTCGGTTACAAACCATAACAGTTCCCATTATAGGTGAGTTAAAATATATTACATACACAGTATTCATGTGTTCACAAGCCCAATTACTTAATAAATTCAGTCAATTAAAGTTGATAACATTTTCTAACAAACATTAGTTGATGTGTTAACAACCCCAATAACTTATTTGCATAACTGGCTTAAATATACCCATCCCAGGCTGGGTTTTCAGATTCAGATTCCTTTATTGTTACGTCATTCAGTACCTTACAGCAAAAAAAGAGTGAAATTCAATTTGTTGTGGTTCCTCAACCATAGCAGCATCCAATAATATAAATACAATAAAATGTGCATAGAGTAAGAATAAAATAAGATAAAATATGATAGTGATGCACCGATGTGAAAATTGTGGCCGATACCGATAACCGATATTAATATTGCTGTTCTGGCCGATACCGATATTTACAGATGTCGATATCTCTGTATAGAAAACACTTTTTTATGATAATCAAATTGTAGCTGAGGGGCTACACAACCCTGACTGTATTTAAATAATGAGCTTGACAAATAATAAATGATTAATTAACCAATATTAAATATACACAAGATGGTGGACACTCTATTAACTGGGAGGGGACAGGGGTACCAAGTTGAATAATCACATTTAATGTTTAACATAAAACACACATGTATGTATATGTAACATTGATTTCCCTATACAAATACAATTTATATGCAACAATGTCCGAATGAATTATACAATTTATAGGCAACGAATGTCCGAATTATTATAGGTCCTAAACTAATGGTACCAGATCGTTGAAGCTCTGAATGGAGGGGGGCGTGGTGAATAGCCAGGGGGAGAAAGACGAGGACGGAGACGATGTTCTCTGGAGCTCCTACTCCAGAGGCTGATGCAGAGTAGACCCGTGGGAGACAGTCCTGTCGTCGCTGGATAGGGGGGTCTCGTACGGACCGGGTTCCTATAGTCCAACGCCCGAACTTCGGGTTCAATAGCTAGCTAGCCTTTAATGCTAAGGCTAACCAGCACGCAGTCCGCAGTAGCTAGCTGAATCCAGAACGCAGCCGAACTCAGCCCAGTCTCTTCACCGTCCTTTGCTATCTGCACGTCGGCAGATCTATATCGAAGTATGTTACTTCAATTCTCCCAAACTATATCACGCTGCCGTTTCCAACTCGTAGCTCACCAACGTTTTAATTACATCTCACTAGCAAGCCAGCTCTCTCGTAATACGCTGTAGCTGTTTTCCTGCTGCTCTACTCTACAGGTGCATGGGCTCACGCTGTCTACGGCGCGATGAAGGGACATATGAAAAGAGGCGAATGATAAAAATACTCTCAGGTAAATAAACAGCGTAAATATATATCTTATACAAATAAACAATATATAAGGTATAGAAAATAATAAACGTGGACTTTAGGTATTAATCTGGACCTTCAGAACACAAATAAAGAGCTATTTTCCAAAACGCTTTTTTTTTTTTACTTTTGTAACTTATTTTCAGAAATTACTGATATTTTGAAACTATTTAAGGCCAAAACATGTAAAAAAATATATATATATAAAAATAATAATAATAATAATAATAATAATAATAATAATAATAATAATAATAATAATAATAATAATAATAATAATAATAATAATAATAATAATAATAATAATAATAATAATAATCATAATCATAAATAAAAAAATTCTTAATTTTTTTATATCGGCCCAATCTTAATATCAGACCGATACCGATGTGTAAAAAAAACTGCCATATCGGCCGATATTATATCGGCGGCCAATGTATTGTGCATCACTCAAATATGACTAAAATAAAGATGACTATACATTAGGGGTGTAACGATGCATCGATTCTAATGTGACGATTCAACTGCATCGATTTGAAAATGTTAGAATAGATTATAATCGAAATTAATCAAAATAAAAAAATTTAAATATATATATATATTTTTTTTTTATCTACTTTTTCTCCCATTTTCTATTTTTCTCCCATCCCAATTTCATATTGTCCAATTCTACCCTCCCCTGTCTCGAACACTAAGGCCATGCCTCCCACAGGCCGGCTGCAATGTGGACGAAGCCTTGCATCACGTGTCCCCTGCGGTACACGAGGAGGCAGCTGTCGCATCTTTTCACCTGTACAGCGCGATCTCTCAGCGGCGAGGGTCTGCGTGGGAGGGACACGCCGCCCCCGTTGCTTCCTGATTCTGCTGCGCAGGCGCACCAACCGACCTGTAGGAGTCGCTGTCCACAACGTCCGATCCCCACCCACCAGCTTCCCACCCCTAACACAGCCAATTGCGTTAGTATGAACGACCAGCCAAGCTGGTAGCAATGCCGAGAGCTGGGCTCGAACCCAGCATCTCCGGCATTAGTGGCGAGCGCCTTGCCCACTGCACCACTTAGCCGCCTCTATATATATTTTTTTAATGTTTTTCTTTGTGTCAAATGTGCCATCTTTGCATAATTTACCTACATTTGATTGCTTTTGTTAACTTTAATAGTGTCCCAGCCTTTTGTATATACCAATCCCAAATCATTATCCAAAGCAGATTTCAGGAAGTGTTATGCAACTAGATAGTGTATATAACAGTTGTGATTGGAGGATCAAGAAAAGATTGCAGGGTTTGATATACAGGTCAATAGCACCATCTTCTGCTAGGTATTCATCCACTCAACATTATGTATTAACGTCACACACACACATGCACGCACACAAACACACATAGGATTCGACGACATAGCCAAAATATCATATACAAATATTTGTTCGACTGTATTAGTTTCTTCCAGCACAAACTACAGTGTTTTTGATGTAGTTTAATGTAGTACAGTTGTCACGGTGGTACTCCATTCAACATAGTCTATTATTGTCCTATTTCCATTGCAACTTCTTTAAAATACCGTTATTTAAAGTCAATTAGTACCAATAGTAGTAGTATAGTTTGGGTCACTAAAGATTGCCTTCAACAACCCCCTCCTCAAAATGACTTGGCATAGTTCACACACACTGATACAAACACCTTTATCCATGACTGTATATCTTAAAATACCTCCCAGCTGGCAAATGTATTCTGACCAAAACCAGATGCTCTGTCAACACAGGTAGTGAATGACAGTGTTGATGAAACATCAGTCGTTGCCGGAGGCCGGCAAACACACTTCCACTCGCAAACAAACACCACTTGTTGTCTTATGCACACAAAAAAGCTCGCCCATTTCTAGTTTGCTTTATGCAAAGTAGTCCTCATAAGCCTATAATCGTCGAGTCGAACGAGTTTGGCTACTCAGGTTTTTCTCTGTCTTAAAATTCAGAAAGTCACTAAAAGACATGATAAGGGAGAATCCATAATTAAGCATGTTTCTCTGGAGTGCTCCAGAAACGCTCTCAAGCATGTGTTCCGTCCGGCCGAGATATGCTGTGCAGCCTATTAAAACTGGTTCCTAATCCACTGCTCGGGAATTTCAAAGGGTTTTAGTTTGGTCGACCGAGTCAGGTAAAGAAGCGCTCATCAAAACCTGTCATGGATGAGTAGAGCCTTTGAGTACGGCTGTCTGCGTGTGTGTCTCTCCGTCTGCGTGTGTGTCTCTCCGTCTCGTCCATCTGTTGAATGGTATGTGCGTGTCTTCATGTGGATGTTATGTCTCGAGTGCCTTGTCAGCCTGCTCTCTGTATGTCGCACACACAAGACGGTGACAAAGTAGACACTATCTAGGAATCTGTCTTGACCGGCGGTATCTTCACCTAATGTATAGCTTCGACTATTACTCTTTGAGGATCAAAATCCATCAATGTTATCCTTCCATCTACGTTATCATGCCATCTTAAACCTGATGGTAATAACGAATGAACGCCTTTGGTTATCTTGACAGGTTCGGCTCGCCTGGTTTACAACGTTGTTCCGCAACTTCAGTATCTGTGGTTGTAGGCTACACCACACAGGTAAATAATGAATAATAGACCTACATGCAGAGCTACGGAGCACATACCAGTTATATCACTGAATCACTCCATACACGTCCCTGTCTCTGCCATGTCCTTAATCACATCCATATTGGGATCGGCACATTTGACTCATGTAGTCGGCTAACCCACTTCAACTGTGTATAGCTGTTAGCAAGTGTGGAGAATGGCTAAGCTAAATCTGGCAACATTTCGCAGGCCTATTGGTTATTAGTAAAGTGTGTAAAGAATACACATTCTCTTTTACAACTACTGTACCAGTCATGTCACTATAGACCCTATAGTCCCACTATAGTCTCTTGCAGCAGTCTCTGTTGACACACATGATTGAAGGTCGAAATAGAATTATGACCTTACCTTAAGGTGAGCACTTCTTTTGATTTGTACCTGTCAGTGCTGTAACATGTCTCTCTCTCTCTCTCTCTCTCTCTCTCTCTCTCTCTTTCTCTCTTTCTCTCTTCTCTCTCTCTCTCTCTCTCTCTCTCTCTCTCTCTCTCTCTCTCTCTCTCTCTCTCTCTCTCTCTCTCTCTCTCTCTCTCTCTCTGAGTGCCTGCCTCAGTAAGCTAATAATCATCTCGCCCTGGAATCCACACCAACAAAACAACCAGCCCCTGACAGCCCTGAGCTGTCACACAACCTAAAAAAAACAACACATGCACCACAAAAACCTGTACTTCCAGTGAAGGAAGAGACTTCACTTCCAGTGAAGGAAGAGACTTCACTTCCAGTGACGGAAGAGACTTCACTTCCAGTGACGGAAGAGACTTCGCTTCCAGTGACGGAAGAGACTTCGCTTCCAGTGACGGAAGAAACTTCACTTCCAGTGAAGGCAATGGGTTGCTCGACTTCCTCGACGAGCATGCTACCACTACGATGAAAAACATGCGGGAGCATGTCTCACATTTCAAAGTCCTTTGAAGGAGAGTCCAATCAAAACATTGCAAAGCAGGGAGACGCGTGGACATACGTCTGCCTCCAGTGTGGTCTGATAGAAACTATTTGTTTGTCTTTTTTCCCCCTGTCGACGGGCCACCGGTTGATATGTCCCTGCAGATGATGAAGGTATTGATTTGTTTGGATGTGGGTTGAACTTGTGGTCGTGCTTCAGAGCTGATTGGGTTTGGCAGTTAGATCGGAGTGCGTAGTAGCGTGAAAAAGGTTCTGAGGTCACCACAACATATTGACCCGCTTGCCACTATTGTCACCATATTCCAACACCACCAGAATAGTCATTCCATTTCATCCACTTGACCTCCAGCACGAATTAATCTGCAGAGAGAGCATGCATTATGTGTGGGAGCCTATTTTGGTGGAGGCACGTCACTCGTTTGTGTGCGTGCGTGTGTAGACAAGCTCACACAGTCAGGGGTTAAGTGGCAAGTGGTGAGTGGTGAGTGGTTAGCGCTCAGCGTGCTGCACGGAGCCACGCGAGGAACTGCTACTAAATGGGAGCTCGTCTGGCATCCAGAAGGTTTGGCAAGCCGCTGCATTTTCACCATCAGCACAACGCCGTCTCCAGAGTTTGGGCATTTCCCTACCACTAAATATTTATTGACCTTTCAGCAAGAGTTCTCTGCTTCACAACAACAAACAAACACAGGGATTAATTAAGTTAATATAAGATGCTGGGGATATAACATTTTTATTAAAAATGTATCATTTAATCAAAAGAACAGCACACAGCCACAGACAGAGCGGTTGCTTCACTCTGTGGAAAAAACATCCCCTGGCAGCGATGAGAGACATTCAGAAGATAAATTAGCAGGAGCAGCAGAGAGGGAGAAAGAGAGAGAGAGAGAGACAGAGAGGATGAGAGATAGAGAGAGAGAGTAGAGGGTGACAGTCACACTCTGCTTCCTCCCCGCAAGTGCCCACCAGCAGGCCTCTTCACACCTTAGTTGGCCCTTCTAACACATTCATCACCACTGCTGGTGCAGAGAGAGAGAGAAAGAGAGAGATAAAGGACTAGTATGACTTCAGCAGAAATACTGTGCGCTACAGTCTGCTCTAAGCTAGTGTTTAGTTACAAATACAAAATAGTTGCGATTATCTCGTATAATTGTGATCACATGATTATTCCATTATCGCAGCAGCACATAATCATTGTGACTGACTATAACAGCAGCACATAATCATTGTGACACACTGTAACAGCAGCATTTGACACTATATATTCTAGATCTTGAGTGGTTACTGTGAAGAATGCAACGGCATGTAAAAGATACCGTGACCGTGATCCCAATTAAAAATCTCTGAACAGAGAGTGGTTCACTTTCTCCGTCCGTAGGAGAAAAGGTGAGCCTGGTGGTGATGAGTGCTGCTCCGCGTGAATACACCTGTTGACACCCAGACAGCGGCTGCCCCCTTCTTCTGTCATCTCACTCTCATTCTTTTCACCAGTAAAAGAAAGAGATGAGAGAGAGGGAGAGAGATATGGAGAGAAAGAGGGAGAGTGAGAGACAGACAGAGAGACAGACACAAAGAGAGAGAGAGAGAGAGAGAGAGAGAGAGAGAGAGAGAGAGAGAGAGAGAGAGAGAGAGAGAGAGAGAGAGAGAGAGAGAGAGAGAGAGAGAGAAAGAGAGAGAGAGAGACCCACGCCCTTGAGACTGTCATGACAAATACAATTTATTCAGGTTTAGAGTTAACAGCTGGTGCATCGCTCTCTCCTGAGGATTAGTGTTAACTAAGGATCCTCAGACAAAAATAAAACATCTCAATGGGTGAGGCCTGCCCAGTCTTGTAGCAACTACACACACACCCTCTCACACACACACGCACGCACGCAAACACACGCACACGCACACACACACACACACACACACACACACACACACACACACTCACACTCACACTCACACTCACACTCACACTCACACACACACACACACACACACACACACACACACACACACACACACACACACACACACACACACCCACTTCCCCTGTGTTCCCTCCCCACCGTCCCTCTTACACCAAAAACTGACTTTGGAGCTGTCATTCCTCACTGAATACAAAAGGAAGACAATAGGCCTGTCCTCCTGTCATTTTGAAAACAGATACAGTTCCTTTCTTCGACAGGCTCGCACCTGCAGTCGGCGCTTTTCTTCTCAACCCACGGCGTCGGCGGGAAGCGATACTTGAGAGTAATCTCACCGCCGCCTTAACTATTATTTGACCGGATGAAAGGGTGCGAGCCGCAGCGCCAATCCCATAAGTGATTTTGACGCTAAACAGCGTTATTCACAATCCGGGCGTATGAAAACATCGGAGATCTTCGGTAATCACCTTTAATGCTCTGCATTTGGAGGCACAACAGCAAGCTTTGATCATTACTTAGGTAGTGCGTTTTCATGAATTAGTGTTCTACAAACAATCAAATGAAAGGAAAGAGTTATTCAGGGGCCAATTTCAGGTGAGATAAAAAGGGACTAAAATCTGCGCCGACAGTGAACCCCCATAAGCTAGAGATTTTAGGGACAAGTGAACTACAACAACAGTTTACCTGGCAACCAGCCCCTCTTGTTAAGATCGAACAAATTACCCACTCCTGGTATTAACATTTACGCAGAACCATCAAGAATGGATGACTCGTCCACCTAATCGTGACGAGCGTCGCTGTATCGTGTCAAGAGAATAAGGCTCCTGAGTCATCCACACTTCACAGTCCCGCACGCATTCCACACGCATTCCGCAAATATCATTAAATCTACAGCAAGCTCTGACATGGACTGACAGAAAAACCCTCCCGCCGATAACAGACAAGGCTTTCCGCGGTGCACTCTGGGATTGTAACTGGCAATATGCAACGCAATTAGCCTAATTAGCCTACTGAAAAGCTAGTTGTGAGAAAAACAACAGATTCACGTATGTGAGTCACTATCACAGCCTGTCATGAGTTATTGCTTTTATGAAACGGTCACCAAAATTATAAACACACTCCAATTTGAAGTTTCTATTGATAATTGAATAAACAAGTTATACAAGGAAATATATCCTCCTGACTGTGAGATGGTTGTTGCTGTGCAACGCACACTAGCTTATTTATTTTTAGCCCCGCTAGTGAGAGAACAGTGACAGCCTGTTGCAGCAGGGATGATATCCTTGTGACAATAGCTGCTAATCATTGGAAGTGCTTAATCTCCAGTCTGAACTGTTCGGACCAAGCGTTAATTGGTTTACTAACTACCACTAATGTAATACTGTAGCTAGACAGCCCAACAAACATGAAGTTAAAGAGGCAGTTCACCTAAAATAAAATATATTATATATAATATAATAATTCCACCTTTCCCGGAGTGCTGTCTATCCATTCAGATTGTTTCAGTGTGATTTGCCTAGTTTTGGAGATATGTGCCATAAAGATATCTACCTTTACTCCAATACAATGGGGCTAAATGGCACTCGGCTTGTGGTGCTCAAAACACCAAAATATGTATTTGAAAAACTCAAGAGAAATGTCTCTTTCCAGAAATCATGACCCGGTTACTGAAGATAATCCACAGACCTTGTTGTGAGCAGTTTCATGAGGGAACTATTTTCTACCAAACTACACCCACTACACTACCAAACTACATTCAGCTCCATTGGGTTGGAGCTACGGCAGATATCTCTACGGCAGATATCTCTATGGCAGATATCTCTACAGCAGATATCTCTATGGCTGGCAGATATCTCTACGGCAGATATCTCTACGTCAGATATCTCTATGGCAGATATCTCTACAGCAGATATCTCTATGGCAGATATCTCTACGGCAGATATCTCTATGGCAGATATCAAACCAAGGTCCCAACTGAATTCGGTCAAAGAACCCAGGGCGCCTATTGCAAGATAAGAATCCTGGCCAAATGCTACCTAATCATCCCTCCCCCTTAATTGGCTGATATCAATTCCTTTATCCTGAGCCTTTCAGCCATTGTGTAGTGTGATGTGTGCCTGGTGCCAATGAATGGCAGCCATTGAGCCTGTGTAGCACAAAATAATAATAAATAATATTGGAGATGCATTTTGAGGATGGTGGTATTGCTAGTTTGAATAATCTTGTGTGTTACAAAAAAGTTAATAGTTTTAATATTGGATTTGAATAAATATAATATAATATTTCCCATATTGTATTTACATGAGACCATTTTATTACATGATATTACAAATACAATTGTATTATTTACATATACCATGCACTAAAACTATTTCTGCTGTTTGTCTGAAACAAGCCCACCAGCTTCGGGAGGCCTCCCCCAAATGAAAGGGCATCTAGGGGAAACACTAAACAATGTTCCTGCCTTGCGTACACAGTAGTTTCTGCTGCCAGAGTGTGTATTTTGCCTACTACAGCCTGTCACCACCACAGGCAACCTAAGAACCAATAGGGCTGGATATGGTCTAAAATGTATATCACGGTATAATTTGAAGCATAGACGGTAACGGTATATATCACGGTATATTAATTTATCTTAAAATGTCTATATAAATGCTTCTGACGGGGTAACACACTGGTATGGCAGCTATTACTGTACTCTTGTATTACTAGGACATATTTCACATAGTACAGAGGTATTTTAAGAACATTTATTGTGCAAAACTGCAATAGAATAATGCAAAACCTTTTCTCAAGTTACTTCCATCCCTGAAAAATTTAAGGTTATGTATATAACCAAGTTCTATGAGTTATGGTGACGCTCAGCACCAGTTGCATAATATCTCGCTTCAGTGGATATGCACTGAATACATTTCAAAATGTACCTTTACATACCAACATCCGTCTGACCACACCCCCATCTGCTCTGCCTACATAAGCAGGGGTGGGGCCACACACTCATCTCCTTCCCAACAAATTTCACCACAATGAAAGATCAAGGGCCGCAGCGGCGTCCTGGTGCTGAGCGTCACCATAACTCATAGAACTTGGTTAAATACATAACCGTACGTTCTATTTCGTTATGGCTTACGCTCAGCACCAGTTGCATAACAGGAGCTGAGCGGGAGCCATAGCTCGACAAATGTACCCCGCTGAGGCCCCCCACAACCATCAGACCGGGGAGGACCGAGCCCCCCGACCCTCCCTAATGGAGGATACCCCCCCTATTGGAGGCTTACGGGAGGGAGACGGATCCGACCGTGCGAAGAGGAACTCAAGCAACTCAACGCACAGGGTGAGCAGACCGTGGCTTGACCCCACGACTACACACACGCACAACCCGCATGCCACCCGGGAACGAACGGAAGGAACAAACCTCGTTACTGCCCCCAAAATCACGGGGTCAAAAGCAACCCAACCCCGTGGCAAGGCTGTAGCAGCGGAGCGCGAAGGAAGACCCAGACCCACCGAAGGGACTGGATCCCCTGGAAAAAGGGGGCCCGGAGAGGTCAATGACGCCAAGCATCAAGACCCCACCAGGCGGTCACTTAGTGACACCGCCCCCCACATCACCAGCGTATTCGGATAAGGCCCCTCCAAGAGCGGGCCCTTTCCCCCCAATAGCACACCGCCTGGCACACTGACCCTGCAGAACAGGCAGTCAGCATGGCCGTAAGCACACAAAAGGTTAACCAACGGAAGCAGGCAGCGCACCGGGGAAACCAGGCAGCAGGCTGTAACCTGAGCCTGGAGCACTGCGGACGAGACAGGCGCCAAAGGAGTCAGCTGAAAACAGCCCCCCCAGCGGAAGGGGCGTATGCTGGCATTGTTGATCACCATGACAAAGCCTCCATCAAAAAAAACCCACCCAGAGGGGTCGAGGCAGAGAAGGCTGACATGATTGGCAGACGTCATGAACGTGCAGGGGCACACTCAACCGGGCAACCCGGGAGTTGACACTGCTCCAACATACCAGGGAATCAACTACCCTCTCGGTACAGACGGTGGTTGTTCCTATAACCCCTCAAAAAAAAGGGTTATCCCAGGCCTACGGTATCAACGAAACTTTACTTCGGACCGGGCCCGGCGGCTCGGGAAGCACACAGGGTTACCAGAGGAGGTCCAGAAGACCACCCCAACAGCCTTCGCCATGCGTGAGAGAGGAGTGAAGAAAAGAGAACCAGCCCCTTATGATAGTGCCAGGTACAAAAGAGTACCCAACAAAGGGTCTCCAAAACGCCTAACCCTGTGACACCCGGGCCGACCCGGCATTTTTCCCTCCGAAAAAAGCACAAGTCCCTCAGGGTACCAAAACCGCAGATCTGCATCCCCGGCGGACAACGGGTTTAACTGACCTGGACCAGCGCGACCAGACCAGTCCCGTGTCCTAACCACGCCGACATGCCCACTCCAGAAGAGGGGGTAGGTATGCGTGTCGATCTAAAACATGAAAAGAGGGCGCCACCCAGACGGTCCCATTTGGACCGTGCTCAGTGGCCCACCCCAAGGGCGTGAGACCCCTCTACCTATGTTCTGATCTAGGGATGCCCCGATCGATCGGCCACCGATCGTTATCGGCCGATACTCAGTATAAATATGCAATCTGTGAATTCCGATAATTAGTCATATTCGCCGATAGCGGAAACCGATCAAGCGAAGCTCTCACTCGCTGTCTGTCTCAGACACACACGACCTGCAAACTGCCGCTGCTCCTCCTCCCTAGCCCCGCCCGCCCCCGTGTAGAGTTTGTAAACAAAGAGGTGCGGCTCCTCTGCTCGAGTCTGTAGTGCACTGCATTCGACCTGCGCTAACGTTAGCTACCTAGCTATCGTTACTGTTTAAACAAAATTACCCAGTCAACTATTCACGTTTAGTAGGCATTGTCTAACGGTATTTAGCCGGCTAGCTACCGATAGCTCCTGATATCAACAAATGATCCAGAAAGTCTAGTAGTTCATGTTCATACCTCCGTTAGCTTGCGTTAGCTTGCGTTAGCTGATGTTAGTTCACTGTTCAAAACGAAATGTCCCATTGAACTAAATAGTTGTCTTAACGTCATCTAGCCGGCTAGCAGTAGCTACAGATAGCTCCTGATATCAATTTCTTATAACATTGATTGAATGCGTATTCGAGCTGAGGGCTTGCTGAATGTGAAATGACCAAAGCATAACGTTACCAATAGGGTCCCGCTGCAGCGCCGGAGAATCCTTTTTGGAGCTGGAGGCTACTAGAGTACACATAGACAGTGGAGCTGTTTGCAGATAGCGAGCATTTTGACTTGTTGCGTGGTGGCGATGTCTCGCAGATAATACAAGTACAAGTCTAATTATATAATATATATATTTTATAAAAAAAAAAAAAAAAAAAAAACTTTTTATATAAAATAATTTTTAATTTCTTTTTAACACTTTGGTTGCCTTGGGTTAAATTAATGATATACCATAGATTGCCAGCGCTATTTGTCTATGGAGAAAGTCCCCTTCTTTGCAGGGCTATAACTTTTTAAATTCTATTGCTACATTGCCATTATTAGGGCCCATTCAAAGTCCTATATGTATTGTTCATTGTGTAGCAACGTTAAACTTTTTCATTCACATATTCATAGTAAAGTATGGTCTAATGTATAAGTATGTTTTCATCTCTTTCTGCAACTTTCTCCAGAACGTGATATATAGCCCCAAATGCATTATATTGATGATGAAATACAGTTTGATGGCAATCAGCGCGATATAAAAAATTCCAACTAGACGTACTTCTAGAAGTTACTACACGTCATCTGATGTTGACCGGATGGGCGAGGGGGCGTTTATAATTCCGTGGGCAGCGTTATACCAATCATCTAATGTGGGTCAAATGTTGATAAAAGCAGTTAGTATCGAAGATGGTAACGTTACACGCTGAAACTCACCCCAGTCTCCGCGCGCCGTTGGGCGATCATCGTCGAGTAGACATTTTATCATTATGGGATATATTATTACCCGGTCCATCTCCAGCTTGTATAATGGTATATACGTCCAAATCATGTTGTTTATCGAGTTATTGGCAATCGATCGCTATGTAGAGTGACGAGCTAGAGTGCCGGAACCTATCCCGAGTGGCCGGAAGCAATACGGACATCTAGCACAACCTCTACTGCGCTTCCTGTTAAGCGCTTGCGCCGATCGGCCACCAGATGGCGCTCCTGAACCGCCAGAGAGCTCAGTGGGTCCTGCTGGTGAATCTCAGGCCAGCGGAGGGGGAATATGAATCCGATTCCAGATTTTTGAAATATTGATATAAGGACGCTGTACAGCGTCCCCCGGCAACTTTAGCATGGCCAGCAATGACGCTGTAAAGCGTTTTTAGGCAGTCAAAGTGTTAATCAAAAACGATCGGTATCGGATCGGTATCGGCCGATATGGCTCACGACGATCGGTGATCGGTATCGGTGGCAAAAAACGTGATCGGGGCATCCCTAAGATTGACCATCATGGGCGTCAGACCAAGATCCTCCGACCGCCGTTTAAGCCGAGCAGAGGACCCCAGCCTGGAGTCGGCGTTTCGTAAATTGTCAGCTAACATCAACAACAACCAGAGCTCGCAAGCAAAACAGTACGTACCCCATCCTGGAAACAACCGCTTCTCACAACAGTCGGTGCTTCCCACAGTCCAGCTGTGTGGCCGGAGGGCAACCCCATCCAGCCGCAGCAAGGAGGACTGTAGCTGGGGAGCATGTCAGCGGCGTGAGCTCCTAATACGAAAAAGCCGTTGAAGGTCAGAATGATCATCATCTTCCAGACACTCCAGTGCAGGGCTGTACGCTAAGCTTTTTCACTAGGGGCACACTTGCCCCTAAATGAGAAATTTTGGGGCAAAAAATATTTTTTAGGGGCAAATTTTTAAATAACAATTTTACCATTATTTATATCGATTGTTTTTGATTTAAAAAAAAAAGAAAAGAAAATTTATATAATTTTATTTTTTTTAATAAAATATATATATTATATAATCATACTTGTAGTTGTATTATCTGCGAGACATCGCCACCACGCAACAAGTCTAAATGCTCGCTATATGCAACCAGCTCCACTGTCTGTGTGTACCTCCAGCTACAGGCGGCCAGGATTCCCCGGAGCTGCAGCTGGACCCTATACTGTAGCCTCCAGCTACGGCCAGGATTCTCCGGCGCTGCAGCTGGACCCTATTGACTATATTCAGCGTGCCCTCAGCTCGAATACGCATCGACTCAGTGTTATAAGACATTGATATCAGGAGCTATCTGAACTATTTAGTTTAATGGGACGTTTCGTTTTGAACAGTAAGCTAACGCGAGCTATCATGCACTACTAGACTTACTGGAGCATTTGTTGATAGCTATCAGTAGCTAGCCGGCTCACCGAGGTCCCAGTGTCACACTAGACTAGTGTTTACAACAGCCACGGGTGCGGGAGGGAGGAGGCGCAGCAGACGCCGCAGCTCTCTCCGTGTGTCTGAGTTCAGTTCAGTTCGGCTCACTATAGGAGGTCGAACGCGTCGAAAATATGAAGCAATACTAACTTTACTTTTCTTCATAGCTAAATCAGACAGTCAGCCAGTCTATCAGAGTGAGTGCTCAGTCGATTGTTCCCGCTGATCATGCCTGCTGATAAAGCGATATAAAGAAACGAATAGCCAATAAATGTGAAGTTCTTTGAACCTTTGAACCTCTGTTGTCAAGCCTCGTCAATATAACCCCCCCCCCCCCCCCCCCCTTTCCTACCGCGGAGTCATGTTAGAATGTTAGCTTAGCGGCTAACGTTAGCCCGTTGCTGCGCTAAAGCAAGTCTCCTTTCAGCCTCCTTAGCCAAATTGAAATGCCAAAACTATATGGCACTATGCAACGACCACTGCAAACGTCGAGTGAATCGTCAAGTAACGTTAACGTCATTACTACTGCTGTGACTAGCTGCTCCAGTCTACCGGTCACAAGGTATAGTAAAAATCCATACCGTAGCGCAAATTCATACAGTTTATACCGTATACCGTTTATACCGTCCATTTTTTGTCAAAAAAGACTAAGGAAACTGCTCAACTGGTGAGCCGGGTTGTAAATATGTGCTGTTTTTTTTTTTCAATTTGTATACTTTCATTAGAATAAACGTTCCCTTCATGTCAACCCCACTACATGGTACAATCCGTCATGTCAAACCCACTACATGGTACAATCCTTCATGTCAACCCCACTACATGGTACAATCCTTCATGTCAACCTCATTACTATCTGGTACAATCCTTCATGTCAACCTCACTACTACATGGTACAATCCTTCATGTCAACCTCACTACTACGTGGTACAATCCTTCATGTCAACCTCACTACTATGTGGTACAATCCTTCATGTCAACCTCACTACATGGTACAATCCTTCATGTCAACCTCACTACTATGTGGTACAATCCTTCATGTCAACCTCACTACTATGTGGTACAATCCTTCATGTCAACCTCACTACTACATGGTACAATCCTTCATGTCAACCTCACTACTACATGGTACAATCCTCCATGTCAACCGCACTACTACATCAAGTCAAGTCAAGTCAAGAGTTTTATTTGTCACGGCTTACAAGTATACAATGAAATGCGGGTGGTCTTGCCCGCAACGATGTGCAATACAGTAGTACAACATATAATAGAATCCAATAAAACAACATTGTGCAATCCTTCATGTCAACCTCACTACTACATGGTACAATCCGGTGCCAGTGATGGGTTGTAAAATGTAGACTTCTGGAAATTAATTTCCAATTTCCTTCTTGGCATCAGGCTACTTGAACCTGTATGTGTGTCCTCTGTTCATACTAACGCTGTGGAGTGACCTGGAGCTAATGGCGCTTGGGAAGACCCTAACAATGCCGGTGGGTCTAAATTGTAACAAGCTTGGGATAGCTACTATAGGCACAGCACCTTGTGCGAGTGATGGCCTCCCTAGTGTCTTACACAAGGCCCATGACAGGCATACCCCTTTAAAAAGTGTCAGGGCCTTGCTGCATTAGCATTTTGGAGCACCATGAATGCAAGTGTTTGTTCTGGTCTGTGTGCCCAATTGAAAAAGTCCATTAAAGGAGTGTTTTACGGGTTCCACCGTGCTGGGTCGGAAGTTTGGGAATTAGGGATTGGAGTAAAGTGTTTCCCTGCATGAGAAAGGCTGTAAAGAACCAGATGGCTGGAACCGTCTCGTACGCAGAGACAATACCCTCTTCGACCTGTGAACAGGTGCCTCAAATGAAAAGTGACACTTTGACACGTTGAGCAGGATGAAGAAATGTTTTGACATATTAAACACTGCGGCAGGCAGTCTTTGCACTGAGGTTGACTGATCTCGTGTTTAGAGCCAAGTATGAACCACAAGCCTGTTTACGCTCTGTGAGGAATTGCGACATCCCCTATGGCGACTTTGCTGCCTGCCAATTATCACTCAACCCCCATATTTGATCTCACACCAACAATAGTAACACTAGCAGCCATGAAGAACAAAGTGTATGTGGTGTGTTTTACACCACTGCAGTTCAAATTTTACGATGACCCTAAATAATTATACAAAAGACCTCACATCATAAAGGATATAAGGGCACTTATTGGTAATTAAGGCACATTATGGTAATTATTGAACTGGCTTCACTTTCTGCACCAGTGGCAACATGTTTAAAAAGAAATTACAAAAAAATTTATTCTTCCCACGGTCTATTCATCTATGAGGAGTGAAACGAAGGCTAAATGATGCATGAGGCTCTCAATGCAAAAATAAATCAATAGTCTGAAAACCATAATTCCTATGAGCAAAAGTTTGATGACCAATGACTGCAGTTTTGG
The DNA here is from genome assembly GCF_963971535.1 of Notolepis coatsorum. NCBI lineage: Eukaryota > Metazoa > Chordata > Actinopteri > Aulopiformes > Paralepididae > Notolepis > Notolepis coatsorum. The sequence goes on from NC_140181.1 coordinate 61,559,571, forward strand.
TTTAAGAGATTCACCCATGTCTAGCTATAGGCAATACAATGCCTGGCTGTAGTAGTCTATGGACTGCAATTTGCAGTTATCACACTAATAATTCACTCTTTGAGGTAACTCTGAGAATAATTTATTTAGCAGTCAGAGGTGGATTACTGTCCGCATGTAAATGAGCGTTAGCGGCACGCCTTTGCATAATGTGCTACAACCATAAATACTTGTCACTTAAAAACGTTAATAACATATGCAAGGAATATTTAGCTAAAGGCGTTTCAGAGCAGCTGTGACATGATCTATTCTTTGGAATGAAGTGCAACAGATAGGCCTATAGGGCCAGCGATGCACCCATACCACCTTTTCACCGCCAATATCAATTCTGAGTCAACTTTAAGTATTATCCGATACAGAGTACCGACTCGATCCATTCGTTTTTCTGGACAATAGACTTAAATATAGACTGTTTTCTCCATTAGAGAGATATAACATCTTTCTATGTGTCAGAAATGTTGAAAACCATGGCTCTTGTAGGGTTTTAGGTATAGGGTGTCCAGATACTGACACCCTATTTCAGCCTGGTAATGTATCAGCCAAATACCTAAATACCAATGTAGGAATCCATGGATCCATAGGGTCTTGTTAAAACATTTCTTAATTTTCTTCTCAAATCCAGTTTTATTTGTTCAAACTTTTTGTTATGGATTCAGATTACTCATTTGATCCATTTTACTACCAAGTAATTTACAAAACATTAAACATTGTAAACATTACAAAAATTTTATTTGCAAAAAAAGTGACACTTTTCTCTGTTTCTGATGCATCCATTCCCTTAACTCAATCAGCGCCAGACCCGATGATAGTCGGGTTATCTCGCCATGCGTTGAGGGCCAGGACCCCCGAAAAACCCGAGTATACCGGTAGTCAGGTTTACATCGTTATTTCTTTTATTCAATATTTCCATTCATTACAGGCACACAGACTCGGGGTTAACATGGGGAATCATCCTGAGAATGCCAAAGTGCAATACCGGCCGCATCCACCCAGGTGGCAGTATCGAGCACCCTTTGAAACATTATATCTTGGCCTGTGCGTCGATCAAAAGTCTCCGGTCAGACTTTTCTTTGACGGGCAAGTGGAGCGGTTGTCCCGATCGGATTGAGAAGCATCAAGTGCTCCCGATGCATGATGTGTGGCGGATTATGTCTGCGACACGCTCGACACCAATACTGGGACTCGCGATCAGATAATTGGAATATTCTTTTTGGGGTACATCCTAGTGAAGGTAAGGGCTATATGGTATCAATCCTGCTGTGATCCAACCATGACTTCACTTCGATCACAACATATGTGTGTAACGTTACTCCACAACGTGTGCCGTTGGTGACGATCAAAGCATCAAAAAACTACCCTTTCATGCATTCATGATGAAACATAATACCGATAATATAGATTTGATTTCGAAATAGTAGCGTGTACAGGCGAGAAACGGCAACGTTTTTAGTGAAATGCACGTATTGCTGCATAGCGTCGTTTTCTGGGATTAGACAGGATTACTCTAAAACTATACTCATATTCACCACGGTATAAAAACGGCAATGTATGGATGAAGAAATTATTTCTTTAACACATATTGAACGATAAATAGTCAATGTCAAATGGGCCATAGTATTGTATCCATAGATACCAGTTCCCATGTGTGTTCAGTAGAAAGCTATCTGGCTGCATGTTAGCCTAGCTTAGCACAATGAATGGAAGCGGACATGACCGGTTAGCCTTCGGGAGAGGTGTTAGTTGGACAATGCCTAGGCTAACCGGTCATGTCCGCTTCCATTCATTGTGCTAAGCTAGGCTAACGTGCAGCCAGATAGCTTTTTACTGAACACACAGAGAGGAAACTGGTATCCATCTTCTTGTCTCTCTCTGGAGAAGACGGTAAGCTAATTTTCCAAAATGTTGGCGTGTTCCTTTAATATCATGAATAACAAGGTCTATACACAAAGGCAGGAAGAATCTTCCACCATAGCTTATACATCAGTATGAAGCCAAAATGTCAAAGATAATGTAACCAATGGGGGAAACTAAGACACATTCCAAAACAGAACCGGCTAACAGAACCCAACCATACCATATGGTACATGCATAACCTTCATTCACATAATCATCATCAGCACAACACCGCAGCAAAGCCAAGCCTCAACACAGAAAGGTAGCCCAGTCTACAACCACAAACACAGCTTCAATGAGCACTGCGAGCACTGTGAGTCTGTGAGAGAGAGAGAGAGAGAGAGAGAGAGAGAGAGAGAGAGAGAGAGAGAGAGAGAGAGAGAGAGAGAGAGAGAGAGAGAGAGAGAGAGAGAGAGAGAGAGAGAGAGAGAGAGAGAGAGAGAGAGAGAGAGAGAGAGAGAGAGAGAGAGAGAGAGAGAGAGAGAGAGAGAGTATGGGGGAGGGGGGGGTGGGGGGTGATATCTACGGCACAGGAGGAAGAAAACCATGGGAATGGGACTCATTAGCATATGAATCAGATTCCAACAGCAGGAAAAGACAGACATTCAGCACGGACCCTGTTGTACCCGCGGTAGATGAGCGAAATCATTGAGTTGTGTGCAGAGGTCAAAGTTCATTCTCCCATGGTGTGCTCCAAAAACAGAGCCAGGGATTTCAGAGCGCCGTGGTGAAAGTATGACCATGGTTCACGAGAAAATAATAACGCATCATATGAATTAAAAAGACCCAAGACAACAACACGCATAGGGATCTATTATAAATAGGGATGTTCGATGTTGGATTTTTTACCGATACCGGTATACCGATATTGTACAACTCTTAATTTTTACGATACCGATATCAACCGATACCGATATATGCAGGGTTTCCCCCCCAAAAAAGGTAATTAACATTACATATCTCTTGTCGTGGAATTAACACAACATTATGCATACTTTTGACAATAAATAAAATAAGAATGTGTTCTTACTTGCTTGCCTGGGTAAATAAAGGTTAAATAAATGTAAACAAAATAAATAAATAAAATAAAGTATTTTTTTTTACCGAGACCGATATTTTCCAATATTACATTTTAATGCCAATATCGGCCGATAATATCGGTAGGCCGATAATATCGGTGGGCCGATAATATCGGACATCCCTAATTATAATGGCTTCTTCCATTTGGTTAAAATGTATCTTCTTTAAAGAGAGTTATCTTCACCGAGTGTGTCAACTAGAGCTGTGAATCTTCACTGGCCTCGCGATTACGATTCAGCTGTCCACGATTCGATTCTACGATGCATCTCGATAATATATTACATCCTCAATTTTATAATCTATATTACTGCACATGGCTACTTTTTCATCAATTAATACTAAATTAACTGTTTTATTTAGAAAGTTCTTAAATCAGAATGTCAAAATAAATGTCTTTACTAGTGTTGCACGATACACAGATACTAGAAAAGTATCTTCTTGATACCCAGCTGTTAAAAACGGTTCAATACTCTATATACTATACTATATTTTATTAGTATCGATACTTTTAGATTAATAGCCTGATGCTGTATTTTCTATGAGTTGAGTCCCTGCGTGACCGGAGCTTTGCGTAGTGGGCGTGTCAACAGTGTCAGCTGAAGTGTACCAAGGCATAGGGAAATAGTCACAGATATCGCCGAATGTCTTATTCCATAATACAAAGTTTCTGAATGGACGTTTGGATTAAACCAAGTTGTATGCAGTGATGAACGGTCTTTCCCAGCGGAACACAAGTTACTTAACGTTACACGGGTCACGGCACGTTTCCGGTTGCCGACCGACCCTGCCAATTTAGGTGCGACCCAATATATTTTATGAGTTTTTAAAAAGAATTATAAAAAAAATATATATATATATATATTTTGAATAAAGTTTCATAGAAATCTTAGTCAAACCTTTAGTATTATGGATATTAAACATTCTGGCAGAGTACATGCATCCATGTTGTTGTGAACATTTTAATTAAATAAAGAAATTCCCTATCCATAGTCGCCGTGGGAAAGAATAAAATAAAAGAATAAAATAAAATAAATTCCTTACCTATACCCATGGCCTTAACTGACAACCAACAGGAAACAAACACTATTTTTTGTTATGCCTATGCATGCTTAGCTTGCTAATGTTAACATAGCAGGAGCCAACAAAGATGTTGTTTCAACAAATGTATTCACAAAATGCATTACCATCCAAACGTTATTGAAGACTCCTGTGACCAGTAAGTAGGTACTACAGTAAGTCAAGTCAAGTCAAGTCAAGTCAAGAGTTTTAATTGTCACGGCATACAAGTATACAATGAAATGCGGGTGGTCTTGCCCGCAACGATGTGCAATACAGTGGTACAACATAGAATCCAATAAAAAAACAACATTGTGCAATAAACAGGTAACAGGTAACATGGTGTGACATCTCGGTATCTGTACATAGTTATTTACAGAGCATATAGGACATGCTAGGTAGCTTTGGTAGTGCAATACACTGTTCCTGTTGTTATACTAATTTAAAGTGGCCTTTCCTTTTGGCCATAAGTGTGCGTGTGTGCGGCATGAGTGTGTAGTAGGCAGTACGTACGTCTAACATTTCATAACCATGTTTGACCGCAGCAATATGTGCAAATGTTCTACGTTATATGCGTAAATGTGCCTAAAGTCAAGACTCGACAGTGTGACTAAAATTGCGAACCGGAAAAAGTATTTAGGAGCAAATGTGACAGTTCGATGACCTAAACTAACGTTAGCTGCTAATGTCAACCAAGCTGGTCCCGGAGAGGTTTCTTTCACCTACAGTGAGGGTTAGTGTGTGAGTGAGTCTCTCTCTCTTCATAAATATTTTTTTAACACATCAACCCTATAATACGCTATAATAATTGATTATGTTCTGTCACTGCATCGATGTAGAAACGTCCATCTCCACATCGCGATGCATCTTAGAATGGAGAAATGTCCACACCCCCTAGCCCCGCCCCTGACCCCTAGTAGGGATGAGTTGGAATGTTCTAATAGTCGTGCCAGTCTCCACATTCAATTTTCATGTCAGAGTCGAATTTTCTTTTTTATATAATAAAAATAAATATATATATATGTGTATTTTTATAAAATAATATTTTTTTTAAGTGTAGCAAACCATTCTTATTTAATTCATTTAAATTTTTAGAGGCAGCCGAATTTTCATAGCCTAATTGATCTAAAAGATGCACATGCTACTGTTTCTGTTTGTTTATTAAAACTGGTTGATAGGCCAATGCAATGCTGTTATTATAGGCTGCGATGGTGAATGGTGTCATTTTGATTTATTGTCGGTCAGCTGAGCCGATCAACGTTCTGAAGGATTATCTGAACTTCAGATTCTGAAGTGCCTATTTATGTGCAATACCCTTTGATTTTAATGATCCATTCTATTAAAAAGAATAACTGAATTTAACTGAAAATGAACATTTTAACTGAATTTAAACTGAAACAGAAAATAACAATATATTTGTAATATAAATCTTTTTTTAAGTTTTTTTGGGGGCAGCCCGAATTTTCAAATATTTGGTCTTAAGAACAGTAGACTATTCGAAAAAGATTTTGGTCAGTCATGCACATCCCTATTCCTAACCCCTAGTGTCGTCACCCAGTCCCATGTGTGGCCCTTTACCCCTCTATGACCAAATATAGATCATCATCACTTGTGCATTAAAGTCCACGACCTCAGCAGACAATGGTTCACTTCATAGCCGGAAAGAAATTGAGCAACACACAGCTGAGGTCAGATGAGATCATTCTACCCATCGGCTCGACAAGCACAAGTCCAATTCTGAGCTGAGGGTTGCGTGTCCCGACAGTGGATGTTGTTTCCCAGCCGAGGTGGGGACCGTTTGTTGTCGCACCGCCCAATCTCGAAGCCGGTGAACATGTACTGACATGGCTGCCATGTCAGCCTCTCATCTTCCCGTCAAGCATGGGAGACCTCCAGTCACTGTGCTCTCCTACTTTGCCTGATAACACTTAGCACTGTCTGCACACATACTGTATAGCACTGGTCGCAGCAGACTGCAGAGAGTGGCTTGATCAGCCAAACGCACGATTGGAGGGTGCAGGCTTCCCACTCTCCAGGACATTTACCCTAGGCATTGCAGGGCCAAGGTAATGGTAATGCATTTATATGCATTTATATAGTGCTTTTAACCAAAGCGCTTTACAATTTGTTCCTCACATTTTACCCATTCACTCACACATTCACACACTGACGGCAGAGGCAACCATGCAAGGTGCCAACCTGCTCATCAGGAGCAATTAGGGGTTAAGTGTCTTGCTCAAGGACACTTTGACACGCTGCCCGGGAATCGCACTGGGAACCTCCGGATTACCAGACGACTGCTCTACCTACTGAGCCACTGTCGCCCCCCCAAGGCAAGAGAATAGTCACTCTAGCCACCCAAACATCTGCCTCTTTGCACTGCTGCGGTCAGGCATGTGCTACCGGAGTCGCATGGCCAGTACGGAGAGACTCAAAAGGAGCTTCTATCCCCAGGCCATCAGGATGCTCAATGTGGACTCTATGCAACACTAACCCCATCCATTCTACATTAATTGCATCCACATGCACACACTCACTTTAAACATTCACCTTCAACATTCACTTTAGACACTTTGAACACGTTTTAACACTACACCATATTTTATCTATTTATTACTAAAAAGATGTGCACTACCTCTCTACCAAATCCTTGCATTTTTGCATTTGTTTGCATTTTGTACTTTAGTGTTGTACATTTTATATTTTGTATAGCGTTTGGTCTTTATTCTTTTTACTTAGTTATTATACTGTATGAAGCACAATATCAGGAGGCTCATACAGAAACAAGCATTTCACTGTATTGTATGTACCTTAAATTTGACAAATAAAACAAAACTTGAACTTGAAACTTGCACACCCGTTAGTGATGGTTTTGATCGGGCAACACACTGTGTGACTTGGAACAAACCTATATTGGTTGTCCGGCCCCCTCTCTCCAGGCTCCGATGGCACAAGACAAGAGAGTTCACAATGAACCCCTCAAGAAATCAGCATGAGGGGTGACCGCAAGCGGGGAAGATGTTTACTCCCTAAAGTTCTGACAACTGGGACACGCTGTCACTGTCAACAGGGCTTCTTGCATAATGTCACAGGGTATTTCTGTATTTCTGTCTCAAAACGAGGGTCGCACAAACAGAGACGACTGTTCAAAAGCAAGAGTCCAGCTGAATGGAGTGAAGAGCATTTCAAGTGCCAGCAAACCATGTTCCTAGTTTACTTACTATGAGGAATGCAGGCCATTGTGTATTGAACTGGTGCACCACTCCTGGAACAGCAGCATGGGGTTGTTCTTGGGGGTGGTGTGGGGAGGTGAGGTCAGTGTACGTGGGTGTCCTGTCTGCAAACCCGGATCTCCAGAGTTCCTCTCTCGCAAAAGGTGGCCACGGGAGATACTATGGTTGCTCCTTTTCAGACGGGATGCAAAGTTATTTGTGCCCCCTGTGTGAGCGTGTGATTCCACCCGGCTGGAGCGGTCACGACCTTTACCCTCTGTCTTTAGGAGCTGGCAGGGCTTAGAGGCAGAAAGCCGGAAACCATGGTAACGGGAGTGCTGGGGTCCAGGCCAGAGAGGTTGGATGGGAACATGGACAATTATAAAGAAACATTGAATGGATTTACGCATAGTTCATTTGATTAAAAGACAGGTTAAAGTCTGGTTTTAAAAACATCATGAATAAATACTGAAAATCATAAATGATCTAATGTTCAATGACTCACAAAAATGCACAGACAGGCAGATAAGACTGTAGAATTCAAATGATGAGCCTTCTATAAAATTGTGGATTTTTCTTCTTGATTTAATTCGTCGTGATTTCGGGCTATACATTTTATTTTATTTCTATTTCAGTAAAGTAAAGTAAAGGCTGGCTGAGTTGAATCCCTTTGTCTTTGTCTTTCACAAGCATCTCTTATTATGCATAATCTTACTACATGATCAGTCTTACTCAACTTTTCAAATTGTGTCTTCCAGTCTCCAAAACAAAGCTGAGAAAGCATCATTAAAGTAATTATTGAACCAAACATGGGCATGGGACTCAAGCATGTCCCAGTGTTGCAGAGACTGACTATACCAACCAACACGCATGGCAGGAAAGTCCATGCATGGAAGAGCAGAACCCTCAACCATGCTTCCACTGATCAAACGTTACTGTAGAAATGGTCCTTTTGATCCTTTTTCTGCATGTGTGTGTGTTGGGATGGGGTGGGGCAGGTAGGGGTAATCAACGCATGCTTTTGTGGAACAAACTCGGTACTTAAAGTGCCGCTGTTAGGCTAATCTAAATTCATATTAAAAGTTTAAAAAAAAAACACAAGCTGAACACAGTGAACATCAAGATTGACAAAGATTGTGTGACTGACTAAACTTTATTTGCCATTTTCTCTTACCAACGTAGGCTTTCAAAAGCAAATTCATGCTCACCATGGAGATTGCTTAATGTATGCACGTATGCATTATCTGCCTAAACAGTACTCTTGAATAGTTGATCTGGTTGAGTGCTTTCTCTAAGACTATTAAAACTATTGATGTGTAAAAATCCATGATTGTTATACTTCTCTGGGAAAGCAAAGCCCCCCCCCCCCCTTCCAACATAAAGTAATTATTTTGTGAGGGTGACTCGACAAAAATGTGTGTTCACCTGTAACCTATGCAGCCTCCATTCATCTCAACATTTTGTCTCCTAAGACTAGCTACTAACTGATTGACCCTTACAATATAGTTTACACTCTATTTTATATCTGGGTTTTAAGCTAAGGGGCATGAGTTAGAGGGGAATTTCACAAAAACTCTAATCAGTTTTGCGACAGTTATTGAGTGTGACAGTTATTGAGAGTAAATTCATTTGAATATGGCCACCAGTGATGTCATCGGGGACATTGAATAAAGAAGCAGTCCCTATGAGATAACATATTGCTATTTTCTTCATCTACATCCCTTCATTGAGCTGTAATTTAACACAATACAAGAATTCAATGTCCCCGATGACATCATAGGCAGCCATATTCAAACGAATGTACTCTCAAACACTGTCAAACTAAATTAATGAGGGCAAAACCAATTAGAGTTTCTCGAGTTTCTTGTGTGTGAAATTATGTGCAAAATAAATCTGCATTGTTTTTTGGCAAAGTTCCCCTTTAAGTGACACATCTCTGCCATGGGTGGAATAACACATGATTGAGGTGTATTGTGACCAGGCATGTTGAAGGTTCCCAGGAAGGCTTGAGGGAGTGTCCTTGGTTTGAGTGCATTAGAGCCGAAGGTTATGATTTATTACCCTAGTTATAGTAATACTGCATCTTGCTTTGCCCATTGGATTGCTCTGTGTGCCTACTGGCGCCTGCTGAAAGACTTCTATTATTGACCAGGACTGCGCCCCGTTGCTTGCATATAAGCAGGTGTGGTTGCTGTTAATCGCCCTTCCACGAATCACTTCTTTCACGGAAAAACTAAACGAGGAACAACAGATGCTATGCCAGAAGTAGGGTTGGGTACCGTTCACATTTGAACCGATACCGGTACCGGTACCTGGAAATCGATACAGATACCCAACGGTACCTTTTTTCGGTACTTTACTCTCTCTGTAATAACAAAAAAAAAATTCAGTTGTAAAAAAAAATCAACATTGTTAATTATTTAAAACATTTTGTTATGTATTCCTGTAACACACCACATAAACTAAAAGCCCTCCATACTCCCTCTCCTAAACCATTCCTAATTTTTTTTTTTAACATTGCATGATCATGTACATTTATTATGTATTGTAAATTTTTTATGTTTAAATATCAACATTATCTGGTAATCCTCAGTAAATACTACCAAACTCCTCTGAGTTCATCTGGTCATTCCAAAGACCCAAGAGATGGGACAGTAATATGCATATTACACACAGAAAGAAAGGGAGAATGGCTTATGGACTGTCCCCGACTAAGGATTTTGATAGTCGACTTTGATTGGCCGAAATTAGCCGATAGTCGACTATTAGTCGACTATGAATTATTTTTTTGAAAAAAAAAGTATAATATATATATATATATATATATATATATTTATTTATTATTATTATTATTTTTTTATCGTTCCATTTGGGCTGTGGGGGGTGCTTAATGTCTGACGGAGTCGAAGGAAGGCTTCTTGTCCTCTGCAAAAGCATGCAATTGGGTCCACTGATGGATACATCTTGATATTTGTCTAGTCTAGTGTGTTCATTAGATGGGTTAAATCCTCTTTCAGTGCCTCTGTGCCTGTTTTCTTAGGCAGTTAGCCTCTGGTATGCGTGCCATTAGCGTTAGCCACGCTTCTAGGCCTCTTTTCTTTTGGAAAGAATGATAAAAAAATAATAATAAAATAAAAAAAAGTATTATATATATATATATATATATATATATATATATATATATATATATATATATATATATATATATATTTTTTTTTGCATTCAACTAAGAGGTTGGCAGTCGACTACGGCTCCTTTCGATCGATTAGTCGACTATTCGACTAATAGGGTTCAGCCCTAGTAGACTTTCGAATATAGAGAGAGAGAGATGGGCTCAGTCCCTCCCATTCGTCACTATTGGAGATCTGCGAAAACAAAATGTATCTCGCCTAGAGTATTTCTCTGCAAGAAAATTCCTTATCTCGCCCAGAGTATTTCTGCACTGTGACAGTGAGTGTTTCTGGGGTTAGTTTAACTGTTTTGGGACCAGCTTAGTTAACGTTAGAAGCTAACGTTGTTAGGGCAGCAGTGGCGGAGCCCAATAGCAGAACACAGGAAGAGAGAGAATGGAGCGTTTTAGGCTGGTTTTAATATAGGCACCAAGCAGACAGGTATGCAATGTACAGGAATGTACAATAGGTGCGAGCAGGTGCACTCCTCGTGCAGCACAGGGACGTCCAGGTGGGTGGTGTCTCAGGAGACAGCGTAGCTCGGGAGCGGTGGTCCTGGGCACAGGGAGAACAAGGTTAGGACAAGGCAGGCAATAGGGAAAGAGCAGCAAGCTATAGTGTGCGTCGTCGTACCTAGGTTGTTAGGGACGAGTAGCCCAGAGAAGACTCGAAGGAAGACTGGCCTGTGGCAGCGGAGGACAAGGAGTTGTGGGCGTACTCTATCTATGGCAGGAAGGCGCTCCAGCCAGAGGGGTCCCGGGTCGTGACGCAGCAGAGGGCGGACCCCAGGTCCTGGTTGGCCCACTCCGACTGGCCATTGGTCTGCGGGTGGTATCCGGAGGAGAGGCTGACCGTGGCCCCCAGGGCTCGGCAGAAGGCCTTCCAGACCTGGGAGATGAACTGAGGCCCTCTGTCGGAGACGATGTCCACCGGGATCCCGTGGAGGCAGAAGACGTGGAGCACCATCAGGTCCGCAGTCTCTGAAGCAGAGGGAAGTTTGGGGAGTGAACGGCCTTCGAGAACCGATCATCAATGGTGAGAATGACTGTGTTACCGTGTGAGGGAGGCAGACCAGTGACGAAGTCCAGGGCGACGTGTGACCAGGGCCGGCCAGGAACAGGCAGCGGACGGAGGAGCCCGGCAGGCGGTCGGTGGAAAGCCTTCCCACGAGCACAGACAGTGCTGGCAAGGATGAAGGCACGGGTGTCTTCCCTCATGGAGACCCACCAGAAGTGCCGCTTCAGCAGGGACAGGGTACGGTCGACCCCAGGATGACAGGCAAACCGGGAGGCGTGGATCCACTGGAGCACCTGGGAGCGGACAAGGTCAGGGACAAAAAGCCGGTTAGGTGGGCTGTTACCTGGATCAGGCTGGGCGCGCTGGGCCTCTCGGACGACGGACTGGATCTCCCAGGTGGCGGAAGCCACCAAGCAGGAGGAGGGGAGGATGGTGTCAGGGTGTGAGGGGCCCCCTTCGGGGACAAACTGCCGGGAGAGGGCGTCCGGCTTAATGTTCTTGGAGCCTGGCCTGTAGGTCAAGGTGAAATTGAACCGGCCGAAGAACAGCGCCCAGCGGGCCTGGCGGGAGTTCAGGCGCTTGGCCGTCTGGATGTAGGCAAGGTTCTTATGGTCCGTCCAGACCAGGAAGGGGATCTCTGAACCCTCCAACCAGTGCCTCCATTCCTCCAAGCCCAGCTTGACTGCCAGGAGCTCCAGGTTCCCAATATCATAGTTGACCTCCGCCGGGGTCAGGCGGCGAGAGAAGAAGGCGCAGGGGTGTAGTCTCTGGTCGAGAGCGGAGCGCTGGGAGAGGACCGCCCCCACCCCGGTACTTGAGGCGTCCACCTCCACCACGAACTGGCGAGACGTGTCCGGCTGGACGAGGATGGGCGTGGAGGTAAAGCGCCTACGCAGCTCGGAGAAGGCGGAGTCCACCTTAGCAGACCAGACGAAGGGCACGAAGGGCGAAGTGAGTTGGGTGAGGGGTGCAGCGACCCGGCTGTAGTCCCTGATGAAATGCCGATAGAAGTTAGCAAATCCCAGGAAGCGTTGGAGCTGCTTGACGTTGGTGGGTCTGGGCCAGTCCGACACTGTCTTGATTTTCTCGGGGTCCGCCTGGATATGGCCGCCCTCTATTATGTAGCCGAGGAACCCGATGGAGGAGACGTGGAACTCACACTTCTCCGCCTTGACGAACAACTTGTTCTCCAGCAGGCGTTGGAGGACCCGGCGGACATGCTGGATGTGCTCTTCCATAGAGCGGGAAAAATTTGAATGTCATCCAAATAAACAAAAACAGAGCGGTTAAGAACATCACGGAGAACGTCATTGACAATGGCCTGGAAGACAGCAGGAGCTGTCCTGTTACAAGGGCATTACCTTGTACTCGAAGTGACCGAGCGGTGTCTTCCATTCGTCCCCCTCCTGGACACGGACGAGGTGATAGGCATTCCTGAGGTCCAGCTTCGTAAAAATGGTGGCACCTTGCAGGGGTTTCCTCTAGTGAACGAGAGTGTTGGTTTACCAAAGTGGCGTGTCCGTTGATGATGGTCCGGAACTCTCTCAATTCTCCGGAATCCTGTGGTGCTGGACTCGTCATTTGGTCGCAGTGTTCTGTTAGGGCAGCAGTGGCGGAGCCCAATAGCAGAACACAGGAAGAGAGAGAATGGAGCGTTTTAGGTTGGTTTTAATATAGGCACCAAGCAGACAGGTATGAAATGTACAGGAATGTACAATAGGTGCAAGCAGGTGCACTCCTCGTGCAGCACAGGGACGTCCAAGTGGGTTAGTATAGCGACGCTCGGCATCCGACGCGCTGCAGCCTTTGACCTCGCCTTGTGGCGAAAGCTTGGGAAGGAGGCGAGTGGGTGGCCCCACCCCTGCTTATATGGGTAAGCTGATAGGGGTGTGGTCAGACGAATATTGGGATTAAAGGTACATTTGTGGTCTTTATTCAGTGCGCATGCACATATGCGAGATAGCCTATAACATCGGACCGCCAGGCCCGGTCCGAAGTAATGTTTCGTCGACCCGTAGGCCTGGGTTAACCCTTTTTTGGAAACTGAAACACTTGTACTGCGGTATAGCCGGTGTATACCCGCAGGTGTGTTTTGGAGTTTTTTCTTGAGGGGTTATAGGAACAACCACCGCATTGGGTAACACCAAGGTGGTTGATTCCCTGGTGTGTTGGAGCAGTGTCAACTCCCGGGTTCACCGTTTGAGGGTGCCCCTGCACGTTCATGACGTCTGCCAATCGTGTCAGCCTTCTCTGCCTCGACCCCTCTGGGTGGGGGTTTTTAAATGGAGGCTTGGTCATGCAACACCGCCAGCTTACGCTCCTTCCGCCGGGGCGGCTGTGTTCAGCTGTCCCCTCTGGCGCCTGTCTCGTCCGCAGTCTCCAGGCTAGGGTTAATAGCCTGTTGCCTGGTTTTTCCCCGGTGCGCTGCCTGCTTCCGTTGGTTAACCTTTTTTGTGTGCTTACGGCCATGCTGACTGCCTGTTGCAGGGTCAGTGTGCCAGGCGGTGTACTATTGGGGGGACGGGGCCCGCTCGGCTGAGGGGCCTTTGTCCGAATACGCTGGCGATGTGGGGGGCGGGGCACTACGTGCCCACCTGGTGGGGTCTTGATGCTGGCATCATGGACTTCTCCGGGCCCCCATTCCAGGGAGTCCAGTCCTTTTGGTGGGTCTGGGTCTTCCTTCGCGCTCCGCTGCTACGGCCTTGCCACGGGGTTGGGTTTGCCCTTGATCCCGTGATTCTGGGGGCAGTAACGAGGTTGTTCCCTACGTTCGTTCCCGGGTGGCATGCGGGTTGTGCGTGGGTGTAGTCGTGGGGTCAAGCCACGGTCTGCTCACCCTGTGCGTTGAGTTGCTTGAGTGCCTCTTCGCGCGGTCGGGTCCGTCGCCCTCTCGGTAAACCTCTAATAGGGAGGGTGCCCTCCATTAGGGGGGGTCGGGGGGGCTCGGCCCTCCCTGTTCTGTTGGTTGTGGGGGGCCTTCAGCGGGGTGTATTTGTCGGCCAGTGGCTCCGCTTGGCCTCCCTTTGTGCAGAGTGATGCCAAGCAGAGCCCCTAATGAGACAGAACGTTAGGTTATAACTATAACCAAGTTCTGTTAATTAGGGGTGACGCTTGGCATCCGACGGCCGCTGCAGCCCTTGACCTCACCTTGTGGTGAAAGCTTGGGAAGGAGGAGAGCAGGTGACCACACACCTGCTTATGAAGGTAAGCTGATGAGGGGTGTGGTCAGACTAATACTGGTATTAAAGGTACATTTGTGGAATTTATTCAGTGCGCGTGCACGTACGCGAGATAGCACAGGGAGAACAAGGTTAGGAAAAGGCAGGCAATAGGGAAAGAGCAGCAAGGCTAGTGTGCGTCGTCGTACCTAGGTTGTTAGGATAACACTGCGACGAGGGACGACAGGATCCGTGGGTTGATGTAGGGGCTGTTGATGAGGGAATCCCTCACAGCCGCCTGATTGATGTCCCTCTGGCAGCGTGGGAATGCTGGGGTCGGATGCTGCCCATATAAGGGTGTGGAAGCAGGAGGGAAGAGGAAGGCTCTCGCCGTGATTATGACAAACGTTAGTTTAGGTTTTTACCGTGACTTGGGCATACAGGAATGGCGAGGATGCAAAGCATGTTAGACGCATTGGACCCATTGCTCACGGAGTTTTCATTGCACATAGAAACAGCACAACTTGCTGTCACAGGGCTGTTGAACAGGTCTGCAGGTCTTAATCTACCACGACCAAGGTACCGAAATGTGGTACCAATTGATCTAATGTTAATTGGTACTCGGTAATACCAACGTAATCCGGTCGGTACCCTTAAAAGTACCTAGTTCGGTACCTAACCCTAGCCAGTGGTGAGGGGTAGGGGACAGGAAAGCAGGGTGGCCAACAGGATCTGGTTTAGGAATTAAAATGGTCACAGAAAGAGACCCACTTTACGCATGTACATAATCACTGACCCTGAATGAAATGTTCTCTCAACCCCCAAAGGAGATGTATTTCACAGGGAAATTTACTGAGTATCTGAAGGCTCAGTGAAGGGGTTTAGAATTGTAACATGAGCGTGGGTGACGTGCGAAATTATGCATACAGAGCCCCTACCAAGAGCAAGGAGCTGAGGAAAAGCCTCACAACTAGTTAGAACTAAAAGATGACAGAGGGGCTCCTATGCTGAGGACAGAATGAGAGATGGAACCCTCAGACATGCCCATCAAATAGAATTTGATGGACAACAAATGACTACGTCTGTGACTGAATCTCCTAAGACAGTGAGTGTTAGTTCTTATAGCCCTCACATGGGATATCCCTGAGAAGGGCCGACGATAAACTATATCACAGCGCCTGGGAGCAGTGTGGTGGGACCGGAGATCCTCCTCATCGTGGCTGCGGGGGAGAGTGCCGGTTCCAAATTGGCAGCTCTCCCCGAGGTTGACCCTGAAAAGGGCCGTTTGGTTGTTTCTAGGGATGCCCCGATCACGTTTTTTGCCACCGATACCGATCACCGATCGTCTATGAGCCATATCGGCCGATACCGATCGTTTTTGGTTTTATAAAATAAAAATTAAATATATACTTTTAAAAAAAAAAAATTATAAAATATATATATTATATAATTATACTTGTAGTTGTATTAGCTGCGAGACATCGCCACCACGCAACAAGTCAAAATGCTCGCTATCTGCAAACAGCTCCACTGTCTGTGTGTATGCTCTGCTTTGGTCAAATCACATTCAGCATGCCCTCAGCAGGGTATATCTGCGGCTCTGCAGATATACCCTACTCCCTCAGCTAGCCCCTTTCGTGACTGCGATGCAAGCCAGGGGCTCGAATACGCATCGAATCAATGTTATAAGACATTAGGGATGCCCCGATCGATCGGACACCGATCGTTATCGGCCGATAATCAGTATAAATATGCGATCGGTGAATTCCGATAATGCTTTATTTTCGCCGATCGTGAAAACCGATCGAAAAACATGATCCAATTCTTAGCGGAGATCTCACTCGCTGAGTTCTGTCTCAGACACACGGAGCTGCAAACTGCCGCTCCTCATCCTCCTCCTCCTGCCCTTCCCTTCCCCATGTAAACAAGCTCCAGCAATAGTCTGCTCTAACCTAGTGCATGCAACCTCCGTGAGCTAACGTTAGCTACCGTTACTGTTTAAACAGAATGACCCAGTCAACTATTCACTTTTAGTTTAATACATGAGGCATTGTTAACGGTATCTAGCCGGCTAGCTACTGATAGCTCCTGATATCAACAAATGCTCCAGCAATAGTCTAGTAGTAGTGCATGATAACTCACGTTAGCTCACGTTAGCTCACGTTAGCTCACTGTTCAAAACTAAATGTCCAATTAAACGAAATAGTTCACTGAGGCGTTGTCTTAACGTTATCTAGCCGGCTAGCAGTAGCTACAGATAGCTCCTGATATCAATGTCTTATAACATTGATTCGATGCGTATTCGAGCTGAGGTGAATGTGATCAATAGGGTCCAGCTGCAGCGCCGGAGAATCCTGGCCGTAGCTGGAGGCTACTCGAGTACACACAGACAGTGGAGCTGTTTGCAGATAGCGAGCATTTTGACTTGTTGCGTGGTGGCGATGTCTCGCAGATAATACAACTACAAGTATGATTATATAATATATATTTTTTATAAAAAAATAAATAAAAAAAGGTATATACTTTTATTTTATTTTTTATACCAAAACGGTCGATATCGGTATCGGCCAATATGGCTCAAGACGATCAGTGATCGGTATCGGTGGCAAAAAACATGATCGGGGCATCCCTAGACATTGATATCAGGAGTTATCTGTAGCTACTGCTAGCTGGCTAGATAACATTAAGACAACGCCTCAGTGAACTATTTAGTTTACTGGGATATTTAGTTTTGAACAGGGAGCTAACGTGAGCTAACGTGAGCTACCTAACTAACGGAGGTATCATGCACTACTAGACTATTGCTGGAGCATTTGTTGAGATCAGGAGCTATCAGTAGCTCGCCAGCTAGATACCGTTACACAATGCCTCATGTATTAAACTAAAAGTGAATATTTGACTGGGTAATTTAGTTTAAACAGTAACGATAGCTAGGTAGCTAACGTTAGCTCACAGAGGTTGCATGCACTAAAGCAGACTATTGCTCGAGCTTGTTGACACGGGTGCGGGAGGGGCAGGGGGAGGAGGGGCCGTGGGCTGCAGCTCTGTGTGTCTGAGAGGCTTATTGCTTATTGCCAGCGGAGGAGTGCTACCGAGTGCTTCCGCGTTTTCCCTGATTGGCTGCGACACGCCCCGCGGCAGGCGCGGCAGCCGCAGAGCGGAGCGGCAGAGCCTGCGGAGCGGAGCGGCAGAGCTTGCGGCATTATGTAGCCGTAATCCGCGATGATTTTCATTCGAAGCTTAGCTCACCTGGCAGCGCTGCGGTCCTGCGGTCCGTTGGTGACAAGTTCGAATCCCTTAAATTTTTTTATTTTATTTTTTTTAACATGTATTCTTTCGCCGGTTAAGGTTAGGCATGGTTAAGGTTAAGGTTAGGCATTGTTTCGGAATTGGTTAAGGTTAGAAGGGTTAAGTTTAGGCGCTGTTAAGGAGCTGGTTAAGGTTAGAGTTTGTCTTAGAGAATGGCAATATTCTTTCTATGGTTAAGGTTAAGGTTAGGCATGGTTAAGGTTAAGGTTAGGCATTGTTTCGGAGTTGGTTAAGGTTAGAAGGGTTAAGTTTAGGCGCTGTTAAGGAGCTGGTTAAGGTTAGAGTTTGTCTTAGAGAATGGCAATAGACAGCCTATTTCCGCACTGCCGCTCTCTCGCGCTGCCGCGGTCACATGGGCGTCGCTGACGAATGCGGAAGCATTCTTGCACTCTTCCGCTGGCAATAAGCTACACGCGTCTGAGAGAGAAGTCAGCGAGTGAGATCTCCGCTAAGAATTGGATCATGTTTTTCGATCGGTTTTAACGATCGGCGAAAATAAAGCATTAGGGCAATTCCAGCGTTATGGATGTTACATTCAGAGAGAACATTGGAAACTTAACTTAACATTGACAAGGCATCGATTTGAATTGGAAGTATAATTTACACATTTTAGTTACACTTATTGAGATAAATGAGCCTGCAGTAAGAAATGTTTTGACCTTTTGGATTTTGAGATAAGTGACAAAATACACAGCGTTATGGATGTTACGGAAATTGACAAGCTTTTCGGACTCACTGAACACATGATGAAAACTCTGTGAATATCTTTTTCAAAGAATAACATGTTTACTATCACTTTGTAGGGAAGGCTTTGAGGTACCCAAAAAGTACATTCAGGAAAACCTGGCATTTCCTCTCAAGGAATGAATCACAAAGAAGTGCTGTTATGGATGTTACATTTTTGCGTTATGGATGTTACACGTCTGAAATAGACAAAAAACACTATCAAAAATAGGGCTTTACCCACATGTGTTTGACTTCAGTGGACCATTTTGAGGGTCAAACCAGTCTGGATTCATGTTGTAGTCTGAAAAAAATAGTTTCAAAATATCAGTCACTTCTGAAAATAAATTACAACAAGTTTTTGGAAAATAACTCTTTATTTGATTAACATAAAAAAGTGTTTTCTATACAGGGAACAGCAATATTAACACTTTGAGAGCCAGTCCGTGTTTTCCTTTTTACCCCCTTGAATGCCCACATCCACTCCAATGTTAACGTTAATATCGCCTAATCTATGTTTTAAATTATGGCTATGTGTCTAATCTCCCCGTCGCTTATCAAAGACTTGTTTTCCAGTCAACATTGTCAAAGCAGATTGTTTTCTATCGCTTCATTTCCGTTTGATAGCATTTAGAAAATCACTTGTTTTCACGGAAAAAACAACACATTCTATGACAGCGCTACTCAACCTGCGGCCCGCGGGCCTCATGCGGCCCGCGCAACAGGTCACTGCGGCCCGCCATGGTAATGTCAATACAAATTTTTGTTCTGCATTCAATCAATGTAGAATAAATATTTCTAGCTTTTCTAACCACAAGAGGGCGATAATGCGTAAGCTATTGAGCTGTTCTCTACCTGACAAAAAGTGTTGATCTACAAGCCCACAGGTAGTGTGTCCACAACGTGTTGATAGTTTGTAGATCGGCTCGCGTTCGGCACACAACGCCGTCATACGAGGAAGTAGGTGCACAACAAGTCACAGGGCGCGCTGATTTCGAGCACTTCCCAATGTTACGCTCACAAGTCAGTCAGCTGCGCAATCACAATGTGTCATTTCTCGATGTATGTGTCGCATAACTCGATGCGCTTGCTACAGAGTTTTCAAATCGTTTCACTGACCTAAAAGAAATCATGCCAGTAATTCGCATGGTAGAGAACCCATACAGTGCTGATGTGAGAGAAGCGTCACAGCAGTGTGACAAGTTTGGCGTTACAAGGGAAAGATTTGAAGAGGAACTGATTGAATTGAAAAACAATAACGCTTTGAAGCAGAAACATAATGATGAATCAATGGTGGACTTCTGGATGCGGTATGTGCCTGGCGAGTCATACAGCACCATCACTATTTGTGCAAAGAAGATCTTGACGTGTTTCGGCTCAACCTATGTGTGTGAAAGTGCATTCTCTACTATGGGAATTATCAAGTCGAAACAGCGCAACGCTCTCAGTGACAAGCACCTCCACGACTGTCTGCGCACAGCAACCTCTGCATACCAGCCAGACCTGAGACGATTTGTGGCGAAAACGCAGTCTCAAGTCTCACATTAAGTAAGTAATTCATTATCTCGCCCTCTCTCTCGTTCCATCCCTGCCTCTCTCTTTCCATCCCGGCTCCCTCCCTGTCACTCCCTCCCTCTCCCCCTCTCTCTCCCCCTCCCTCTCTCCCCCCCTCCCTCTCTCTCTCCCTGCCCCCTGTCTCTCGTGTCACGTAGTTGTGTTTGCCGTTTACTGTCCCTGATGTCGTCTCTCTCCTGCCTCCTCTTTAATAGATCAAAATATATTTTTACCAAAATCAAACCTGATTAACATAGCTGATTTTTTTAAATATTCGTTTTAATTTCCATGTGAGGGAATTTAAGTAAAGTGTGACTGAATGTCATTGAAAGATATTCATGATTCTCTGTGTTTGTCTTTTACAGGTCTGGACGTTATAACAGCCTGTCAAGCAAGCTGAAGTCAGATGTTTTTCATGAACCCAACTATTTTTGGCTTGTTTTAAACAAGACTTGTATTTTATTTAATTTTTCCAAAAATGCCTATACATGCCTATATTTAATTTGAGTATTTTTTGCCTAATTGCACTGTTACATTGCACTGTTTCTTGACTTGGTATATTTTATTTATGTCCAGAGAGCCTTATATCCACAGCCTGAAACAAAAAAAGTAGGAACAAGTTATGTTTGTTTCTGTAATTTAGGAACATGTTATTGTGTACCAGGCTTTATTTAATTAGTATTGGCCTCTAACCTACCTCTGATATTTGCAACAGTAATATGTTCATGTTATCTTCACATTCTGTGAATAAAAGCCTCATGTTGTAACTTCATTTCATCATTAATTATTCCATGTCATGACAATATTTTTGTTCAATGAGGTTTGGCCTTATATAGATGGAAATGTAGGCAGATTCTGTGTGTTTCCTCAATTTTTAGACTAAATCCAATATACGAGTATACGACCAACATTATTTGGTCTTGCGGCCCTTGGACTTCTGGCATTTTGCTGAGTGGCCCCTGGGCCATCAAAGGTTGAGTAGCCCTGTTCTATGATAATCGCCTTTTACTGGAATATTCTAGAATGTTGTCATTTGTCGGCCTATTTATGAATAGTTTTCAAATAAATGCTAGATAATCGATAGTATATGTGTGCGCACGCACGCTCGTGCCGCGCGCTGATAATCGCTGCTCTTATTTCCTGATCGCTTTTACAGTCAAAACTAGGGATGCACGATAAGTATCGGGCCGATACTATTTGTAACAAATGCAATGCAGAAGTTCCACGAGGAGGGAAAAGGGCAACAACTTATAATACATCCAACCTAACAAGTCACCTGTAACATCACCACCGCTACGATGGTGTGTTATTGTGTTAAAAGCCTACGACGAGTCGACGATGCGCGAGGAGCTAAAGCTGCTGCAAATTTAGCCCCTTTCATGACTGTGATGCAACCCTTGGTTGAATACGCAGTCATTTATTGCTCCGTAGTAGCCAGGTTAATTTGCACCACCAAGCACTGCTTAAAAGCTAGCGGCTTGAGCCCTTGGGTAATTTCTGTCAAACTTCTTTAATTTAGCAAACGCCTCGTCAATAGGTACAAGCGTACTCGCGTCGTTGTAGGCTTTTAACACCATCGTAGCGGTGGTGATGTTGCAGGTGACTTGTTAGGTTGGATGTATTATAAGTTGTTGACGGATTGTGAATTTTCATTTGGAAAAATAAATATGGTCACTTTATCAGTCAAAACTGTTGTCTTGGCTTTTGTTTCTGTTGTCTGGTTAGGTCAAAACGACAGGAATATACATTAAAAAAAAATTGTATAATACAATAAATATCGGTTATCGGTATCGGTTATCG
Organism: Notolepis coatsorum; assembly: GCF_963971535.1. Lineage (NCBI taxonomy): Eukaryota > Metazoa > Chordata > Actinopteri > Aulopiformes > Paralepididae > Notolepis > Notolepis coatsorum. The sequence continues at coordinate 61,581,582 of NC_140181.1, forward strand.
GCTTGAGGAGCATAAAGTTATCGGTATCGGGGTCAAAAAATCAATATCGTGCACCCCTAGTCAAAACAGCATAATCACATATAGGGGAAACGCTTATATATCCGTGAAAACGAGTTTGATTATCCTAAGACTGATAACATAGATTCCTTACCTGAGATCAGATGGTATCCAAATGGATTATTCCAATTCCTGATTGCCATTCGAAAAAATCGATCATTGTATTGATCCACGTGTATACAGTAGAACACATAATCCCCGCTGCTGTTCAGGCTCCGGAGTGATGCCGGTCGATGCCGGCTGCGTGAGTGAGACGTAAAATGTGGAGTCAGAAATCCTTTCTCCCATTCACTTTCATCGAGTCCAATCCAAAAGGGTGATTTACCATCTGGGAGACGATAGGGGGTGCTTTTTTCACATCTGAGCGCCTGGGGTGACTGGATCTCCAACGGTAGGCTCGCTTGATGCAATATGATTTCAGATCGCTAATAAAAAAAGAAAAAACGAATAAAACGAATATTCTCGTGAGTGGGCATTCAACCCGGGGGGTAATAACACGAGAAAACTCGTGGGTGGCATTCAAAGTGTTAATATCGGTTAAATCAGAAAATGAGTTTTGGAGCAATTCCATGAAAATGTCAACCTCACCATGAAAAAGAAAGTTATAAAAAAGCAAGTCCAATTCACTCTGCCTGGACTGGTTCAGAGAAATGGTATCTCCCTCTGTTATCCATGTGAGGATTGAGGTGTTCACGAATCTGATCAAAACTGACCCAGGACTTGTCCTCTTTGGTTGGAAGTGCAGCGGTAAGCCTCCATAAGGGACATGGACATGTGGCGTTTCTGAACCCTCTGCTTGACTCCTTCTCTTATGGCAGGGCTCTACGCTAACCTTTTTCACTAGGGGCACAGGTGCTCCTAAATGAAAAAAGTTAGGAGCACACAAAGAAATTTAAGGGGACCCAAAAATATTTAGGAGCACAGTGAAAATATTTCAAGTAAAAGATTTTATTTTTATTTAATTTTTTTATAAATGTATATTTGTACTGTGCGTGCATGTGTGTAAGTTAGCTCTTGCTACAACCCTGCATGTTTACATTTTGTATTTTGTACTTGATGTTCATTAACATGTGCTGTCCCCAGGGCCGGACTGGGGAAATAATTCATACCGGGAGATATAGCGCGAAATATAGCCCCAATCAGGCCACTTTTTAAGCGGGGGGTCTGGGGGTCCCCCACCAGGAATTTTTTTGTTACAAAGACTTAATTTCCTGCATTCTGGTGAATTTTAGTGCATGTGAATCACAAACTAATGAGCCAACAATTGCTTAGTACAATGTACTGTTATGGACCTCAAATAAAACTGTTGTGGCACTAGCAATGCTACTCTCTCCACCTTCAAAAAGAAAAAAGCAAGAGCACAACATATTTTTCTATTTACTATTATAATACAGTTAACCACTCTCTCCTGTAAGGGCCTTTCTTTTTCTTTGTTTTATCCCTCTCTCCTCCACCCTTTCTTTTTCTTCCACTGTCCATCTTGACATCAACGTTAATTGACTTTCGCTCTACTGTATCTCTCCCGAGTCCCTCACAACCCCCTCCAATGTACAGTAAAAATGACCAAGTATGGTCTTGTCAATATTCCAATGTACAGTGTTGCTTGTACAGTTGTACAGTGTCCCCCACCCACCCCTCCTACCCAACCTCCCCCCCCACCCACCCAACCACCTCCAATGTACAGTACCCCCCCCCCCCCCCCCCCCCCCCACCTACCCAACCTCTTCCAATGTACAGTTTCTACGTCAAATGTATATACTTCTTTTCTGGACTCTTTTCGTATCACAAACAGTACTGTATTTGCAAATCTGGTATGTCATAAATGTATAGATGTAGCAGTACTGTCTATCTGTATGTCATATATGTTACGATGAATAAAAAATGGGGGACCCTGATGTAAACAAGACGAAAGTCTTTCTCTGGTCTGCATCCCCTTAACAATTGTATGCATTGAGCTGTACTGTACTGTACCCATTCTGCAATCTGTTAATAAAGTTTTCAATCAATCAATCAATCAACCTGGCTCATTGCCTGGCTGTTATTCTGCATCTGAGTGCCGTCTGCCATTCCATTCGCCGCCTCCGCTGTCAATCAGTTGTATCGCCTGGTCCCGCCTCCACCAATCACAAGCGGCAGCACGGCTCCATTGTGATCCGCGTGAGGGAGAGAGTCAGATAGTTCTCCAACTCTGCCGCAGACAGTGAAATCCTGGTTGTTCCCCACCCACCTAGGTTATCTAACTATCGCGCCGCGCCGCCGCCACAACTAGAAACAATGGCCTGGCAAAAAAAAATAATAATATTTTTTTTTTTTTTTTTTTTTATATATAGTTATTATTTTTTTTAATCTGTGCAGGCCAGGCCACCGGGAAAACTCCCGGTGCTCCCGATGGCCAGTCCGGGCCTGGCTGTCCCTATCAAATAAACTATCAAATCAAACTACTGCTACAAAAGTAACAGTCACTTAACTTTAGCTTTTGCCCCTTTTATGCATACAATGCCTATGTTTTGGCTGTGTTTCTCTTCTAGAGAAATAATCCTTTCAGGGTTGCCTATTGAAATACTGTACACCTCCAGTACAGAAACATTGTTTATGAGTTTGCGTGTCAGGTAGACCATTGATTGACAGTCGAGTCTGCCAATTACGTCACACCGCTTGCACTCCAGCCGTCCGGCGCTGCAGCTGGACCCTAACCTCGTTCCCAGCTTTATCTCGAGAGATAAAAGCTGGACCCTATTGTAGGGCTGTCTTAAATACTTCGAAGCTTCGAAGCTTCGTTCGATGGCACAAGCTTCGAACATTAAAAAAAAAATTGAAGTTTAAAAAAATATATATATATATAAAAAAATCATTTTTTTTTTTTTTTTACTTCGGTGTGTGTGTGTGTGATGTGTGTGTGTGTGTGTGTGTGTGTGTGTGTGTGTGTGTGTGTGTGTGTGTGTGTGTGTGTGTGTGTGTGTGTGTGTGTGTGTGTACATGGGGCCATTGGGTGGGGCCGGGGGACAAATACACTGGAGGAAAGTAACCCAGCTCAGCACTGCCCAAATTATATCATCACTATTGCCTGTTTGAAGGATATCATCCTCAAACACATAATACACCACCTACACGCCTATTCTCAGTCCTTGCCCCACAATGGTGGAATGAACTACCCACCCCAGTTAGGACAGCCGAATCCCGTCCAATCTTTCGCCGTCGACTAAAGACGCACTTCTTCAACCATTATCTGAAATAAAATAAAAAAGATAAAATAAAATAAATCTAACCCTAACTAATCTTACTGTCATGCACTTGTCCTAATAAACTAACCTACACTGTAACATGCAACACTTGGATGAATATTGTTACTCAGCTGATAGAGTTGTATCCTTCCTGATGACCTGTCGTACAGAACTTGTAAGTCGCTTTGGATAAAAGCGTCAGCTAAATGACTAAATGTAAATGTGAATGTAAATGCCTTGTAGAATTCCACACATAAGAAAGAAAGATACTGGGATGAATAAACAAAATAGGAAATAAAATGTAGAAATGCATGCAATACATAAATAAATATGAATCTCCATATATGAAATAGAACATTTAGATAAGGTGCTACTGAGATGTTTTGGTGAGTTCTTTGTTTTTTTGTGGAAGTAGCCCTTCTTAAAAATGCATGAACATTCACTGATAATTAGGGATGCCCCGATCACGTTTTTTGCCACCGATACCGATTACCGATCGTCGTGAGCCATATCGGCCGATACCGATCCGATACCGATCGTTTTTGATCAAAAAGAAATTAAAAATTATTTTATATAATTTTTTTTTTTTTTTTTAATAAAATATATATATTATATAATTAGACTTGTAGTTGTATTATCTGCGAGACATCGCCACCACGCAACAAGTCAAAATGCTCGCTATCTGCAAACAGCTCCACTGTCTGTGTGTACTCTAGTAGCCCTAGCTCCAAAAAGGATTCTCCGGCGCTGCAGCGGGACCCTATTGGTAACGTTATGCTTTGGTCATTTCACATTCAGCAAGCCCTCAGCTCGAATACGCATTCAATCAATGTTATAAGACATTGATATCAGGAGCTATCTGTAGCTACTGCTAGCCGGCTAGATGACGTTAAGACAACTATTTAGTTCAATCGGACATTTCGTTTTGAACCGTGAACTAACGTCAGCTAACGCAAGCTAACGCAAGCTAACGGAGATATCAACATGGGCTACTGGACTTCCTGGGGCATTTGTTGATATCCGGAGCTATCAGTAGCTAGCCGGCTAAATACCGTTAGACAATGCCTACTAAAAGTGAATAGTTGACTGGGTAATTTTGTTTAAACAGTAACGATAGCTAGGTAGCTAACGTTAGCTCAGGTCGAATGCACTATCTAGACTCAGCAGAGGAGGTCCGCCTCCGTGTTTACAAACTCTACACGGGTACGGGCGGGGCTAGGGAGGAGGAGCAGTTTGCAGGTCCTGTGCGTCTGAGACAAGCGAGTGAGATATCCACTTGATCAGTTTCCGCGATCGGCGAATATGACTAATTATCGGAATTCCCCGATCGCATATTTATACTGATTATCGGCCGATAACGATCGGGGGCCGATCGATCGGGGCATCCCTGCTGATAATTGGTCTGTAGTGGAGTCTACAAGGTCTACATTGCCGGACCATGTAGAATCCGGACCTTGTAGACTGACATAATTCTGTGCATAGTTTAGTCTACACAGGCCATATTTCAAATAATCAAAATCTTACTTCATTCATCTTAAACATTCTTGATTTGGGGGATTGGTAGTTCCCATGAAATCTGAAGTTGTTCAAACAACAACAGCGATCCACCTTGAATTAAATCACACAGCCGTGTTGGCTGCGTCACAGTCACGAAAGGGGCTACTTAATTCATTAATCCAATCCACTTTATTTATAGAGCACATTTAAAAACAACAAAGTTTACCAAAGTGCTGTACAAGTCCCACAACATAAGATAAAAAAATAATAATAATAAATAATTTTTTTTTAATTCGAAGCTTCGAATTAAAATCGAAGCTCGGCCCCGAAGCTTCGATTGCCAAAAAAAATTCGAAGGTCAGCCCTACCCTATTGCCCACCTCTGCTGTTCATAATGCTAGCCAAGTTAGCTGTACACACATACACAGTGGGCCAGTTACTTTGGTGTAGGGGTCAGCGTTTCCGTTAGCCGGTAATTACCGGTATTTGACCGGCAAAATCTGTTGAAGTCCGACATATTTAATCTCTCCGGTCTTAATGTCCGGAGAGTCTAAGCACAATTTGATTATTTGAATTGTATTAAAATAGGCTAAAATTAAATAGCCTATGCGATGAACGAAACAATCATTACATTTGTTTCATCGTTGCTTCTAATAATGACAACGACGTTGTCAGCGAGAGCTTAGTGCTGGGTGTGCGAACTTTTGTGAAGCTGCAGAGCCGGAGCAGCAGCAGCACAATGCAGTACTCCAGCAGTACTCCAATTCAGCCATTTTCAATTCAATGTTGGGTGGGGGGCGCTGCTGTGCGGTCCCCAGAAAAGAGCCAATAACAGCTGAATCTGCTGCTCTGCATCGACATACTCTCGCAAATAAGTCATTGGGAGGTGGAGAGAGAGAGTCGTCACGCAAACCCACGATAATGTTGCCGTCTCTCTCTGTCAAATTTCTCAGTTCTTCGCTTGATATAATTAATACAAATGTCCAATATAACGGAATTCGTTAGCTCATAAAAATGTGATTATAACAGACTGTTGTTTATTAATGTCGGGCGACTGCCCACAGACACCTATTTGATTTAAAGTCGGCAGCAGCACGAGTCTCGGACTTATTTTATTTGGAATATAATGACTTTATACGCAAAAGTAGCCTAGTTTTAAGTAAAAATATTATAAATCTACATGCCTTGATGATGTCATTCTTTTGTTTTGTTGTCATTCTTTTGCCTATCAATTGTTTTTAAGCTCAATAAACTCTGACCGGAATTTCTCTCATTTGACCGGTAGATTGAAATCTACCGGACACTGAGGCCGGCAACAATTTTTTCTAACGGAAACCCTGGTAGGGGTGTAACAATGCATCGATCCTAAGGGGAAAATTCAACTGCATCGATTTGAAAATGTTAGAATCGATTATCGCAATTTGAATGTGTACACAATGTTATGTTGTTATCATGTCCGTCAACACAACGGCATACGCTACTGCATCAACGTTATGATTAACAAAGCAAGGCATTCGTTTTGTTGCATTAACGTTATATTGCTATCGCTAAATCTAGGTGTTCTAAAATATATTTCTATTGGTAAGACTAGAAGTTACATGTCTCGGGGAAACTCTCGCATATCGCAATGGTGGCGTTTCAGGAAGTAAACAAGCCAAATGAGAGCTTCCGATTGGTCATTTACTTTCTTTCTCATGAAACCAGTCACGTCCAGGGGCGTAGCTGGGGGGGGGTAGCTTAGGATGATTCCAAGGGCCCAGCACTGGGGGGGGGCCCAAATATTTTTTTTTTTTTTTTTTTTTTTTACTAGACATCACTCAGGTGTATTATTGATGCTCTCATTGATACTATGTTTGTTTCTGAAGTGTGTGTGTGTGTGTGTGTGTGTGTGTGTGTGTGTGTGTGTGTGTGTGTGTGTGTGTGTGTGTGTGTGTGTGTGTGAGATATATATAGAGAGAGAGGGGGGGCTTTGGTAGACTATTGCATTGGTCCATTCATTGAAGATGAACGCAATGCGACATCCTTTACTAGGCTCACCCACCACTAGTGCAGGTGCTGAAATGCTGATCCGAATGTATAGGTAAAAACCATATTATGCGTTTTCATCAATAAAAAAATGGCCAAAAAAAAATCTGCTTGCGCGCTTACGCGCACTCGCATTCACTGGGGGCCTACAAATACATTCTTTCATGGGGCCCAGAATCTGGAGCTACACCCCTGGTCACGTCACTCTACTGTGATTGGACCGTTGGCTTGAGTGCAATGTGGGACTTGTCGTTTTTTAACGATCTCGCAGCGGAGGAAAAAAAAGACGAGAGAGGCTATAATCTGTATTCGCACAGTGTGCGCGTAATTGATTTTTACGGTTCGCACACAAATATTTTTAGGGGCATATGCAAGCAATTTGGTCGCACTGTAGAGCCCTGTATGGTCACTGCATCCTTCATTCCTGGGGCCCGTCTTGAAATGTCGTCCCTGGAATAATACTCATTTACTTTCTGTTTGGTTTCATTTGGGGTTTCTGTGTTTTTTTGGGTGGGTTTCTTGTCACGATACTTGGCAAAACAATAACAAATACACATGTAGGCTGAGCAGACGCGAGGGGGAGATGGCCGACAGCAGCCGATTAGCAGTAGGCTAACGTGGACACTGCTCTGCCTAGACCAACAATGTGTGAAAAAGTTGTGTCTGGAAATATGTTGGATTTTAATCAAACAAGGAGTCATAAAATACTTCTGATTTAAATCAAACAAAGGGGTCATAATCGGACTTAACAACACACATTTTTGATAGTGGTTTTTGTCTATTTCAGACATGTAACATCCATAACGCTAAAATGTAACATCCATAACGGCACTTTTTTGTGATTCATTCCTTGAGAGGAAATGCCAGGTTTTCCTGAATGTGCTTTTTGGGTACCTCAAACCATTCCCTACAAAGTGATAGTAAACATGTTATTCTTTGAAAAAGATATTCACAGTTTTCATTAGGGGTGCACCGATATGAAAATTGGCCACCGATACCGATACCGATTGTTCAACTAACACAATCGGCCGATACCGATACCGATACTTGAGGCAAAAAATAAGTATTTGTAATTTTTTTTAATATTTTTTTTAATGTTTTTTTTTCTTTTTTTTTTTAATGAAACTACTGTATATTTGTATGTGTATGTTTGTATTTGTAGGCCTCTTTACTTACTTAAAAAAAGGAAACATCAAGAAATATGTTTATGGTATCACTATCTCCCAGTATCGTCTGGCGGCCTGAAGAGGGATACTATTTTCTCAACCAGAGCTTTCAACCAATGCAATGGAACCATTCTGGCGGCCTGCAGCGGGATACTATTCTCTCAACCAGAGCTTTCAACCAATGCAATGGAACCATTTTGATTGACAGTCGATTCGGCCAATTACACCACACCGCTAGCACCCACCTCCTGCTGTTCTTACCACCAATCGGCAAGCGTTTATTCATTTTCTACTTCGGGGGCATGCCGCCATTGATCTGCTTGCGAGAATGCGAGTCAAACTCAGAACCACAACAAGCTAATACGTTAGCTGCCCGGCAGTGCCCGCCGACCAGCGCGCTCCACAGGATGGCCAAACGAGACACAATGATTTTACTGCAACAAATGTTATAATAAAACAAAGCCTTTCTATACATTTGTCTGGTTGAAAACTTTATTAACAGATTGCAGAATGGGTAGTTGGGTACGGAATGGAACCGAGCTATGAACGGCTTGCTTGCTATCTTCGGGTAAATACTATGCTGATGTAATTGAACGTGTAACTAACTATATAACGTTAATGCCACAAAACGAATGTTTGTGTCATTTTAACAGCAGATACTTTCTTAAATGCCATCCTCCCGACAGAGCGGTGTTGATGGGGAGCTCTGATGGGTTCGCTTGGTTGTGTTATTAGCATTGAACAGCTAACCGAAAGCTAGCGTTAACTAATGTTAAAGGTTTAGCCATAACGTTACGTTGGCTAAAGTTGGGGCTATTCATAATCCAGCAATAATGGCTGCAGACCTGCAAGCAAAGTACAGCGAGTTGGCAAAGGAGTATTCCAACGTAAATCACATTTTCACCAGTAACGTTAGTCTTCTGCCTCCCGGTAGCTCATGCTGCAACGGAATGGAACTGAGCTATGAACGGACTCGGAGTAATGCCTTGCTGCTACTGTATGGGTAATAATAATATGCTGATGTTATTGTCCGTGTAACACCAACTATATAACGTTAATGCCACAAAACGAATGCCTTGTTAATCATAAGTAGTAACTGATGCAGTAGCTTGTGTGTGTGTGGGGGACGGCGGGCGTTGTGCAGGTAGGTCGCGAGTGAACTTTTTTTTTTTTTGCCTTTTGACGCTACACAAATTGATGGTTATTTATCGGCGACTGCTATCGGCACATTTGAGCTTATCGGCCGATAGGCCGATAGCAGTCAACAAGGCACTTATCGGCCGATACCGATACCCGACCGATATATCGGTGCACCCCTAGTTTTCATCATGTGTTCACTGAGTCCGAAAATCTTGTCAATTTCCGTAACATCCATAACGCTGTGTATTTTGTCACCTATCTCAAAATCCAATAGGACAAAAAATTTCTTATTGCAGGCTCATCTTTATCTCAATAAGTGTAACTAAAATGTGTAAATTATACTTCAAACAAAGGGGTCATAATCGGACTTAACAACACACATTCGCAATGTAACATCCGTCACTTGCAATGTAACATCCATAACGGTATACGGTAACATCCATAACACTTGTAAAGAATACAAAAAATAAGACCAGAATGACTAATTATTGCTAATATGTCATCTTTATAAAAGTTAGCTTTGCTTAGGAAGTTTGGTTGACGTTTTATGACAACTTTTCCTGGAAAACGTTATGGATGTTACATTCGCTGTCCCATAAAGGGGCATTATAACAGCATGCTTCACCTGCCAATGGAAAGACACAAAGTACATAATTGATTCACATATTGATACAACAGCCCTTCATGACCAAAGGTGAGGTTAGAAAAATATCTGTTGATTTTTTTGCCATTCTGGCCATTCAGAAAGTCATACAATTAGGTTAATCGAAAAATGGTTATGATCATGTTATTTAAATTTTTTCATGGTGAGGTTGACATTTGCATGGAATTGCCCATTATCGGAATTCACCGATCTCATATTTATACTGAATATCGGCCGATACCGATCGCTGGCCGATCGATCGGGGCATCCCTAGTTGTTTCTAATGGCTCCATGAAGTGGCGTCGTTTCTATCAGTGTGGAGAGGAGCTTTTGGGCTATGTTGTTAGCGCAAAAGAAGCGGAAGGGCAATTAGCGGCAACCACAAATATGTAAGCAGCAGGACGTGGTCCTGGTCAGTGACAGGTGCGTTGAGTGAAGGTCTTTCAGCAGGCGCCAATAGGTGCATGGAGCACTGGAGCAGTCCAAGAGGCAAAGTGTAGGAGATCAGTGTTTCCCATTAACACTTTCTTCGCCAGGCTTATGTACATCATTATACCATCCTCTGCCAGCTCTATTTGTCTATGGAGAAGTTCCCCTTCTTTGCAGGGCTATAACTTTTTAAATTGTATTGCTAAATTGACATTACTATGGCCCATTCAACATCAAGTATCTATTGTTCAGGGTGTAGCAACGTTATACTTTTTCATTCACATATTCATACTAAAATACGGTCTAAAGTATAAGTATGTTTTTATCGTTTTCTGCAGCTTTCTGCAGAACGTGATTTATAGACCTAAATGCATTATATTGATGATTGTATACAGTTTGATAGCGATCGGCGCGAGATAAAAAATGTCAAATGGACGTGCTTCTAGAAGTTACTACTTATCATCTGATAACCGGATGGGGGGGGGTCGTTTATAATTCCGTGGCCAACGTTAGATGATTCATCTAGTGTGGGTGATATGATCATTAGAGCAGTTTGTATCGAACACGTTAAAAAAAAACGCTGAAACTCACCGTAGCTTCCTCGTAGCGTTGGGCGATGAGCAAAAAGATTCCTATTATGGGATGTTGAAATATGCAATCCATCTCCAGGTTGTATAATAGTATATATGTCCAAATCATGTTGTTTATCGAGTTATTGGTAACGGATTGCTATCCATTGTGTCTAGCTCGAGTCCCGAGACTATTAGCGAGTGATCGGACCGAATTGGAATGAGCACCAGCTTCCGTTTCCGGTTTCCGGTTTGGGCGATCCGCCGATCGGCCACCAGATGGCGCTCTTGAACCGTTGGAGAGTTGAGAGGGGATCAACAGTAGATCTCAAGTCTCCGGGGGAGAAATATGATTGCGATCACAGATTTTTGAAATATTGATCTCAATGACGTGTTACGGCGTCATTGGCAGAATTAGCATGGCAGGGAATGACGAGTTTAGGCGTCCTTGGCAGAGAAAGTGTTAATTACCTAGACTGTGGTGGCCCGCCACAGTTTAATTTGTCCTGCCACAGTTTTTAATATTTTTTAAATATAAAGTTTTCCAATAGGGATGTATCAGTAGTATTGGCAATGGTAGTAGTCATAATAGTAATCCAGTATATTTTTTTTATATTTTCTAAAAAAATAAACCAGTTCAACATGGGTAACCACTTTTGCTTCATTTCTTTGATGGCTCAAATGTATGAGCCTCTAGTCTAGTCAGGGAACAAACTTAACTTTTTGACTCACCAGCCATTTGGCTGGTAGATTTTTAAAAGTACCAGCCGGGCAGATTTTTTACTAGCCAAAAATTATAAATAGCTTTTTAGTATATCGCCATGTGTTATTATTACATATAATACTCTCATATGCTATTTTCAATTAATATCATAAACAACATAAGGAATATTAGCATAATTTTGAGTGAACTGAAGGAATGAGTCAGTGTTAATAGTTTTAAATGCAAATAATTTATTGAAACATAGAAGTGGGGTCGGGACACACATTTTATTTCAATTTTTTAACTGTTTTAACCATGTAGTGTAGCACTTTGGGATCCCAGTGAACAAAAAGTGCATTACAAATCCAATCTATTATTATTATTATTATGTGTGGCTGCCACCCTGGCGGACATCTGTGCAGCGCTCCGTGGGCATAGATGTCCGAGGGCTTGCAGCAAGCCAGAGTTTAACACAGTTTCAATCAATCAATCAATAACAACATTAACCAGACTCTCGTTGCGTCTATTCTGCCAACGCTAACGTTACCTCTCATTGTGTATTCTACCAAGCAAACCCGGGTTTAACGTTACCTCTCTATATCGGCTGACTGTAGTATTAGGCTAATAACAACAACAAACTTAACACATCAGCGATCTTGTTGTGACACTAAACTCTCCGCTCGTGGTAAATTGGGTTGATGTCGGTTGTTTCATCAATAAATAAGGCAGAATACACAGTGAATCCATTCTTTTTTGTTTATTGCACTTGGTTCTGTCGCAAACAAATCCTGAATGAAATGCATCCTTAGCGAGGCAGTAAAGATGGCGGCGCGGCGTTCTGTTCAGAGGCTACAAAGTGTGACGCGTCGAGTAGGGGGTATCTGCAGAGCCGCAGAGCCAGGCTGGACCAATAGGGTCGCTTGGAACCGAGTAGGGTATATCTGCAGAGCCGCAAGCCAACTTTATTATTATGATAAAAAACAGCGGTGACGCGGTATTCAGCCTAACTCTGCGGTGAGCGTGATGCAACAGCGATCGCGGCAGCTCTAGCCGACGCATGCAGTGGATTTTGTTGGCCGCCAGATGGCGCCCAGGCCTTAATTTATGACGGCCAAACATTAAATCTACAAGCCTGTGGCGGTCGGCGTGTGACTAATTTGTACCCTGAGTCTAGTGGTTCCCAAATCTCTCCTCGAAGCACCCCAGCCGTTCAATGTATTTGTTAAATTCCACCACCAGCACACCTGATTCAACTAATAAAGGGCTAGTTATATTTCGTATGGCTATCGCGTCCCGCTCAAGCCTATTGAGATACCCCTTATCTCCTTGTACCTAGTGTACACCACCACGAACAATTTATGCACCCACACCTGACCGGGTCCCGCCTCTATGGAGGCGTAGCCTATAAGACCATGGTACTGGTCACCAAACACCCTTCCTCTATTTTCGTTCCATCATATTGGATGCTGTGCACCGTATGTAACTAGTAGTATGAAAAGATTAGAGAAGGTTCGTAATGTTGAAAGCTTACCGGAGGTTTGCTTTTCCCTGGCATCTTCGGAGCATGTTTCAGCGACACATTGGGCCGGTGCTGATGTTTCCTCGGCTGACGACGGCAGACCGAGGGGCAGCGTACAAGGTTTGACTATCAAGTCGGCTTGTACAAAGGTAAGGCCTGTGTCATTAGGCATCAATGTCAGTATTGGTAATGCTGTGGAGTATGTTTCGGCGCCAGGGCCGGGGCGGCTTGGTGATCGTTCCACTGCAGTGGACGGTTTCCTGGCAATCCTGGAGCACGCTGCTAACGTTAATGCTACTACTGCTACTTCTGCTAATGCTAACGTTGACGCTGAAATGGGTTGTTGTTCTAATAATCTAATAATTCCCTCCTCTTACCAGCTTCATTGATGAAGGTCAGTCGGTGGTTGATGTGGGGGGTTTCGCTGAGTCCTATTTACCTTTTTTACAGGTGAACGGGCTAACAACAGGGTGCAGGCCGGGTGTACCGTGGCTAAGCAGCCAGGTAGCTTTGTTCCTGTGCCCCGGCGGGGATGAACGACGTCCCGCCCGGCCGATGCTTGATAGCTAATCGGCTCGGAGGGTGGCAGTATGGACGGATGAGTTGTATACTGCTACAGGATGGTATTTGGCGGCGGCCAGTGTTATGGCTCAGCTGGCTAGTTTCCTATCCATATTGGCGTCGGGTAGTAGAACTTTGGGTCCAGCCGACATTGTAAACATGTTGCATGTTTGTGGTGTTATAGAGATCTTGACTCAGTCGCAAGCTATAACTGCGGGGAGGATTAGGATGCTATCAACGTTTGTTGTTAGGCATGTTTGGTTGGAGCAATCTCCTCTTGGGGAAGAGGATAGGTTTTCTCTCCTCACGACTCCTTTTTCCATAGATAGTCTTTTTGGGCATTCTGTGGAGGCGCAGGCGGAGCTGATCTGGGTCCTACACCGCCTCACGCTGTGCAGCCAGAGGTGGGAGCACGGTCTCGTCAACGACTGTGGCGAGATCCTCGACAGGCGGCCATGTTTCCCCCGCCAGTGGTGCCCTGGGTGGGAGTCAACAGGGTACCACAAGGCCGACAGCCTTGGCGGCCGAGGGATCGGCCATTTTGGGTGAATTTGATAAAACAAGCCGTCGTCACTTTGCCGCGAGCAGCCCGCTCCCCGTTCAATCCTCTCTCTGTTACCCACGGAAGCGGGGCTCTGATCGTTCTCCTTTGGCTGCGGGCCGCGAACCTTGATTGAAGCGTATGCGGCCCCATTCTTCACTTCTCATGGGGACAGGGGCTGACACCCAGTTGATGGCTGAGCCTGGGTCTGTCCGTGAGAATGTTCCGTTGCGTGGTTCCTGCACCACACGTTGTGTGTTGGATGAGCCTGGTGTTATAGCTGCCACTAGCTACAGTGGTCAGCTGGGGGACTCGAGGCCTCTTCTGTTGAATGCACAGCAGGGGTTACCCCGGCGGGGTATCGCGCTGGTGCCTCCCACTCCCATCACAGCGGCAGTGGTCTGCAAAGGAGAGGCGAGCGTGATTTGGGTGGTAGCAATATCACTGCAGGGCTTCGGCATGTAGGAGCCCATGGGGTCCTTATGCCTTGCGTGTCTAGCTGCGGAACAACTCCTCAGCATGCGCTAGAGGGGTGTTCAGGGGGGGGTGTGTGTCAACCAGTTTGATGACAGCTTCTCCCGTATCAAACCGGCCCTTTCTGTCGGGGTCCCCCCTTGGGTGCGTCGCACAGCGGGAGGGACCGGGCCAACTATCTACTGTTCCTTGCGGCCCAGCGTCAGTTGACGGCGGGTGCGCTGTGGGATTATTTTCACATATGGCGACAAGAATGCCGTTTGGGGGGGTGGATAGAGAGAACGTTGAGGGGGGGGCTTGTTTTGCAGTTCGCACAACCCCACCCTCCGTTCTCAGGTTTGGTGCCGACCCTATTGTCAGGGTCAGAAGCAGTGACAGCCCTGGCCGACGAGATCCAATCTCTGTTGGCGAAGCAGGCCGTCGTCGTGGTTCCGAGAGAGGACGCGATGTCAGGCGTCTACTCCCTTTATTTTCTGGTACCCAAGAAAACAGGGGGGGTCAGACCTATACTGGATCTGTCCGCGTTCAATCGGTTGATTGTAGCGAGACCGTTCAGAATGTTGACCGTCAAACTCCTTCTGCTTGCTGTCAGGAGGGGAGACTGGTTCACCTCCATAGACCTGAAGGATGCGTATTTTCACATCCCCATTTACCCTCCTCACAGGAAATTCCTACGGTTCCTGTTTCAGGGCGTAGCGTACGAGTACCAGAGGATGCTGTTCGGTTATTCTCTGGCTCCCCGCACATTCACCAGGTGCGTGGCGACTGCACTGGAGCCCTTACGTCGTCGGGGGTTACGAGTTCTATTCTATCTCAACGACATTCTACTCCTCAGTCGTTCGGGGGAGGTTGCCAGGTCTCATACCAGGCTGGTGGTGGAATTCCTCACCAACCTGGGTTTTGCTGTGAATTGGAAGAAGAGTACCCCTCTTCCCAGTCAACAGGTGGAGTACTTGGGCTTGACGTTGAGGTCAAGGCCCATGATTGCAACCCTCTCGGAGCAGTGTCGGGTGGTTCTCCGTCACGCGCTCTGGGTTTCCGTCTGGGAGGGACGGTCACGGCGCTGCAAGTGATGCGTTTGCTAGGCATTATGGCATCTGCTCACACGGTGGTTCCTCTTGGCCTCCTCTTCATGAGGAGGATACAGAGGTGGTTTCTCTCTATGAGAATAGATCCGGTGAGGGACAAAAGGAAACGGTTGACGGTTCCTTTGTCGATATGGGGAGATCTCGCCCACTGGAGGAGGCTGGGTATCCTCACCATTGGGGTCCCCATAGGCAGCAGGAGCTCACACGTCACGGTCTTCACCGACGCCTCTCTCACGGGTTGGGGAGGGACGTGTCGGACCCACGCAGTGGGGGGCAGCTGGACGGGTCATGCTGGCCCAGCTGCCCCGCATATCAATGTGTTGGAGTTGGAGGCGGTCCTCCTGGTCCTCAAACGGTTCGACCACCTGGTGGTAGGCGAACACGTTTTGGTCAGGACGGACAGTATGACGGCAGCGGTGTATATCAACAGGCAGGGTGGGACTCGTTCCATCCGCCTGCTCCGGGCGGCGGTCGAACTTTGGCTATGGGCATCTCGCAGGCTGCGCAGTCTGAGGGCGCTCCACATTCCTGGTACAGAGAATATGGGGGCGGATATGATGTCTCGGGGCGGTCCTCATTACGACAAGTGGGAACTCCGCCCAAATATAGTCAGACAGATCTGGGATCGGTTCGGGGAGGCCTCGGTAGATCTGTTTGCGTGCCGACGCTCTCACAAGTGCCCCTTGTGGTTCTCGCTCAGTCGAGCAGATCATCCCCCCTTGGGGGTGGATGCCTTCTCGACCTTTCCATGGCCGCCCAGTCTTCTGTACGCCTTTCCTCCTGTACAGCTGTTGAGTCAGCTGTTGGAGCGGATACGGAGGGAGCGCAGGACGGTGATCCTGGTCGCGCCGGACCGGGGCAAGTCAGTATGGTTCCCGGTCTTGATCCAGCTTCTGGTCGCTCCTCCTTGAGTCATTCCTTGGTCGGCGACGGCCCTCTCACAGCACGACGGGTCACTGTTCCAGTTTCCGATGTTGGGCCAACGGCTGTTGGTGTGGCTGGTGGGAGGGTGAGTCTGGAGAGGATGGACCCTTCGGTGGTTGATACCATCCGGTGTGCGCATGCTCCCTCCACTGTCGCGGTATACGCGGGCAGATGGCGTGCGTTCCAAGAGTGGTGTAAGGCGGGGGGCTGGGACCCTGTCTCCTGCCCCCTGGATGCTGTCCTGAGTTATCTCCAGTCTCTTCTTGGTAGACTGTCAGCTTTGACGGTGAGGGTATATGCGGCGGCTATATCCTCCTATCATGAGGGAATTGAGGGGACTGTTTTGTTCAGCCACCCTCTTGTGAACTGTTTCCTGCTTGGCGCTCGACGCGTTAAGCCGGTGCAACGCTCCTTGGCTCCGACTTGGGATCTTCAATTGGTCCTCGGTCGGTTGTCCTTGGCCCTGTTTGAGCCGCTCGAGCAGGCGCCGTTGGAACGGCTGTCTTTCAAGACTGCGTTCCTGCTGGCTGTAACTTCCGCTAAACGCGTGGGTGAGCTCTGTGCTCTCTCGGTACGTCCAGAGTGCCTGTCTTTTCGGGCCGATTGCGGTGCCACTCTGCGACCTAATCCTGCTTTCATGCCTAAGAATATCCGGAGTTCCTTCCGCTCCCGGGATATTGTGGTTCAGGTGTTTCGTCCTCCTCCTCACGCTAGTGAGTTAGATGCGGGCCTTCACCTGTCATGTCCGGTCCGTGCTATGGGAATTTACCTCAGCCGTACTCAGGACCTCAGGGTTACCGATCAGCTTTTTGTCTGTTACGGTGGTTATCGTGCCGGTAAGGCACTGTCGAAACAGCGCCTGTCCCATTGGTTGTGCGAGGGCATTGCCCTCTGCTACACATTGGCTGGGCAGGATCCCCCTGGGGGCATCAGGGCGCACTCCACTCGTGGGGTGGCTGCCTCTGCCGCTCTCCTGGGTGGGGCCTCGGTGGAGGACATCTGTGCTGCAGCTTCATGGTCCTCCCCGGTCCCCTTTGTAAGGTTTTACCTCATGGACATGACCGGGGGTTCTGTCTCCCAGGCGGTTCTGGGGTCTGTGGCCTTTCCTGCTTCCCGTCCCTTGGTAGGGTAGCAGGAGTGTGTGGGTATGGGCCACAGTGTGTTAGGTCACACGTGGTTCCGCCTGTGCTGTGTGTTCAAGGGGTTCTAGTTCCCTCTTGTTCGCACTCAGGTGGAGTTGACTGCGCCCCCCCTTCGTTAGGAAGGATGGGGTGACAGGGCTCCCCGCACCCCTTGATGTGGGCTTACGGGTCCTCAGGGGGTACATCTGTCGGGTCTCGCGTCCGCTCTAACCCATATCTCAATAGGCTTGAGCGGGACGCGATAGCCATACGAAATATAACGATAGGTTATGTAGATAACCTAGTTATATGAGTATTGGCTGAGCGTCCCGCTCTAAGCGGCCCTGAGTTCCCTTTTTGAGGGATCTTTTACTGGAACGGGATTTTGGCGAGGAAGGGTGTTTGGTGACCAGTACCATGGTCTTATAGGCTACACCTCCATAGAGGCGGGACCCGGTCAGGTGTGGGTGCATAAATTGTTCGTGGTGGTGTACACTAGGTACAAGGAGATATGTTATGGTTTGTAACCGACCCCAATCGCACAACACAAGACAGGTATGAGAGTAAGCCAAGAACTGGGCATTTATTGAAACACACAGAAAACGGCACTGTCCCTTTAAGGGAGAACACAAATTACTGGAAAACAAGAATGGGAAAAGGGCACAGTGCCTTTAGGAGGCGAGCTGGCTAAGGGGAAGGCTAAGGGAACAGGGCCAGGGCAAGGGAAACAGGACAGGAACAGGGAGGACTAGGAGGGCAAACGGCGACAGGTGGCGAAGGCTTGAGTGCATCTGGCGCGGAGGTCTGGATGCGCGTCTGGACGTCTGCTGCGCGGAGGTCTGAAGTGGAACACTGGAATACCTCCCGTGGAAGTTTAGAGAGCGCAGTCCAGTGTCTCCTTCCAGGCAAACGGCGACAGTAGGCGAAGGCTAGAGCGCATCTCACGCCGGAGATGAAAACAGCATAACAGACAGAGAACCTCCCGAAGGAGTCTTGGTGATAGAGATATGATACGGAACGACCCGACAGGAACTGAGGGGAGAGCGAGGTACTTAAAGCCCACAGGGGCACTAATTAAAATCCCCATCAGGTGCGTGAAGGTAATTGATACTAGAACTAGAAGTGTGTGTTCGGCACCAGACCAATCAAACACATAATGACAGGTAGTCCAAGGGTGTGGCTGCTGAAGAGCAAACGAACGCGAGGGTGGGGGCTAGTGAGGTGAGGAGAATGCAATTGATTAACAGAAAACTAAAGGAACAGAGCGAGTAGGCTTAAAGGAACAGAGCGAGTAGGTGAGCAACGGACAAAACCTTACAAGATAAGGGGTATCTCAATAGGCTTGAGCGGGAAATTTCATCAACGACAAAACTGAGGAAAACAAAAACAAACCCCGCGAACTTTGGAAATTACTCAATAATCAACTAGGCTGCAGTAAAAAACTTAAAACCAGATTCTCAAACATAAACATAAAGACGGACAACACGCTCATCACAGACAAGCTGGATGTAGCCAATTACTTAAACATCTTCTTCACAAACATAGCCACAACACTGGTAAACAAACTACCCTCCCACTCAGGGCATTATGGGGTAGAACACATAGTAGCATACTACAAAAACCTAGGGGTCCACAAAGACGACTTCAAACTTGAAATGGTAACAACCGATGAGGTACTCAAAAAATTTAGCGCCCTCCAACCTAACAAGGCCACTGGCCATGACAACATCCCCTCCAAATTCCTCAGAGACGCAGCAGCCGCCATCACCCCAGTCATCACACACATAATAAACCTCTCTATAAGACAGGGGCACGTCCCCAAGGACTTCAAAATTGCGAGAGTGACCCCTCTACACAAAAAGGGCAGCAAATTAGACCCAGGCAACTACCGCCCTGTTTCTATTCTTACCTCCATCTCGAAAGTCATGGAGAAAATAGTCTACGAACAGGTCGAAAAGTACCTGGCGGAAAAAAACCTAATCTACGAATTCCAATCTGGCTTCAGAACGTCCCACTCCACTGACACATGCCTCCTCTATTTGAACGACCACATCAAACAAGAGGTGGACGCTGGCAAATACTGCGGCATGGTCATGCTGGACCTACAAAAGGCCTTCGACACTGTCAATCACTCCATTCTAATGGACAAGCTAAAAGCAATTGGTTTTGATAGCCTATCAGTGAGCTGGATGCAATCCTACCTGGAGGGGAGAGAACAGATGGTAGAGGTAAACGGTACTCTATCCCCCCCCCTCACAGTGAGCTGTGGTGTTCCACAAGGAAGCATACTAGGACCGCTACTCTTCCTAATTTATGCAAATGACATGTCGTCAGCCTGTGACTGCAACTTGTTCCTGTTTGCGGACGACTCAGCCCTGCTGGTCTCTGACAAGAACAAATTGCAGGTTGAAAAAACCCTCAGCACGGAACTAGGCAAAATCTGCATATGGCTCGCTGATAACAAACTATCATTACACATGGGCAAAACAGAGTCCATTCTCTTCGGTTCAAATAACAAACTCAGCAAGACCGACGGCTTCTCAGTTACAGTGGGTGACAATATTGTCACAAGGAAAGACGAAATTACCTACCTGGGTTCCATCCTAGAGGCAAATCTTTCCTGTGACAAAATGGCATCCAATGTAATAAAAAAAGTCAACCAACGAACTAGATTCTTGTACCGGATCTCCTCTCTGGTAAACAAGAATACCCTGAAGACTCTGGCAGGAGCACTCATTCAAGGGTACTATGACTATGCGTGCACCTCATGGTACCAAAGCACCTCAAAGGCGCTTAAAACAAAATTACAAACATCACAAAACAAACTGGTCAGACTACTACTTGACCTGAACCCCAGAACCCACCTCACCCCTGCCCACTTTGCCAACCTAGGATGGCTTAGAGTAGACGACAGAGTACAGCAACTTGCAATGGGCCTGGTCTACAAGATACACTATACGACCGGGGTGCCCATGTACATGTCAAAATACTTCCCAAAGGTCAGTGAATACCACAACCACTACACCAGAGGAAGCTCAACAAATCATGTTAAACCCAGATTCGGCTCAAACAAGGGACTAAACACGTTTCGCAATTATGCCACAACAATGTGGAACGCCCTACCCAAAGCTGTAAAGGAATGTGAATCCCTGCCCACATTCAAAACCGCCCTTAAAGAGCACCTACGGGAGGCTGCAATTCGAAACTGGCCACCGTAAATGCCCAAAACCCCCACCACCTCCTAATAGACAGTCTCCTCCCCACCGCATGTATATATTCCCTCCCCGCCGTATGTATATTTCCCTCCCACCCACCCACCCCCTCCTAATGTACAGTCCCCTCCCCATCATATGTATATACTCTGTCAGGATCTAGGGGTAACAGTACTGTATATTTGAATACCGCCTATGTCACAAATGTATCAGTACTAAATACCTATATGTCCCTATGCCATAAATGTCATGTATGTTGTGTATGTCATAAATGTCTATATGAATTGAAAATGGGGGACCCTGATGGAAACAAGACAAACGTCTTTCTCAGGTCTGCATCCCCTTAACAATTGTATGTATTGAGCCGTACTGTATTGTACCCATTCTGCAATCTGTTAAATAAAGTTTTCATTCATTCATTCATTCACTCATGCACTCCCTCGCCTACGTGCACGGCACGCGCACTGAATAAATTCCACAAATGTACCTTTAATACCAGTATTCGTCTGACCACACCCCTCGTTAGCTTACCTTCATAAGCAGGTGTGTGGTCACCTGCTCTCCTCCTTCCCAAGCTTTCACCACAAGGTGAGGTCAAGGGCTGCAGCGGCGTCGGATGCCGAGCATCACCACTAATTAACAGAACTTGGTTATAGTCATAACCTAACGTTCTGTATCATTAGTGGATCCGCTCGGCATCACTCATGCACATAGGGAGGCCGAGCGGAGCCACCGGCCGACAAATACACCCCGCTGAAGGCCCCCCACAACCATCAGAACAGGGAGGGCCGAGCCCCCCCGACCCCCCCTAATGGAGGGCACCCCCCCTATTAGAGGTTTCCCGGGAGGGCGACGGACCCGATCGTGCGAAGAGGCACTCAAGCAACTCAACGCACAGGGTGAGCAGACCGTGGCTTGACCCCACGACTACACACACGCACAACCCGCATGCCACCCGGGAACGAACGGAGGGAACAACCTCGTTACTGCCCCCAGCAGTAACCTGCCCCCCCAGGCCGTAGCAGCGGAGCGCGAAGGAAGACCCAGACCCACCAAAGGGACTGGATCCCCTGGAACGGGGGCCCGGAGAAGTCCATGATGCCAGCATCAAGACCCCACCAGGTGGGCACTTAGTGACCCCGCCCCCCACATCGCCAGCGTATTCGGACAAAGGCCCCTCAGCCGAGCGGGCCCTGTCCCCCCAATAGTACACCGCAGGGGAGGAAATTAGGCCACTTTACTCGCCAAATGCGAGTATTTTTTACGTTTGGCGAGTAATTCATGAAGAGCACTCGCCAGTCTGGCGAGTACTAGTAATTACAAAACAAAACAAAAAAATCATTCTGCAATCTGCTGATTCGCTCACTGGCACAAGCCGAACTCTGACTCCCCCCTTGATTCCTCCCATTTGCGCCTCATAATAATCCAACCATAACCAATGAACATCATCGTTGTACAGATGCGCTCTAAGCTCCTCCAATGAACACTCATTTTCTAGAAGATGCCGCCCATCTAGGGGAAGTGGACAGATCACTGCGCGCGGACCTACAGACTCCTGCCACCGGCTTGACAACGTAGACAAACTTAGACAAAAACACATCAGTGGATGAAAATAATTGCATGTAGAGTCGTCGCTTTCGGATATCAGTGCGGTCTGACATGGGGGCGAACAACAGCACGCGACACGTCTCCTTCGAGTCGGATGAGAATGACAAGTCAACCAGCATTAGCCGGCTAGCTACCTAGCATGTAACAAGCTACCATAACGCGCGTTCAACATATTGGACTATACTGAGCGGATTTGCTTAAATGCAGTCGAGTGACATTTTATTATTACCGGGTTTCCCCCCATATCACCACTCGCCCATATGCCCTTCACAACGGTGATGTTGTCATACTTGGCATTCAGAATACACCTGCTGAACCCCTAGCGTTGTCGATTCGGTTCCAATGTATTGTCATCTTACAGCACAAGTACAGTACAACCAGAATACATTTGGCATACAACCAGAGTGCAAATGTAACAAGTCAAGTTGTTTTATTTAGCTATTACATTACAGTGAAATGCTTGGTTCTTTCACTGCCCAACTCAGTCCAACCTAGTCCAGCCCAGCCCAGCATATTTCACTGCCTAGTTCAGCCCAACCCAGTCCAGAATAGTTCCCTCTTTCATGTTAATATGTGATATCCTAATATTTTGAAGAGTAGAGACAGTGTGATTAATACATGTTGTATGCTAATATTGTGAAGAGTAGAGACTTATTAATGTTTTATGCTAATAAATATTTTAAAGAGTAGAGACACGGTGTGATTTTTACTATGATTGAAAATCAATTTAGACGAAGACATACAAAGAAGTAATTATCACAATTAGCGATTTTTTTTGTCTGGTAAAAAAAATCAGATACTCGCCAGTTGGCTGGTAAGCCAAAAAGTTAGTTTCCTCCCCTGGTACACCGCCTGGCACACTGACCCTGCAGAACAGGCAGTCAGCATGGCCGTAAGTAGAGCTGCCGCGATTACCGCATTACCGCGGTATCGCGGTTACATCACGCCCACCGCAAGAGTAGGCTGAATATCGCATCACCGCTGTTTTTTTATAATAATAATAAAGTACCCTCCTCTCGTTGGGCTTGCGGCTCTGCAGATATACCCTACTCCTCTATCGAGGTTCCAAGCGACCCTATTGGGTACCAGAAAAGTCACGTGAAACATTGCAGACCACTGATTGGTCAGAAGAGAGACGCGTCACACGTTGGATCAGAGCTCATCACAACACGGCTAATAACGTTAGCTTTAGCTCCCCGCCGGAGTGGACTACCATCGCTCCTCAGGAGTACTAAACGAGACATAATGATTTTACTGTCTGCAACGAATGTTATAATAAAAGCCCTTCGTTCTATACACTTGTCTGATTGAAAACTTTATTAACAGACCGCAGAATGGGACAACTCAGCACGCTCTGAGCAAAGAAAGGAACTGAGATATGAATTGAGTATTTCTTGCCTTGCTATGGTCCGGTAAATACGCTGATGTTATTGAACGTGTAACTATATAACGTTAATGCCACAAAACGAATGCCTTTATTATAAAGTAGTAACTTTATAATAATAATAATAAGAAAGGGTCGGGGGGGTAACCACCCCTGCCCGCGACACCGAGTGAACGGCGCACGACCAGAGGGGAAACTTCGAATCCGTGTTTCACTTTCAATAACGAATGCGTGCTTGCCGAATCCCAAACAATATTCATGCTGCAAAGTCATCCTCTAAAGATAGACATTTAGACTAGAGGCAGGCTATATGCTATAAAGAGTAGACTACTAAAAAAAAATGCATTCAAACTTTTTTTTATGTGCGTGCGGTAATAACCGCGGCGGTAGGAAATATTTCGCAAATTTGTGCGGTAAGGAAAACATCAATACCGCGGCAGCTCTAGCCGTAAGCACATAAAAAAGGATAACCAACGGAAGCAGGCAGCGCACCGGGGAAAAGACCAGGCAACAGGCTGTTAACCCGAGCCTGGAGACTGCGGACGAGACAGGCGCCAGAGGGGACAGCTGAACGCAGCCGCCCCGGCGGAAGGGGCGCATGCTGGCGTTGTTGCATGACCATTGACCAAGCCTCCATTTAAAAAAACCCACCCAGAGGGGTGGAGGCAGAGAAGGCTGACACGATTGGCAGACGTCATGAACGTGCAGGGGCACCCTCAACCGGTTAACCCGGGAGTTGACACTGCCCCAACACACCAGAGAACCAACCACCCAGTCGTTACCCTATGCGGTGGTTGGTCCCATAACCCCCCAGGAAAAAACTCCAAAACACACCTGCGGCACTGCCGCAGTTACCGTGTTCCAGTTTCCAACAGGGTTATCCCGGGCCTACGGGTCAACGAAAACATTACTTCGGACCGGGCCCGGTGATACGGGGAGCACAGGGTCCCCCGAGGAGGTCAAAGACCAAAAGAGAATAGAGCCATATGAAATCCGCGTTCACGGAATCGCGGACGGAATCGCGGAATTAACCAATAAAAATGGAATCAACTGCAAAATGTGGAATATTGCAGAATTTGGCCTAATCTGGACTGAAATTTCGTTTTTGGGTGGAACGTTTGGTGCACACGCGACCGGGGAGGCGGGGACGCTACAGCGTGTTACACACAACACAGCCGCGGTGCTCAAGCGTCTGGCTGCTTCAGTGTTAACATCGTCAAGAAGCTAAACAATTCCACAATAAGCCCTCAATTCAGAGCAGAACAGTATCCTAATGACTTTTATGCCTCCGGTGATAAGGTGTTTTGCTAATTCTGTCAACGTTCCGTGGACTGGACCCGCAAAAACACTTGCGACACTATTGTGATTAAATAGCTATAACGTTAGGAAATGATAGCTTCTAGCTAAATCTAGTGCACCCATCCATTTGTTTAATGCAAACGATTGTCATTATACACTGCCCTTTATAAACTAAATACACTTAAATAGCTATGTAACGTTATAGGACTATAGATGGAAATGATAGCTTCTAGCTAAATCTGGTGCACGCATCAATTTGTTTAATGCAAACGATTGTCATTATACACTGCCCTTTATAATCTAAATAAACTTAAATAGCTATGAAACGTTACAGTACATAGGACTATAGATGGAAATGATAGCTTCTTGCTAAATCTAGTGCACCCATCCATTTGTTTAATGCAAACGATTGTCATTATACACTGCCCTTTATAATCTAAATAAACTTAAATAGCTATGAAACGTTACAGTACATAGGACTATAGATGGAAATGATAGCTTCTTGCTAAATCTAGTGCACTCATCCATTTGTTTAATGCAAACGATTGTCATTATACACTGCCCTTTATAATCTAAATAAAGTTAAATAGCTATGAAACGTTACAGTACATAGGACTATAGATGGGAATGATAGCTTCTTGCTAAATCTAGTGCACCCATCCATTTGTTTAATGCAAACGATTGTCATTATACACTGTCCTTTATAAACGAAATAAACTAAACTAAAGGTGCCTAAATTATGCATTACTATATTTCATCACAATATAATAGATATAGCTAGGTTACTGACATTGTCATTGTGATAATGTCAGTAGTAGCTAGCTGTATCTATTGTTTACACTTGAAATATTTATTTTGTCACAATATTAATTGAAAAATATTGTGTAAAATTGAACTGTATTTCTGAGTTGCAGCACTTAAAAACATTAAATGGACTGTTATATCTTATTCAATTGTGGACATTTATTCATTCCCACTTATTAGACACTATTTCTGATGGTAAAATGAGCATAAAAAGCAAAATACAGAATTCTGAAATATTAAAACGGAAAAAATGGAATTTGGGAAAAAATAAAATGGAATTTGGAAAATAATAAAACGGATTTCATATGGCTCTATAAGAGAAGAGCGCAAGAATGGAAAACCAGCCCCAACACCCCGTACTTGGTATTCCCAGGAGGTCACCCAACCAAGTACTAACCAAGACCAACCTGCGTGGCGGCCGAGAGCCGA
This sequence comes from Notolepis coatsorum, assembly GCF_963971535.1. Taxonomy (NCBI): domain Eukaryota; kingdom Metazoa; phylum Chordata; class Actinopteri; order Aulopiformes; family Paralepididae; genus Notolepis; species Notolepis coatsorum. The sequence continues at coordinate 61,607,996 of NC_140181.1, forward strand.
CGAGATCGGGCGTGTACAGGTTGGTAAGGCCGTAAGCCATTACGACAGTGTAGAATACAATGTACCCAACAAGGGTTCCATAGCGATTAACCTTGCGACACCCGGACCGACCTAGCATTTTTTCCCCTGAAAAAAGCCCAAGTCCCTCAGGGTACCAGAACAGCAGATCTGCATCCCCGGCGGACAACGGGTTTAACTGATCCGGACCAGCGTGACCAGAACCAGTCCCGTGCCCTAACCACGCCGACCTGCCAACTCCAGGAGAAGGGGCAGATATGCGTGTTGATCTTAAACATAAAAAGAAGGCGCCACTCAGACGTTTCGGTGCGAACCGCGCCCGGCGGCCCACCCCCAGGGCGTGAGACCCTTCCACACATGTTCAGATCCATTCCGTTATCATCCCCTGATATGAACGAGAACCCGTCGACAACCACACAGGTCGTCGGAAGAGGAAAACCCCCATCCCAATTGCTTTATAAAAACGCTGTTTTAACCCCAAGCAACCAAGGCGCGCCAGTCAGTTACCTAATGTCCAACAGAACATCCTGAGCTAGCACTATGTGTGCGTTGGGCATATCCACATCAATAATAGGCTATTTAGACCATCTTATTGAATCCCCAAGACGCCCAGGGGAACGACAAGAGGGGCGGGATGCAACCAACTCCATGAATGAATGAATGAAAACTTTAACCAACAGATTGCAGAAAGGGTACAACACAGTACGGCTCAATACACACAATTGTTAAGGGGAGGCAAACCTGAGAAAGACGTTAGTCTTGTTTCCATCAGGGACCCCCATTTCCAATTCATATAGACACATCCAACTCTTTATAATAATAAAGAAGAAGCATCACCCGTATGAACCCAACTGCACAGCTGGGAGTAAAAAACTGTTTACATGTTTTTACATCCAGTCACTCCTTTTGTCAAAGAGTAAAGACCGGACCTTCCCAGAAACCTTCCCACATGAGTCGTAGTCATGAAAAAGACATGCCAACTGTGAGTCACGTGACCAACTGACTCAAGTTTACACATAAATCGAGCGTAGCAGACCCATAAGCCCTACGCTCTAACTCGACACCTCAACACTCTGTAACTCATGGAAGGCGTCGCCATAGCAACATCGCTATGATGGGGGAAACCCCCCCCCCCGCCAAGACGTCCTAACGGCTCGGCCCTGACTGGCTCAGCAGAATGAGATAAATATCTCCTAAACCAATCAAGTGGGAAGGAGGGGTTTATTCGACACCCCCTCACAAAAAACCCTTCTTTCTAGGGATGCCCCGATCACGTTTTTTTGCCACCGATACCGATCACCGATCGTCTTGAGCCATATCGGCCGATACCGATCCGATACCGATCGTTTTTGATTAATAAAAAAAATATATATATATATATATAATTTTTTATTATTTTTTATAAAATATTATATTATATAATTAGACTTGTACTTGTAGTTGTATTATCTGCGAGACAACGCCACCACGCAACAAGTCAAAATGCTCGCTATCTCCACTGTCTGTGTGTATACTCTGCTTTGATCAAATCACATTCGGCTCTGCAGATTTACCCTAGGCTCTGCAGATATACCCTACTCCCTCAGCTATCCCCGTTAGTGACTGCGACGCAAGCCGGGCTTCGAATATGCATCGAATGAGTGTTATAAGACATTGATATCAGGAGCTGTCTGTAGCTACTGCTAGCTGGAAATATAACGTTAAGACAACGCCTCAGTGAACTATTTAGTTGAATGGGACATTTCGTTTTGAACAGTGAGCTAAGCTAACGTGAGCTAACAGAGGTATCATACACTAGTACTAGATAACTAGACTATTGCTGGAGCATTTGTTGATATCAGGAGCTATCAGTAGCTAGCCGGCTAGATACCGTTCAGTTAGACAATGCCTCATCATGTATTAAACTAAAAGTGAATAGTTGACTGGGTCATTTTGTAACGGTAGCTTACGTTAGCTCATGGAGGTCCCGTCCCACTAGACTAGACTAGACTAGAGCCATATGGAATCCGCGATCACGGAATCGCGGACGGAATCGCGGAATTGAGCAATAAAAATGGAATCCACTATAAAAAAATAAAATAAAATATAATTTTTTTAATTTTCTTTTTTTTTACTTTTTTTTTTATGTTGTGGGACTTGTACAGCACTTTGTTCAACTTTGTCAGTGCTGTAAAGTTTAAACCTTTTAAAATCTTAGACAAACAAAACACTTTGCTTTCATGAAATATTGTAAGCCGTCATTTGAGGCTTTATAAAAGCAGCACAATGAACACAAATCTGTCAGTGCCGAGTCCGACCTCATCTTAAATAACAAACAGCATTGCTTGTTGTAGTTAACAAAGAGAGGCAGAGTTGATTTTGCAAAAATATATATATATATATATATTTTTTTTAATAATCAAATTTTATTTTCATATTCGAATCCCATGCCCATCGAACGAAGCTTCGAAGCTTCAAAGTATTTAAGACAGCCCTATTAAATGGACTGTTATATCTTATTAAATTGTGGACATTTATTCATTCCCACTTATTAGACACTATTTATGATGGTAAAATGAGCGTACAAAGCAAAATACAGAATTCTGAAATATTAAAACGGAAAAAACGGAATTTGGAAAAAAATAAAATGGAATTTGGAAAAAAATTAAACGGATTTCATATGGCTCTAGACTAGACCCGTGTTTACATGCGTGCGGGAGGGCTGGAGGAGGAGCAGACGCGCAGCACTGTGTGCAGCTCCCGGTGTCTGAGACAGAACTCAGCGAGTGAGATCTGTTTTGACGATCGGCGAAAATAAAGCATTATCACCGATCACCGATCGCATATTTATACTGATTATCGGCCGATAACGATCGGTGGCCGATCGATCGGGGCATCCCTACTTCTTTCCCTACACACAAAAACAACTGTAGCATTTTGAAACCTCCGGTAGAAATGCTAATGTATAGCGTAAGCTAATACAATGGCCGCTACCCACAAAATGTGAACAGGATTTACAACAAAACAAGTCGCATGCGTGTGAATCCTACACCCGTTGACTATGTCGTACATAGCAAAAACGCTGACCGAGAGTAACGGCTAGGCCGTGGAACGTGTGTGTACGAGTATTACTGCAACTAACACAACAGCATTGTGGGACACATATACTTTGTTTAAGCAACGGAATACCACCAGTTTCTACCTGCATGTGGAGCGTCAGGCTAATAGAACCTCCTACGACTGAGTGTATGTTGCAGACCTTGCTTAATCTCGTAACACAACACGACTCATCTCACAACGTAAAAGTGCAGATTCATATTTACGCAACCCCACCATATGATTTGTTGAAGAAACACACAGTTTGTTTGGCCAAAAACATAGTCCCCCTTATATCGGGGAACTTTTTATTATATAATTTGGCACAAAAACACAATCATAAAGGGGCCGGGGAGGGTGTAAAGGAGAGGGGACACAGAGGGAGAAAGTCACTCTCAGCGGCGTCTGCCACCTCGCGCCGCTCGAGTCTTGCCACCCCGAGGAGCCCCGGAGGGACGGTAGGTAACCGTCTGCTGGTCTCGACGTTCCCTACCGTCTCCTCCGGTCGTGGATGGGCCGGCGTTAGCAGAAGCGCTGTCTCTTCTCCTGGCCTTCTTGGAGGGGCCAGCAGCGGCGGTAGAGGCAGTGGTAGGGACGACGGAGGCAGCTCGACGTCGTGGAAGCCTTCTGACTCCACCGGCAAGGACGGGAGGCGGAAAATGGGGTTGAAGAATGGATCTCTCCTCTGCCATCTCTCTGCACGTTGAGGTCATCAACCGCAGGGCCTTCCCGAACAGACCAGCATCGGAGAGGGTGGCCGTCAGAAGAGGGGCTCTCTTCTTCTCTGGCACACGGGCCTGCTCCAGCCAAAGATGGCGCTGGCTCAGGGTGGCCAGGGCGCGCACTTTCCCCATGGCTATGGCCAGCACCTGGGTAAGGTGCAGGACAGCTCCTGCCGCCTGGGTGATCTGATCGCATTTTACCTCGGTCAGATCCATGCTGCCCGTCATAATCCCCGATACAAATCTAGCTAGGTGGGCGATGTTAGACGCCGCAGCCAGCGATTGCGTACCAGCGATAAATTACTGGTCACCCCAATATGCCAATCGCCTAGCCGATCTTCCATGGAGGACCGGCTTGCATAATGGCTCCCACACCACATCCGGACAGAGGAGAGCGGCCATCGGACTATCAAGCCGAGGCACGCCCTCCCTCATACCTTTGACTAACCCCGACACCCGCGTAACTGGTACGTAGGTGGGGGTAAGTCCCATGATGTGAGACACCGCCTGACCCTGACGAACATAGGTCCCCATTGAGGGGAAAAATGGGTAGACAACATCAGCCCCTCTCACCGGGTGATGCTGCCAGAGATGACCTATGAGATCGTCAGGGACAGGAGCAGGCAATGGCAGCGGCAGCGGCACGCCGTTTGCGGCGGCGGCTACCGCCATGAGCTCGGGAAACAAAGCCTGCAGTTCCCCCTGCAGACCTTCCTCCACCGAACCCGCATCCCTGCAGCAGGCTGCGACTGGTCAAGGAGCCACAGTCTGATGTGGCCGATAGTAGGGCATCCTGCTGATGAGGCCAAGGTGGTTCCTCGACATCTTCGAACAAGGCGTCCCGCGGAGCCATTTCTCCCCCCTCCGGTGTTTCCTGGACAGGAGGGATACTCTCCTCCACAGGACCTTCAAACAAGAATCCGTCCGACTCTTCCATGAAGTCCTCAGTTTCCATCGGAAATCCAGAGCCGGACGCATCCTCGCTGGTCTCCAGCAAGTCCCCAAACCCAGGCCGTTCGCGCCTGCATGCCACCATCTTGCGACGTGAACGGGCAGACGCGAAAAGTTTGCGTCGCAAATCCTCCGGCTCCAAAACAACCGCCCGTTCACCAACGGACGATTCCCTGGAACCAGAGTCGAGATCAGGCCATCGCCGGAGCGACGGCACCGACTCCTCGGCTCTTCGGAGAGGCAAACTATCCACCGGCTGTCTCCTGGGCTGGGTCGGCAACCACGAAAGTGGCAACAGCCCAGCACCAGAACGCACGACGGAGGCGGGAATGGAGAACCGCTGGTGAAGAGTAGGTCTAGCAGGTCTACTCTCCGAAGAATACATTATGACTTAGCTTTTTCTATCGAATATTTATGAGAGAAGAAAAAAACTAAGCACAATGTAAACTCGTCACAACTCTTTTCAACTTTAACAACACGTCAAGTGGGGTACTACCGAGGCAACTTCCTTGTGGTGAAAGCGAGAAGGAGGAGAGCAGCTGCTTATGAAGGTAAGCTAACGAGGGGTGTGGTCAGACGAATACTGGTATTAAAGGTACATTTGTGGAATTTATTCAGTGCGCGTGCACGTACGCGAGGGAGTGCATGAGTGATGCCGAGCGGATCCACTAATGATACAGAACTAGCAGAGCCAGAACTGTTCAACTCCCCTGGAGCCACAGCCAGCAGAGAAGCCAGTTTACTTTCGCTTTCAAACCAGCTGCAGCCTGAGAACTGGAGTGTGAGGGGATGTAACACTAAAGATGGCGGCAACGACAAAGAATTGCTGCAAAATAAACATACATCTGTTGTTTAAAAAAAAAAGTGTATATTCGATTTTTTTTTTAATCGATTTTTTTTATTGTTATCGATATCGTTATCGCGATATAATTTTTGGCCATATCGCCCAGCCCTAATTGAACGGCTGGGGTGCTTCGAGGAGAGGATTGGGAACCACTGCTCTAGTCGATTTTGTGTTTTGAGCACAACAAGTTCATCATAGATCTAGCCTCTTTATTTTGCTCTCAAAGTGCACCAGATTGATGCATTTAACTTTAAAATGTACACACAAAAAAAGTTCCGGGGGGGTATGCTCCCGGACCCCCATAGAGGGGCAGAGGTTCACCCACCACAGTCTCACAAAATCCTGTGGGAAACACTGGAGATATAATAGCATCCTTCCCACTAGAGTGACAGACGGTCATAGACTGTTCTATATTTCTTGTCACAGTTTCCTTTTATATTAATAAAGTACCCTTAAGGGCTTTTGGCAAAATCATTGAAAGCAGAGAGAACGGTGCTATGAAAGTAATTTTGAATATTATCATCCACAGGCGCAAAAGATCCTATCATCAACACATTCTAAATAAAACACAATCCGGTATTAGACTGATGTGTAGTGCATGCAGAATGATCTCTTTTTCTTTTATTTGTATCGAAGACGCCCACTCATAACAAATATCTCAATAGGCCAACAATCCAACAATGCTCTTCAGATACACAGCTGGCAAAAATATATCTGATGAGTTTGCTCTTAGTCCATGTTCCAAATGGGAGGGATTGAGACATTTTGGAGAAGCCATAGAGCAGTGGCTCTCAAACCTCTTAATGTCAAGGAGCCCCAAATTGATACGTAATTGGCCAAGGACCCCCATTTGACAAGATTTTGTTCCAGGGACCCCCATCTGACAACATATTTGATGTCACATATGAGAATTCCATAACTGGAATATATACTGTAGGTGCAGAGATAACAGAGCTAGCCATTCGTATACACTCTCAGACTCTCTCACTGTACTAACTTCTAGTGAAGAATATATTAGTGAAATGTATTAATTAATTACTATTTGGGATGTTCAATATTGGCTTTTTTACCGATATCCGATATACCGATATTGACCAACTCTTAATTTTCTATACCGATATCAACCGATACCGATTATATCGGACATCTCTAATTAATATTCCCCATTTTGTTGGGGACCCCCTGGAACCATGGACCCCACTTTGAGAACCACTGGCATAGAGGTAGCAGGCTTTGGGAAACCATTGGTGGCAAACCATTAACACCACTTCTTATTTTATGTTTTGTATGTTAATTCTTTGTTGATTGGAATATATTGTCATAAAATGTCTCTTTTCTTTTATTTAGGGATGCCCCGATCGATCGGCCACCGATCGTTATCGGCCGATAATCAGTATAAATATGCGATCGGTGAATTCCGATAATGAGTCATAACCGCCGATTGCGAAAACCGATCGAAAAACATGATCCAATTCTTAGCGGAGATCTCACTCGCTGTCTTTCTCAGACACACGGATCTGCAAACTGCCGCTCCTCCTCCTCCCTTGCCCCTCCCGCACCCGTGTAAACACAGAGGAGGGTCCTCTGCTCTAGTCTATAGTGCATTCGACCGTGAGCTAACGTTAGCTACCTAGCTATCGTTACTGTTTAAACAAAATTACCCAGTCAACTATTCACTTTTAGTAGGCATTGTCTAACGGTATCTAGCCGGCTAGCTACTGATAGCTCCTGATATCAACAAATGCTCCAGCAAGTCTAGTAGTGCATGTTGATACCTCCGTTAGCTCACGTTAGCTCACGTGGGAGCATGTCTATGTTCCCCGGGTCCTATGTTCCCCGGGTTCTATGTTCCCCGCTTTGATTGATTGATTGATTGACAATTTTAGACCACCAGCCCTGATTCCAAACTCTAACCTTAACCAGTTCGAAAAAAGGCCTAAGCTTAACCGTTCGGAACAAGGCGGACATTAATAATTAATAAAATAATACAAATTAATAAAATGGTCAATCTATTAATCAATCAAAGCGGGGAACATAGAACCCGGGGAACATAGGACCCGGGGAACATAGGGATGATCCCGCTCACGTTAGTTCACTGTTCAAAACGAAATGTCCCATTGAACTAAATAGTTCACTGAGGCAGGGCTGTACGTTAACTTTTTTTGCACATAGCACTGGTGCTACAGAGGTTGATAGTTTTGTAGCACAGGCCAAAATCTTGTAGCACAAGTATAAAACGTGTTATATTTGTAACAGTCACAAATGTGCCTATTGTATTTGTGTTATTTAGTTGCAGTGCCATGTTTGGCTGTCATTTAGTATATCGCCATGTGTTATTATTACTATGATACTCTCATATGCTATTTTAAATTAATATCATAAACAACATAAGGAATATTAGCATAATTTTGAGTGGACTGAAGGAATGAGTCAGCGTTAATAGTTTTAAATGCAAATAATTTATTGAAACATAGAAGTGGGGTCGGTTGGGACACACACACACACACAATGGGGGACCCTGATGTAAACAAGACAAACGTCTTTCTCTGGTCTGCATCCCCTTAACAATTGTGTGTATTGAGCCGTACTGTACCCATTCTGCAATCTGTTAAATAAAGTTTTCATTCATTCATTCACACACACTGTTTCAACTCACCACCCCCGCATCATATTGTAGTCTAGTCTGTCTTCAAACTTCCACTCCTCTCGAAACTTGTATTTGAATATCATCATTATCTGTCCATCCTCAGTTTACTATAATATACTCCTGTCCTGAGTCCTGACTAGTGACTTCATCGTCTTTCCAAACGCACGCACGCACACACACACACAGGGAAGGGGAGAGAGTAGAGCCATATGAAATCCGCGTTCACGGAATCGCGGACGGAATCGCGGAATTGACCAATAAAAATGGAATCAACTGCAAAACGTGGAATATTGCAGAATTTGGCCTAATCTGGACTGAAATTCCGTTTTTGGGTGGAACGCTTGGTGCACACGCGACCGGGGAGGCGGACGCTAGAGCGGGTTACACACAACACAGCCGCGGTGCTCAAGCGTCTGGCTGCTTGTGTTAACATAGTCAAGAAGCTAATAAATTCCCCAATAAGCCCTCAATTCAGAGCAGAGCAGTATCCTAATGACTTTTATGCCTCCGGCGATAAGGTGTTTTGCTAATTCTGTCAACGTTCCGTGGACTGGAGCCACAAAAACACTTGCGACACTATTTTGTGGTTTAAATAGCTATAACGTTAGGACATGATCGCTTCTTGCTAAATCTAGTACACCCATCCATTTGTTTAATGCAAACGAGTCATTATACACTGCCCTTTATAATCTAAATAAACTTAAATAGCTATGAAACGTTACAGTACATAGGACTATAGATGGAAATGATAGCTTCTTGCTAAATCTAGTGCACTCATCCATTTGTTTAATGCAAACGAGTCATTATACACTGCCCTTTATAATCGAAATAAACTTAAATAGCTATGAAACGTTTTACAGTACATAGGACTATAGATGGAAATGATAGCTTCTTGCTAAATCTGTTGCAATCCATTTGTTTAATGCAAACGATTGTCATTATACACTGTCCTTTATAAACGAAATAAACTAAACTAAAGGTGCCTAAATTATGCATTACTATATTTCATCACAATAAAATAGATATAGCTAGGCTACTGACATTGTGATAATGTCAGTAGTAGCTAGCTGTATCTATTGTTTACACTTGAAATGTGTATTTTTATTTTGTCACAATATTATTTGAAAAGTATTGTGTAAAATGTAACTGTATTTCTGAGTTGCAGCACTTAAAAACATTAAATGGACTGTTATATCATATTCAATTGTAGACATTTATTCATTCCCACTTATTAGACACTATTTCTGATGGTAAAATGAGCATAAAAAGCAAAATACAGAATTCTGAAATATTAAAACGGAAAAAACGGAATTTGGGAAAAAATAAAATGGAATTTGGAAAATAATAAAACGGATTTCATATGGCTCTAGGAGAGAGTGCCCCCCATTTCCCTTTCCACACTGTGTCTGCTGGCTCTGCGCCCTCTGATCAGGATTAGCTTGTTAGCTTGCTAACGTTGTAGTGATTGTAATGGTACATAAACGTTAATTTCGGGCGATGTGCGCATAAAGGAATGGCGACGGTGCAAAGCATGTAGATGCATTTGACCCGTTGCGAGAAAGAAAAAACACCACGGACTTATTTCGGGACGTGTAGGCGCACTGCTGTGTTAACGTGCACCAACCGACCAACGCGCTGCTCTTCTAGCAGAAGCACGGATAGGGCGGATACGACTCGTCGAGTTGTCACAAGAGTTTTTTCAAAATAAGAGTATCATATGCACCTGAACGTTGCTAGCTTTCGGAGCCTAGCTGGAGCTGCGCGTGGGCAGAAATGAGACCCGCTACAGGATTTTCAAAATAAGAGTATCTATATGAACCGAATCCCTATCGCACCAGTGCTACTGAAGTAAATCCATCCATCGCACAGACAGCTGTTGCTGTAGCACGTGCGAGATATATGTCGCACTGTACACCCCTGCACTGAGGCGTTGTCTTAACGTTATCTAGCCGGCTAGCAGTAGCTACTAGGGATGGGTACCTTTCACATTTGAACCGATACCGGTACCGGTACCTGTGAAGCGATACCGGTACCCAACGGTACCTTTTTTCTGTACTTTAGTCTCAAGAAATTTAATTTACCTACCTCAGTCGTAAAAAAAAAATCCAAACTTCAAATAACTACAATTTCGACAGTTTTCGGCTTGTCATTGCTCCGACTGCTTTGTTGTTGAATCAAGTCAAATCCTAGGTAAGCATATATTGTGCGTGTGAACGTTGACATGAAAAGAAAAAAGTAAAAAAAATAAAAATAAATAATAAAAAGAAAATAATTAAAAAAAAATTATAATTTGCGGTTTCTCACTTGATTCGATACTCAGTAGTACCGACGTGTTTCGGTTCGGTACCTCAAAAGTACCGAATTCGGTACCCATCCCTAGTAGCTACAGATATCAATGTCTTATAACATTGATTCGACGCGTATTCGAGCCCCAGCTTGCATCGCAGTCACAAACGGGGCTAGCTGAGGGAGTAGGGTATATCTGCAGAGCCGCAGTCACAGATATACCCTGCTGTGCTGAGGGCATGCTGAATGTGATTTAACCAAAGCAGAGTATACACACAGACAGTGGAGATAGCAAGCATTTTGACTTGTTGCGTGGTGGCGATGTCTCGCAGATAATACAACTACAAGTATAATTATATATATATATATATATATATATATATATATATATATATATATATATATATATAAAAATAAGTATATATTAAAAAAATATATATATATTATAAAAACGATCGGTATCGGATCGCTATCGGCCGATATGGCTCAAGACGATTGGTGATCGGTATCGGTGGCAAAAAACGTGATCGGGGCATCCCTTATTGTATTCATTCCTATCGACAATGGAATTGTGGTGTGTCTAAAGGGGACTGTATGATGTCTCAATTACTACATCTCATAAGACAATACAATTTTGATCACAGAAAAACAAACAAAAAAGGATGCCAGCCTTACACAAGGCAACAACAGTGTCACATTTGTCTGATCAGCCCAAGCAGTGTTGTCTTTACAAGAGCTCTTCAGCACAATCTACTGTCAACTCAGTGTTTACTAGCCAGCGGGGGTCTCCTGCCTGTGTGTCTTAACCCCTTCCCAGAGCACAGACGGATTCACACTGTGTCTCAGGCCTTGAAGACGGTTGGAGTAATCTGAGCCCAGACATTTAGCCTTAGCAGAAATCCTTCCAAGGCAAGGTTGTTTGCCATCTAGATGGTTCCACCCTACCAGTAAATTGGATTATTGAGGCTTTTTGGTATTTATACTATATCCTTTCAGTATAAAACTCCTTAGGGCAAGGCACAGGCAGGGCCTGCAGGTTGAATCCACTGTGCCATTGATTGTCACTGACTGGCACAGGTTTTCAGTCTTCCCTGTACGACGACAATAAAAGTGTTTGAAGAACCGCCCCCCGCCTGGTAAAGCTCTTACACGGTACAAGCTGTCCCTGCTAGATAATGGAGCTACTCAGGTACTGGAATGATGGTTTTCTATGGATGATAACTTATTTCATAAAAGAAAGGAATACTTAATTGATATCTTGTATTATAATAATCAGGAGACGATTTCTAAACTTTAATATTTTTTATTATCCGTTTATTACAGATATGGATCCATATAAGTATGCAAAAGCTATAGGCAAAAGATGAGTAAGTGAAAAATCAAATAGAAACAAAGAAACAGCAGATGTATAGCATTACATTTGAGAACACGTATATTAACTTGGTGTTTATCTTCCCATGACATTTAAGATAACAAGGTACCAGGTATTTCTTACAATAACAACCTTTTGGGTATAAACTAACATAAACGTACATAAGTACCTATGTCTCCTATATCAGTTTATTAGTTGGGAACTAACCGACCTTTGACCTCTTGCGTGCAACGATATATTTAGAAATACACTATATGCGGGGCGGTTAGGTGGCGTAGCGGAGATTGCGTTAGTCACCAACCCCGGAGCTGTGAGCTGGATTCGCCTGTTCGAATCCAGCTCGCAGCTCCGGGGTTGTCACCAGCTTGGCTGGCCGTTCACACTAGGGGTGCACCGATATATCGGTCGGGTATCGGTATCGGCCGATAAGTGCCTTGTTGACTGCTATCGGCCTATCGGCCGATAAGCTCAAATGTGCCGATAGCAGTCGCCGATAAATACCCATCAATTTGTGTAGCGTCAAAAGGCAAAAAAATAAAAGTTCACTCGCGACCTACCTGCACAACGCCCGCCGTCCCCCACACACACACACAAGCTACTGCATCAAAGTAACTACTTATGATTAACAAGGCATTCGTTTTGTGGCATTAACGTTATATAGTTAGTGTTACACGGACAATAACATCAGCATATTATTATTACCCATAGCAGCAAGGCATTACTCCGAGTCCGTTCATTAGCTACCGGGAGATGCAAGACTAACGTTACTGGTGAAAATGTGATTTGCGTTGGAATACTCCTTTGCCAACTTGCTGTACTTTGCTTGCAGGTCTGCAGCCATTATTGCTGCATTATGAATAGCCCCAACTTTAGCCAAGGTAACGTTATGGCTAAACCTTTAACAATAGTTAACGCTAGCTTTCGGTTAGCTGTTCAATGCTATTAATAACACAACTCCCTGTCAACACCCTCTCTCGGGAAGATGGCATTTAAGAAAGTATCTGCTGTTAAAATGACACAAACATTCGTTTTGTGGCATTAACGTTATATAGTTAGTGTTACACGTTCAATAACAAGCATATTATTTACCCGAAGATAGCAGTAAACAAGGCATTACTCCGTTAGTCCGTTCATAGCTCGGTTCCATTCCGTTGCTCATTCCGTACCCAACTACACATTCTGCAATCTGTTAATAAAGTTTTCAACCAGACAAATGTATAGAAAGGCTTTGTTTTATTATAACATTTGTTGCAGTAAAATCATTATGTCTCATTTGGTCATGGATTGGTTGTGGAGCGCCGGTCGGCGGGCCGGGCAGCTAACGTAGCTACGTTAAGTGTGTTCTGCTCTCGCAAACAGAACAATGGCGGCATGCCCGAAAGTAAAAAATTAATAAACGCTTGCCGATTGGTGGTAAGGACAGCAGGAGGTGGGTGCTAGCGGTGTGGCGTAATTGGCCGAATCGACTGTCAATCAAAATGATTCCATTGCATTGGTTGAAAGCTCTGGTTGAGAGAATGGTATCCCGCTGCAGGCCGCCAGAATGGTTCCATAAGTTTAAGTAAGTAAAGAGGCCTACAAATACAAACATACACATACAAATATACAGTAGTTTCATTAAAAAAAATAAAATAAAAAAAAAAATAAAAAAAAATTACAAATACTTATATACAAATATCGGTATCGGTATCGGTATCGGCCGATAGTGTTAGTTGAACAATCGGTATCGGTATCGGCGGCCAATTTTCATATCGGTGCATCCTTAGTTCACACTAATACAATTGGCAGTATTAGAGGGTGGGAGAAGCTGGCGGGGTGGGTCCGGGTCGTTGTAAACAGCGACTCCTACAGTTCGGTCGGGGCGCCTGCTAAGCGCGGATGGGTGGGATAGTGTGATCCTTCCACACGCTACGCCCTCTCGGAGAATATCCGCGCTGCCAGGTGAAAAGAAGCGGTTGATTGGCTGGACGTGTGTCGGAGGAAGCATGTGATAGCCTCCACTCTCCCAGATGATCTGACTGTGGGGGGTAAGTGCGCAGCGACCAGGAAGGGGATTGGGAATTGGCATAACGACTAACATTCGGATGGGAGAAAATCGGAGGAAAATGGAGGGGGAAAAAGATAAAAAAATAAAAATAAAAAATACACTATATGCATGAAAGAGACATAAAGCTATAGAAATGATTATGGATATGATATGGATATTATATAGATATGATATTGTTAGATGTGTAGAATCCACAGACTCACAGGTACTAACAGCAACTATTATCTTCAATTAAATTCAAAGGTAGCATAATTGTAAACATACTCAATGTGTGACACAATACATTTCACAACATCATTTATAAATGTATAATGATATGGTCCACCTGAAGTGTTTGTGGCATTGATGTCCATGTTGTGCAAGCAATTCCTTTTATAGGTTTGATATCTCTAGCCTAGCTAGCCCATTGCTTCAGGGTGAATACTGTAAAAAGCCCTTCCAGCAGGCTTCCAATTAGACAATTATAGAGGTAGCTAGGGGACAATTAACTCTCCTAGCGATCCAGAAGGCTGACTGGATGTGTGGAGACAGAATGCCTGGCATGTGGCAACAGAAGCTGGGTATTACCTGCCCCATGGGCGCTGCATGTTTACCGCCGGTTTGACAAAGTGGTAGAAGTTGGGAGATTTTATTATGGTCTCTCATCCTTTCCACTCTAGAGTAATTTTCCCTGGGAAAGTATTCATTTTCGTCTCACACAGTCAAAGTGTTATGGCATTTGCAGGTGAATATACTGATGGGTTGCATTCAGCCGTTCATAAAGACTGCGGTGCTCAGAGGGAAGAAAAAGAAGCACTCAGCATCTGGCATTCAAGGCTCATCATCCCAGCCTTCCTGTAATAAACTCCAAATGCCAGGGAGCTGCGAGTGTGAAATGTTCAATTCATGTTTTGAGAGCACTCTATTCTAAACAAGCAGCGAGAGGCGTAATATTTTTCAAAGGGAGAATTGAGCGTGTTTATGTGAGTTTGTTACTTAGTGCACACACCTGCTTATGTGAGTTCCAAATGTGTACTTTCGTTCTCGTTGTCATTCATTCACTCACGCATGCATGCGTTCCTGTATTCCTAATTAAATGTGAAAGGGAGAGGAAGTGAGAGAGAGAGCACGCCTGAGTGAATGTGCAAAAAAAAGCTAGATGTTTTCCAAAAATATGGATGGAAAACTGGCCCGGTTCCAACATGGTAGGTTGTGGTGTTGTAAATGAATTCATTGAACGCCGGGGCTCAAACCATCACAACAGGGAGTAAGTTGTCGCCTGGATTCCCCAATTACCCCCATCTCGATGAAGTTGGGTCACAATGAAAGAGGCTCGACCCACTTCCCTGTTACAAAGCTGCAGAGGCTTGAATAGGCTGGCTTCACAGGACCAACCATGGCCAATTCTCTGGGCTACTCAGCCATCGGCCATTTGTTACAGAGATTTGCTGAAAAACTTTACCATTTTTGAACACTTGAGAATTGATTAAACATGGTCAGAAATCACCCCCGAAATACCACATTGAGACAATGAGAAAATACATGCTATGATTTGGTATCAAAAACCTTTTACATTTGGAGATTTATGTAAGAATTGCATTTTTTGGCGGTTGGATGGTGAGCACTTCTGTTCTGGAAATTGCTCATAAACCCCCCCCCCCTATGGTCAATAAACATAAGAAGGACATACATACTCTGAATGCCCTAGGTCTCTAGTTTGTGGTTGTAAAGTTTCATGAGGCTGTGATTATCCTAGAGGCCCTACAATAGGTCATTTTATACAGTGCGGTCAAGTTTCAAACAATGGTCTCACTACAATGAAATAGCTACTATGGGGATTAACATCATCACACATGAATACAATTGGGCTCACTGGATCCACAAGGGTCTCAGATTTCCAGTCACACACAATTCCAAGACTGTTTAGGGACCCCAGTATGCAGAAATGATCAAATACACCTTTAACAGGCGTTAGTACTGCATGCAAAGAACTGCATGGTTCTTGTCCAAAACTGCATTGGATTAGCATAGAAGGGGCATGTATATAAAGGGGTGGGTACACAACTACACATAGAACCGATCTTCATTCAGATATATTGAGGTGACGGCCATGGGACCGCTTTGAAAACGGCCATGGCAGTTTTTCCTTTGCCAACATTTTGCCTAACTTTGGAGCATTCCTTAGCAAGTTTTCACATGATACCACTATCTCCACTCTAGCTTTACATCCCGCTCGGCGCTACAGCCTCTGAAAGACAGTAATGTCGGCCAAGATCGCCGGCAATTCTGCGGGTCTCAGAGGTTTAATCAGATGCCTATTACTTGCACATAGAAGTGCTTCTTGTGTTGCTCTTGACATTGCACTGTTCTCTCTCTATGTTTCTATCTAGCGATCAATAAGGTATAGTTTTCTTACTGCATCAGTCATAGGCCTTGATATCATAAAATGTCATCCGGAGGAATCTCTCAGGATGCTGATGCGGCTGAGCTCTCGAGACACAGAACACGTTGGTGAGTTACATGTCAGATTATCACATGTGCTCCTCCCAACAGAACACGTTGGTGAGTTACATATCAGATTATCACATGTCCTCCTCCCAACAGAACACGTTGGTGAGTTACATGTCAGATTATCACATGTCCTCCTCACAACAGAACACGTTGGTGAGTTACATGTCAGATTATCACATGTCCTCCCAACAGAACACGTTGGTGAGTTACATGTCAGATTATCACATGTCCTCCTCCCAACAGAACACGTTGGTGAGTTACATGTCAGATTATCACATGTCCTCCTCACAACAGAACACGTTGGTGAGTTACATGTCAGATTATCACATGTCCTCCTCACAACAGAACACGTTGGTGAGTTACATGTCAGATTATCACATGTCCTCCTCCCAACAGAACACGTTGGTGAGTTACATGTCAGATTATCACATGTCCTCCTCACAACAGAACACGTTGTGAGTTACATGTCAGATTATCACATGTCCTCCCAACAGAACATGTTGGTGAGTTACATGTCAGATGATCACATGTCCTCCTCCCAACAGAACACGTTGGTGAGTTACATGTCAGATTATCACATGTCCTCCTCACAACAGAACACGTTGGTGAGTTACATGTCAGATTATCACATGTCCTCCTCCCAACAGAACACGTTGGTGAGTTACATGTCAGATGATCACATGTCCTCCTCCCAACAGAACACATTGGTGAGTCAGAGTTACATGTCAGATTATCACATGTGCTCGATTTATTTGCAGCTGAATATAAATAAAAAGATAACAGCTTCCGTTTAGAAAGTGCCCACAAAACAGATTTCTCCAACTCCTCTTCCCAAGAGAAACAGAACAAAAGGGCCATACAAATTACTTAGCTACGACATTATTCTACAATATTATTAGCTTAACAGAAGTTGCAAAATTGTGCAACAGCAGTTTACCAAGTGGAACAAAAGTACATACAATTGAGTCACAAATGTTCAAAAAAAAATTCAGTACCTGAATATAAATAAAAAGATAACAGCTTCCGTTTAGAAAGTGCCCATAAAACTAATTTCTCCAACTCCTATACAAAGCACAGAAGGGGGAGGGGTATTAGCTTTATTACGCAAAGATCAGCTTCATGCTAGCATAGCTATCAAAGTGAATGTTCTCTGTAGCACAGAAATCTAGGCTAATTACTAGGGATGTCCCGATCCGATCACGTGATCGGAATCGGCGTCGATCACGTGCTTTTCAGAGTATCGGGGATCGGGAAAAAATAATAATAAAAATCGGCAGTCAAAAAAAGAAAAATTTTATTCAACAAACATGACCATGTCCACGTCTTAAACTCATACGGAGGCCTTAGTTTTGGTTTTAAATTACATATAATATATCATCATTAATGTATTTATTGTCACACAGAGCAGAATAATTATCCACAACAAACACATTCCCCTTTAATTTTCACCGTTGCAACAAACATTCCCTTTAATTTAGACGCTACACGCTACACGCGAGTCGCGACCACATCACAACAACAACACGTCGCTCCCGAAACACGGTTAATATCCACTGACTTGAGCAGCTAGACTTAATGTCAGAGGTTTGGAACTAAGCATTTTAAAATAGAAAGTCAAGCAAGTTGCAATGTTTGCAAGGAGGAGATTCCGCGTGGAGGAAAAACTCATGAAGCAGCAGGCTGGAAGCGAAGTTTTCAGACTAACTTTTCAACTGGAGGATAACGTTACGTCTGCGTTTCAGACCAGAATGGACCATTACGTAAGTCGAACACTGAATGTATACTAATGTGCAAACATATATTGAAACTTTTAATATTTCTCATATGAAGCAGAAGCACATTTCTCAGGGTGAATGTAATAACAAAAGCCTCCGCTCTCGCGCCCTATTATAGGCAACAGATGGGCTTGTCTCACTCTGCCAGTTTCTGACAAAAATGCGTCAAAATTGATTACTAATGTGAAAGATCGGATCGGAAACGATCGGATCGATAGATATTTAAAATCATATGATCGGGATCGGATCGGAAGCAAAAAAAGGCGATCGGGACATCCCTACTAATTACATTATTACTTACATCACAGTTACATTAAACAATATATAGTAAATAAAAAAAATATATATATATATATATATAATAACAATAGGGCTGACCTTCGAAGCTTTTTTTGGCAATCGAAGCTTCGGGGCCGAGCTTCGATTTTAATTCGAAGCTTCTAAAATTTTTTTTTTTTTTTTTATTATCTTATGTTGTGGGACTTGTACAGCACTTTCGTAAACTTTGTTGTTTTTAAATATGCTCTATAAATAAAGTGGGTTGGATTAATTAATTAAGTAGCCCCTTTCGTGACTGTGACGCAGCCAACAAGGTTTCACTCGGCTGTGTGATTTAATTCAAGGTGGATCGCTGTTGTCGTTTGAACAACTTCAGATTTCATGGGAACTACCAATCCTCCAAATCAAGAATGTTTAAGATGAATGAAGTAAGATTTTGATTATTTGAAATATGGCCTGTGTAGACTAAACTATGCACAGAATTATGTCAGTCTACAAGGTCCGGATTCTACATGGTCCGGCAATGTAGACCTTGTAGACTCCACTACAGACCAATTATCAGTGAATGTTCATGCATTTTTAAGAAGGGCAACTTCCACAAAAAAACAAAGAACTCACCAAAACATCTCAGTAGCACCTTATCTAAATGTTCTATTTCATATATGGAGATTCATATTTATTTATGTATTGCATGCATTTCTACATTTTATTTCCTATTTTGTTTATTCATCCCAGTATCTTTCTTTCTTATGTGTGGAATTCTACAAGGCATGTAGGTGTATATGTGTTTGAGGATGATATCCTTCAAACAGGCAATAGTGATGATGTAATTTGGGCAGTGCTGAGCTGGGTTACTTTCCTCCAGTGTATTTGTCCCCCGGCCCCACCCAATGGCCCCATGCGCACACACACACACACACACACACACACACACACACACACACACACACACACACACATTTACATTTACATTTAGTCATTTAGCTGACGCTTTTATCCAAAGCGACTTACAAGTTCTGTACGACAAGACAGCAAGAAGGGTACAACTCTATCAGCTGAGTAACAATGTTTATCAAAGTGTTGCGTGTTACAGTGTAGGTTAGTTTATTAGGACAAGTGCATGACAGTAAGGTTAGTCACGGTTAGATTTTTTTTTTTTTTTTATCATTTCAGATAATGGTTGAAGAAGTGAGTCTTTAGTCGACGGCGAAAGATTGGACGGGATTTGGCTGTCCTAACTGGGATGGGTAGTTCACACACACACAGACACACACACACACACAAATCGAAGTAAAAAATAAATTGAAAAATCTTTTTTTGAAAAGAAAATTATTATAATTTTTTTTTTTTCGATTATTTTTTTAATGTTCGAAGCTTGTGCCATCGAACGAAGCTTCGAAGCTTTGAAGTATTTAAGACAGCCCTAAATAACAACAACAACAACAACAACAACAACAACAACAACAACAACAACAACAACAACAATAATAATAATAATAAAGAATGTTGTTGTTATTGATTGATTGACTAAAATGGGGGGAAATAAATGTACACACCTCTTCCCAAGAGAAACAGAACAAAAGGGACGAGGAAAGGAGAAGATGGGAAATGTATGGGGGACAGTACAGGAGGAGGTGGAGTTAAATCACAGAATACAAATAAATAGAAAGAAGCACATACAGTAAGGCAGCTGTAAAGCTAAACTACAATGATAAATGACCATTTTGATCAAGTAATTATAATTAAAGGGATATTACACCATGTTACACACAAACAGAGACCCTGCTCTTAGGGTGCGTTCACACCTACCCTGTTTGGTCCACTTTAAGTGGACCATGGTCCCTTTAGATCAATAGTCCCTTTGGTTTGTACAGGTCTGAACGCAAACCGAACTACTGTATAATGAGGACCAAACAACCGAACCATGGTCCTCTTGAAAAGTTGGGACTCGGTTAGTTTCAAAGTGGACCATGGTTCGTTTTAGGGATGCACGATATTGATTTTTTGACACCGATACCAATAATTGTATGCTCCTCAAGCCGATAACCGATATCGATAACCGGTATTTATTGTATTATAATTTTTTTTTAAATGTATATATACATGTTATTTTTTTAATCAATTTTTTTTTTTTTTTTTTTTTTTAGTATTTATAAGCTCCGACGTCATCGGTACTGCTATCGGTACTCGAGAAATTATGGAGTTTTTTTTTTTAGGAATTTAAACGTCGCAAACTAATTAGGGGTGGGAATCACCAGTTTCATCATGATACGATACGATATCGATTCTTTGGACAACGATACGATATTTGCCGATATCACAAAGTCTCTCACGATACAGTACGATTAGATTAGATTCAGGTGCCTGCAATCGATATGAGATGATATCATATGCCCATTTAACACAATCAGTAACATTTAGATCAACTAAAAAAAGGTAACGAAAATATCATTTGACATTTGTATTTTTGAGCTCTTTCAGACATTTAAAGGAAAATCAATCTATTGTTTTTAATACAAATAGACCTCCTGTTCACTGTAAAGTGCCACGTTTTGATATATTGAGCTTTAAACTTTAAGCTCCATTTTTTGGAACTCAAAACTCAACCTAAAACCCCTCCCTACCTCCCTCTCCCAAACCGTTCCTACAACAATTTGTTGATGTTGCATGATCATGTATAGGCCTACATTTATTATGTATTATATTGTTTATGTTTAAATAACATTTAAACATCAAACTCCTCTGACCTCATCTGGTCTTTCCAAAGACACGCGCACACACACAGAAAGGGAGAATGCTATGCTGTAACGTCTACACACACGGAGCTACTGCTGTTGTTCTTGGGCGGATATGAGACTCGCCACAGGATTTTCAAAATAAGAGTATCGATATGAATCGATCTTATTACATTGCATCGATCCGATTCGATTGTTGATAATTACATCGATGTATCGATCTGGATCGATGTATCGTCCCACCCCTAAAACTAATCTTGTTGGCCGTTTTCTATCTCTCCTCCCTGGGTCTCTCTCTGCCTGCGCGAGCCGGCTGTGCTCTTACACACACACTCACTCACACACACACACACTCACTCACTCACACACACACACAGCTCTGCTCTCGACAGCACCCGTGTGTGTGTGTGTGTGTGTGTGTGTGTGTGTGTGTGTGTGTGTGTGTGTGTGTGTGTGTGTGTGTGTGTGTGTGTGTGTGTGTGTGTGTGTGTGTGTGTGTGTGTGTGTGTGTGTGTGTGTGTGTGTGTGTGTGTGTGTGTGTGTGAGCACAGCCGGCTCGTGCAGGCAGAGAGAGACCCAGGGAGGAGAGATAGAAAACGGCCAACAAGATTAGTTTGCGACGTTTAAATTCCTCAAAAAAAGTCTGGGTCTATTTTACTAAAGTCGATGCTGACAACGCTCGTTGCCACAAGTGCAACAAGACATTTGCCAGTAATGTATAAGCGCTGGTACTTGTCAATGTGGCTGGCGGGGAGCAGCTAACGTTATAGCTCCGAGTAGAATAATGGCCGACAATCCGGAGGTAAATAAACGAACGAGAGCTTCTGATTGGTGGTAAGAAGAAGAGGTGGGTGCAAGCGGAGGGGCGTAATTGGCAGATCGACTGTCTGTCTCCGAATGTAACGTGACTACGTCACAGACAAGAAGGGGAGCGCTGGATTTGTGAAAAACTCCCTGTTCCTAAACCACACGCTATCAGTTTTACCACAGTACTGGCAAAACGGGAGGAGGCTATAATAAAAACAAGCGCCCTTCATCCAAATCCACCCACACCGGATTTCTTTTAACCAAAAAATGTATTATATGTTATCGGAGCTATCAATAACGTTATCGAGTTTATCGGGATGACGTCATAATTGCTGATATCGGCCCGATAATTATCGGCCCGATAATTATCGTGCATCCCTAGTTCGTTTGCTGTTGGTGTGAACGCAAAACAAACTTTATATAGTATCTAATCTAGAGCAAATGAGTGACAGGTGCCTAGTGGCGGCGGTCGCGCGACCCAACTTGACAGCGCCAAGTGACAGCTTGCGCGCGACCCAACTCAAATGAATGACAGGCGCGCGGACAGTCTCCCTCTTCCTCTCTCTCTCTCTCTCTCTCTCTCTCTCTCTCTCTGCCTCTCTCTCTCTTCCTCTCTCTGTCTCTCTAGACTGGCGCCGCGCGCGGACAGTCTCTCTTCCTCTCTCTGTCTCTCTAGACTGGCGACGCGCGAGGACAGTCTCTCTCTTCCTCTCTCTGTCTCTCTAGACTGGCGCCGTGCGCGACAGTCTCTCTCTCTCTCTCTCTATCTATCTCTCTCTCTCTATCTATCTATCTATCGGCAACTGTTTACGTTTGTGAGTGCTAGTCCAATAGATGAACGACTTGGCGACAGCATGTCCTTTGTTTACAAATTAGATCCGCACCAAACAGGGTAGTGTGAACGCAGACCAAAATCAAACAATGTATCATTTTCACATTTGGTCCACCAGAAAGTCCGGACTATCAGATGTGAACACACCCTTAGTGACAATGGTGGAGATAACTAAATACTCAAAGGTCACTAGGGTGAGGGTCAATGCTGATATGCTCTTGCCTCAAGTTCAGCAAGTATTTCACATGGAAGGGCGGAAACACAAGCAATTTTTCTAAAGATCTAGCGAAATTGCGTCACATATGGAGAATGCACAGTTTTCAACTGCCTAGAAATAGATGATGATCATCATCATCATCATCATCATCATCAATCTTCCTGTTGCCCCATCCACCTCAGGTATGGTATGCTAGCAGCCTAGAGCCCACACTGAGTTAAATTATACAAACATGGTGCCATCAATGCGAGATAAGCACTTCTGCACATCTTGCTTAGGCACGTTAATCTGCACACAACACAACAAGGGCTCCACATAATTGTCCCACTTTGATCTAACAACACCTACTCTTTCAGCCTACTAAATCCATATACACACACATGTACAGTAACACATCCCATTCGCCTTAACATGCCCCCCTCAACAGTGCTTTCAACACAGATTGCAAATCCGACCAACAACCCATAGATTTTTGTTACCTTCACTGTAACATGCTGGTAAACCTTCTCAGATTGTTACCTTCACTGTAACATGCTGGTAAACCTTCTCAGATTGTTACCTTCACTGTAACATGCTGGTAAACCTTCTCAGATCGTTACCTTCACTGTAACATGCTGGTAAACCTTCTCAGATCGTTACCTTCACTGTAACATGCTGGTAAACCTTCTCAGATCGTTACCTTCACTGTAACATGCTGGTAAACCTTCTCAGATCGTTACCTTCACTGTAACATGCTGGTAAACCTTCCCTAGATTGCCAGTGTGCCTGTTACCTCTTTATAATATCGCCATTGCAATAACAAAGCAGCACTTCAATTGTTGATACAAACCCTCTTATGAACTACCTTGTTTTAATTAATCTTTGAATTAATTAAACCAAAAGCTAAAATAGCTGGTTTAACCGTCACTTGGGAGTGGCACTTGCTTATTCAATATTTAGACTACATGAGGGTGTTTTCACTTGCCCTCAAATGCAGCCTATAACTATCACTCTGTGTGTGTGTGTGTGTGTGTGTGTGTGTGTGTGTGTGTGTGTGTGTGTGTGTGTGTGTGTGTGTGTGTGTGTGTGTGTGCGTGTGTGTGTGTGTGGTTGACATGCGTTGCAATGAAGCCTTATGCACACAGTAATCGACATACAAATGTACAGAAACTAAAAGTGGTTTAAGTAATGGGAGATAAATGCAAAACGTGTTACAGTATATGATCATGTTGATGGTTTGATATGGGCTATGCACTTTTGAAAGCTCTGACAGATGTTGAGAGATCCAGCTGTGGAATAAGTACACAGTTCCTAAAAGTAGAAATACTCAGATACAATTTAAAAAGTTCCCCATTCAAAATGATAATAGTTGGTATTTGTGATTGAATGTAAGTGCCTATCAGAAGTAAAAGTACACATTCTGACACTCAGTGCTTGGGTGCATTCGGTCCTCAGTCCGTTGGCCTCTAACGGTTGCATATAGTGGTGTTTGGTCCAGTTATGGAGGTTCTCATTATGCTCTCTTAAAGTTGCCAGGCTTACAATTTCAAAGTACATGATATATCTTCATCAATTGTTGCCATTTTTTCTATGTGAAATCGTTATCTTCAAAGTATAGCAACGGGTGGAATTGGATTCAGTTTGAAAATGATTGGATCCTTTGAAATTGTGTGTAAAAGTACAACGTTGCCTAAAATAGACAATAGTAACTTAAAGTACTTGTACACTAAATCTGAATGGTTACTTATTACTACCTAAATGTCTTCTTTTTTCATCACTGCTGCGATCCCATTAAATGCTAGAATTAAGTGACACCCTAACAAAGTTTACAGAACACATGTACAGACCTGCCTAAAAGTGACATAAAAGTATTTAGTTCTTGATAAATGGAGCTTATATCCACATGGCATGCAAAGTGTATTTTGGGCAAAATGCAAGTTGAGTCTGCTTATGAGAAGTTTGCTACTAACTATGTGAAAAGCCGGGAAGTGCTGCTGTTATTAGATGAACGCATACAAGGAGACGGTATGACCCGAAGCATCATACTTCGGTGAATAGTTTAGAGCAATTGAATAAAGTTAGACTTACTTTTAAAGATAAATATCCAGCCATGTGCCTCAGCGTCCCACCGTACAAGTGAAGCTTTTGACTGACGGCCAACACTGCGCGGTGAACAACTGCGCTGCTGTCGAAGGTCGTGTTCGCGGAGTCTCTCTATTTTGGAAACATGCCGCGCGGCTCGTCAAGAGAGCGCACAGCACGTGCACGGACTTTGAAGATAACATTTCCAAGTATTTTTCTGTCATATGCCGCAGCATGCTCCCATGTTGTTCATTCAACTAGATATTATTATCATGATGTGCCAAGAATCACCTGGAAACGTTTGGGCGTGTGTGTGTGCGTGTGCGTGTGTGTGTGAATGTGCGCGCGTTCATATGTCAAATTCAAAAATGTGTGTGTGTGCGTGTGTGTGTGTGCGTGTGTGTGCGTGCGTGCGGTATGAATCTGACAAAGGAGTTTATCCGTTTTTCACCCACAAGTCTACATGGTGTAAGACTGCTGGATATTCAATAAAACAGCACAGCGTCATCATGAATCGCAATTACATTTGTTATTGGCTATTATTAAAGACAATCAGTGTCCATTCACGCATGTAATTGCCCTTTCCGAATATCTAAAGACGATGAACCAGGTGCTGGACATTCCCTCAACTCATCGCCTCTTCAAACACTGTAGCTGGTTTGTGCCAATTGACAGTGAATAATTGGCTGATGACATTTTGCAAAGAACACTGACTTTTCATACTTGAGACTGAGAGGGCCATGGGTTTTGAATGATTTTACATGAAATTCCATAGACAAGACTGAATGGACTAGAATGAGATATTTCCCTTTCTGTGTCAGCCTGGATGTAACTCAGCCTTGTTCGTTGCAAACCCTGGGGAGGAACCGAGGAAGTAACATTTAATGGGATTATAATAATGTGATTACAAAATCATAGTAAATGTAGCCCATTACAATTACTGTCAAAAACAAATAAATAAACAAATACAATAAAAACAGCAATCAGAATATGGATACTTCTGAAGAAATGTGATTATGTTTTGGATTACTCAAAAGCCTGCTTGAAGAGAAAAATACAATAAAGGCTACTGGTTGTAGATTACGCTAAGACTATTCAAATTAGAATAAATTGTTTCAGTGCACATCCTATTTATTTTTTAGACAAAACAATCAGAAAGTAACTTAAAGTTGCCTAATCAAATGATATGTCACTGAGTTGAAGTATTCCAATGGAGTACATTGTTGATTACAATTTTTATTATATAGCCAAAACTGTAGTCTTGCAGTTGTCTTACAGTTGTCATATGAGGCTAACAATAATGGATTTGAAGGGGGGGGGGGGGGGGGGTTAGGTGATAGAATAGTGAAGAGGGGTCTGCCGTCTGGGTATATTTTGTATTTGTTTTTTTGGGTCTGTTTGTTATTTTTGTTGTCTTGTCATTATTGTTGTTATTGTCAATGTAGTGTTTGTTGTTTTAAAAAAAAAGTGAAAATAACATTTTATACAAAAAAAAGAGATGAGTTCAATTGTGCAAGCATGTTGACATTGAGTATAAACCTGAATATAACCACAATCACATGTGTCTTGTTCTAAACACCATTCACGTTTTCTGATACACCAAAACAAAGAAAATGTAAACTCTTTTGCATAGAGATCGCTGTTTGACAACATTATAGATTCTACCTTTAAGTAAAAGTAGAAAGGTATTTAGATTTAGATTTAGACTGAAATGTATTGTCATTACTCATTATACAGCACAAGTACAGTACAACGAAATAAAGTTTGGCATCCAATCAGAGTGCAAATGTAGCAGTAAAGTGCAACAGCAATATACAATGTACAGGTGATTAACACTTTGCCGCCCAACCACGAGTTAACTCGTGTTTTCGATTCCACCCGTTGAGGACCAGAGCCACGAGTTAACTCGTGGCCAGTTGTTATTGTTTTATTCCATATTAATAGCGGTATTAACATCCCCGATCGACTTGCAGGATCTACCCGCATATTTGATTTCCGAAACATGCAATACCGGCCAGATCCTCTTAGGGGCGCCATCGCTCCACTGCAGTATCATTGAGGCCGGATTTTTTTATTGTCTAGGGGCGTTTCATATGAGCCTGGATCCCAGCCGAAAATCCTCCATCTTTGATCACGTTACCGAACGCAGATTTCAGCCTGGAATAATGGGATTTATGATCAGCCAATGGACATATCGATCTACCAGATTCAGATGAATAATGACGAAATGCTGCCGGCGATCACATGGGCTGACGGTAGGATACTATTCACCCAAATTACAACCGGATTGGACATTGTTGTAACACGCAAGCGATCGATCAGTTGAATGTGGCTACTTGAACGCACACTGTATTGCTAATCAATAATATTAATCGGCGTCCCCCGCCGCCCCCATTTCATCCATAGATGCTCTGTAATAGTCCGGATCAGGGGCGGAGCTAGGGGGTGGCTACCTGGGCTCAAGCCCCGGATGTATTCTGAAAAGCCCCGAATCTATTTAAAAAAAAAAAAAAAAAATTTATACAATTCATCATTGTTACATGAAAATATGTTTCACCAGATTTAGCAGAAGCTAATTTCCATCTGTAGTCTATCCAGCTGCTAACTGTATTTGAGTGAGTTAAGTCTTGGTGTTATGGTAGACTCAGACCTAAGCTTTAAATCACAATCAACAAGTTGACAAAAACTTAATTCTTCCACCTTAGAAACATAGCTAAAGTACGGCCATTTATAAATCAAAAGGACGCTGAAAACCAGATCCATGCCTTTATTTCAAGCCAACTCGACTACTGTAATGCACTCCTTACCGGCCTCCCGAAAAAATACGATGATAACTATTTTATTGCAATGCACTATTGCATTATTTTATTCTATTTTACTAACAATTTTATTGCACTGCAATATTTTACTTTGTATCAGTGAATCATAGACGCCTGGCCATAAGAGCATTCGGAGCATCTCTGCTCTCCCACTATTGAACTTGGGGGAGCAAAGGTATGATCTTGCTCCACCACTTTTTGATTATATGAAAAATATGATATATCCCCCCCCAATATATAAATCTAACCATAACTACCTTATGGTTAACTGAGTTTTATAGTGAAAAGAGCAGCTTTATTGGTCAAGATTGAAGGCTCTATATTGCAGGAAATTGCACGTACAGGTTCATTAAATTCAAAAAAAATCTGTCGTGGAGGGGGTTGTGCCTGACCCCCTACAAACCACCCCTTGCCTGCCAAATTTTTTTTTTTTTTAATAAAAAAAAAGAAAAACAAAAAAAAGGGGGGGGGGGTCCCATCTGGGCTAAGCCCCGGATCTCCTACAATCCTAAATCCGCCCCTGGTCCGGATGCTAAGCAGTTTGTTTTATTTCATTCGTATATATACAACAGAAATGGCGTTTGATATAACGTGACTAGCCTTTAGCCTCATATCTAGCTTCCCAGAAAAAAGACGAGACGAAAACTGCTATAAAGCTTATACTCACAACGCTATAAAATGACAACCAACCGATGGATTTTTATTTTCTTTAAGCCATTATGAAGGCACGGTTTATGCACTCAAGTGACAATGGGAATGGACAGATAGCAATACTATAAAGTATATATATAGCGGTTAGAAAGTACATCGGTTTGTTGACAAACCCTGGTCGTCCAGAACCATATTACACTGCAAACCGTGGTCGCCAATGTGTACAAAATATACAAATTATTACTACTAATCAGATGAATGTACAGAGTTGTAGTATAATATATACAGTGATACAGGTGTAAAGACAATATGGTAGTAGTCGTACTGTCCAGCAGCGTAACTAGTAAGAGTAGGATATGTACAGATATCGATATACTATCTACAGATATACAAATGAGCAGGTAAATACAGACAGGTGTAGGGATGGGAATTGATAAGATTTTATCGATACGATTCCATTGTCGATTCTGCTTATCGATTCGATTCTTTATCGATTCCCTTATCGATTCCTTATACATTTATAATTTAAATAAATACATTGGAAATGCAACAGAACTAAGCTGGTTAGAATAACAACATGCAACTTGACATTTCTGATTGTCATTTATCATTTATTGTTGAGCCCCCATGTCAGAAAAATACAAAAACTGTAAAAAATTTATGAACTATACAATAATGTATTTGAGAACGAATTTAATCTATTGAACTGTAGTTGCATTCAACAGGTCGTTATTACAAAAGAGAATTTGTTAGCAATAACCTACCTGTATAAATAAAGGCCAGCTCAGTGTTCTCTCTCTGTCTCTCTCTGCAATGAGCATGGCTATTTAGCTAGCTAGCGGCTAACGTTACTTTACCATGTAAATGAATGACTAGGATGCAAAGCACTTTCAGTTTTCACTGCACACACAAAACGGTCGCAATATAGGTTTTCCTAGTCAAGGAATCAAATAGTCTGCTATGGCTGCATGCATGGCGCTAACCTATACCTCTGTGTCACCACCCTTAAACAGATCACTACATTCCCAAATCAGAAGCTGTGGATGAACGAAGAGGTCCGTTCACTACTAAAAGCATGTGACACTGCTTTTAGATCTGGTGATCTAAAAATGCAGGCATACTGTTCAGTCATGGTTAACATGAATAGGGGAATCAAGCGTGCCAAGTACGGCAACAAGCTAAGCACTTCAACAACTCCGACCCCCGGCGCATGTGGCAACGTAAGGCGCACCACGCCACCAGGTTCTGGACCTCCTCCCTATAGACCGACTCATCGTTGTTTTTGATGTCGTCTGCAAACTTAATAATAGTGTTTGTGCCATGTATAGGAGTGCAGTCGTAGCTGAAGAGGGAGTAGAGGAGGGGGCTCAGCACGCAGCCTTGCGGGACACCGGTGTTCAGGGTGAGGGTGGAGGAGGTGAGATTGTCTATCCTAACAAACTGAGGTCTGTTCATTAGGAAGTCAAGTATCCAGTTGCAGACAGAGGGGTTGATGTCAAGTTCCTTGGTTTCAACAAGGTCACCAAGTTGGGAGATGAGTTTGGAGGGGATGATGGTGTTTAATGCTGAGCTGAAGTCGATGAACAGCATTCTCACATGGGTATTGCTCTCATCCAGGTGGGAGAGAGCCTTTCAAAGCCCTTTATGATAATGGGGGTGAGTGCAACAGGGCGGAAGTAATTAAGGCTGGAGGCAGAGGAATGTTTCGGCACTGGCACGATGGAGGTGGTTTTAAAGCACGATGGGACAACTGCCTGGCCTAGTGTCAGGTTGAAGATGTCAGTTAAGACCCCAGACAGCTGCTCAGCACAGTTCCTGTGCACTCGGCCGGGGATGCCATCAGGGCCAGCTGCCTTACGTGCATTAGTCCTGCTCAGTGCCGTACACACGTCATTGGGGGAGAGAGTGAGGGGTTGGAGGTTGGCAGGGAGGGCAGCCTTGGTGGGTGCCTCCTGGTTGTCTCTGTCAAATCGGGCATAAAAGTGATTGAGCTCATCAGGGAGGGAGGGGTCAATGGTTGGGGGAGAGTTGTTGGTGGGTTTGTAATCAGTGATGGCCTGGATGCCCTGCCACATGTGCCGGGGGTCGGAGTTGTTGAAGTGCTCATCAACACTTAGCTTGTGGCTATGCTTGGCACGCTTGATTCCCCTATTCATGTTAACCATGACTGAACAGTATGCCTGCATTTTTAGATCACCAGATCTAAAAGCAGTGTCACATGCTTTTAGTAGTGAACGGACCTCTTCGTTCATCCACAGCTTCTGATTTGGGAATGTAGTGATCTGTTTAAGGGTGGTGACACAGAGGTATAGGTGTGCGTTCTGTTGTTTGCTTATGTCCGTATAAAGTTCCTTCATTGCTAACATAGCATTCGCATCAGGAGGTACGCATATGTACGCTGCAGTCACAATGCTAGCTGTAAATTCCCTGAGTTGGTAATCCCATTTGGTACTGGATCTACTTAAGTATAAAAAATTACAGTACTGTGTTTACGCTCGTAACCTTCCTAGGTGCACTATATGGTCCTGGGGTTGTAAGAAAGAAACTAAAACCAAAAAAGTATTTAGTACCCACCTAGGGTCCTACTAATCACCACAAAGTACCAGAAAATACCCTAAAGTACCCCAAAATACCCCAAAGTATACCCCAAAATACCCCCAAAGTATACCCCAAAGTACCCCAAAATACCCCAAAGTACCCTAAAGTACCCTAAAATACCCCAAAGTAGCCCAAAGTACCCCAAAATACCCCAAAGTATACCCCAAAGTACCCTAAAATACCCCAAAATACCACAAAGTACCCCAAAGTACCTCAAAGTATACCCCAAAATATCCCAAAGTACCAGAAAATACCCCAAAGTACCCCAAAGTACCGCCAAAGTACCCCAAAATACCCCAAAGTATACCCCAAAATACCCCAAAGTACCCTAAAATACCCCAAAATACCCCAAAGTACCCCAAAATATCCCAAAGTATACCCCAAAATACCGCAAAGTATACCCTAAAATACGAAAAGTATCACGAAATACCCCAAAGAACCTCAAAGTTCTCCAAAGTATTAATGTACCACAAAATACTGGCTCAGAGGTAGAGCAGGTCAACTAATTATCATATGGTCAATGGTTTGGTCATTGGTTTGAATCCCAGCTCCTTCTGTTCACATGCCGAAGTGTCCTTGGGCAAGACACTGAACCCCAAATTGCTCCCAATGAGCAGGCTAGCACCTATTTTGGGGTACTTTGGGGTATTTTGGGGTATTTTAGGGTACTTTGGGGTATTTTGGGGTACTT
The DNA here is from genome assembly GCF_963971535.1 of Notolepis coatsorum. Classification (NCBI taxonomy): domain Eukaryota; kingdom Metazoa; phylum Chordata; class Actinopteri; order Aulopiformes; family Paralepididae; genus Notolepis; species Notolepis coatsorum. Next base: position 61,639,913 of record NC_140181.1, read on the forward strand.
TGTATTTTGGGGTATACTTTGGGGTACTTCTGGGTATTTTGGGGTAATTTGGGATATATTTTGGGGTATACTTTGGGGTATTTTGTGGTACTTTGGGGTATTTTCTGGTACTTTGTGGTGATTAGTAGGACCCCCTACCTACAGTAGTACCTTCAGCAATGATTTGGTACCTTCTCCATTAAAAAGGAAGTGATTTTGTACCTTCTCCATAAAAAAATAAAGTTATTTGCCTTCTCCTTAAAAAAAGAAAGCAACGATTTGGTACCTTCACCTTAAAAAAGAAAGCAATGAATTTAGTCACTTTTCCTTAAAAAAAGAAAGCAATGATTTTGTACCTTCTTCTTAAATAAAGAAAGCTATTATTTTGTACCTTCTTAAAAATAGAAAGCAACGATTTTGGTACCTTCTCCTTAAAAAAAGAAAGCAATTATTTTGTACCTTCTCCTTTAAAGAAAGAAAGAAAGCAAAGATAGGAACGGTTTGGTACCTGCAGATTAATTTCACCTGACACCCAAAAATGGAAAAATGTTAAAACAGTGTACTGTAGATGAGTTCTTCTGATGATGAATACAGTTCTAGCTTCTATAGCACAGACGTGTTCACGTGTTGTTGGTGGTTGATGAAGAGCTATATAAGGTGATACAGTATATACAGTATAGGCCGTGTGCAGAAGGTATCTTGAACTTAAATAGTGATCGTCGACTATGGCTTGAAGGCTCTCAGAGACACTTGCCAAGTGTATATTCAGCCATCTGGTTAGAATTATTTCAGATGACAAGGCTGAAATTTATGACTTGAAGTACTTCTGTATGTCCTATCCAAGCACCCTTTTTAGTCAAAGACCTAAAACCTACTTACCATAATACAGTATGGTCTTGAAATCAAATCCATCTGGACTTGTAAATCATGTATGTATATCAACAATTATGGGGCTGTGATGAACCTAGCCCTTATGAAAAAAGTATTGCGGTATTTCCAAAAATGTAGGACCAAAGAATGATGGAAATACCACAATATTACCATTGGCATTATGGTTTAAATTGGATTATATTTGTATTAATTAAGTGCAAAAACCGCCCAATGCATCACCGGTACATCACTCCCTACTATTGAGTCTATCCATCACAAACGGTGTCTGAGGAAGGCATGCAGTATTGTCAAGGACCAAGGACCCAACCATGGACTGTTTGCCCTCCTCCCTTCCAGGAGACGCTACAGGAACCTCTGCTCCAAGTCAAGCAGACTCAGGAACAGCTTCTTTCCCTCATATCAGCTGTCATCTCTCTGAACTCTGTGCCACGTTGACAGCCCCCCGTCAACTATGACAGTATCATGATAAATTATTTAAACAATGGCTGGTACCATGGCAAAACTGAAATTACCATCAAACTACCACAACCCTCTTTTGTAAGGGAGTGGTCACCAGTACCAAAAAAGAAAAATGGACATATTCAAAGAGGTCCCCATCCTTCTGACATCATCACACAGACATAAAAGTAGAACTGTAGGTCTGAATGTCAACAATATTTCTATAGAATTATGACTCATCAAATTTCCACATGTCCATTTAATAAATAGGAGAACTGCCTTTATCTTTGCTCCTATATTACATAATTATGATTATGATTATTATGATTATTATGATTATTATTATTATTATTATTATTATTATTATTATTATTATTATTATTATTATTATTATTATTATTATTATTATTATTGTGATTATTATTATTATTATTATTATTATTATTATTATTATTATTATTATTGAAAAGACAATATTGTTCAAAACGCCTAGATGCAATCTAAAAACGATACCTGGATGAAATATAAGATGTGAAATACACGTCATAGCAATGCAATCCTCTGCGTTGTGTATTAAATGTCGATGCCCCGAGGGAGAGTCGAACATGGGTCTCCCACGCCGTGGGCGACAACATAGGCCGCTGCACTAAGAGGTGAATTCACTCCTGGGTATCGTATCTATGTGTCTATTAACCCTGTTATGGGGAAGTGAGTTTAACTCGCAGCCCGCTTACTGCCACAGTCACTTCTCAACACACGCGTGTATCGTGATTGTGGATATTACTCACGGACCTCCGTTACATCAGCACCTACATATAAATAAGTTAAGTTAAGTTGTACTCTGCATTTGACCCATCCTAACTATTTAGGAGCAGTGGGCAGCCACACAGTGTGGCGCCCGGGGACCAGCTCCAGTTGTAATGCCAGTACCTTGGTCAAGGACAAAGGCAGGATACACCTAGCATGCATGTCCTTTGGTGTGGGAAGAAACCCACTCAACCATGGGGAAACTCCACACAGCTTCTTGCTGTGAGGCAACAGTGCTAACCACTCCGCCTCACACCATCCCGTGGCTGGGTGGAAGTGTTCTGTAGCTAAGCAAATCTATACTACGTGTAGACACATTCTGTCACTAGGTAAAGCAATACACTGCATAGACACTTGTAATTTGTAATAGCATTTGTAATATTCCGGAGTAGATACTGTATCTGAAACTTGAAGGAGTTTCAGAGCACTCAATATGTTGGCGCTTCAAAATACCTTGTGTGTTTTAAAATGAATGAATGAATGAAAACTTTATTTAACAGATTGCAGAATGGGCACAATACAAATGTATGTTGATGTGCTCAATGCACCACCCATGTGTCTAAAAACACACCAAGGTTGTTGGAATTCAAAATACTATGTATAATGTGAGAAGAAACACATGCTTATTGAGTGATTTGTGACACACACACACACACACACACACACACACACACACACACACACACACACACACACACACACACACACACACACACACACACACACACACACACACACACACACACACACACACACACACACACACACACACACACACACACACACACACACACACACACACACACACACACACACACACACACACACACACACACACACACACACACACACACACACACACACACACACACACACACACACACACACACACACACACACACACACACACACACACACACACACACACACACACACACACACACACACACACACACACACACACACACACACAAAATTCTAATCATCACAAGAACCAGCAGTGAGCACGGTGCCCTGAGCCTCGACCTTTCCTTCAACTGAAAGAACGGTTTGTGCATTGCGTGGAGACGACCAGACTCTTTGTCAACCATTATGAGACCGTGGTGCTGCAGTGACCTGTAATCTTGACCGAGGCTGTGTTTATGTTTGCCCAGAACCCTTTCAGAGTTGAAAATAAGTAAATGGGGTCAGTGAATTCCTCTCAAAGGTTTGAATCACATGGTCGATAAAAAAGATTGCATCGTATATGGAAACTGCATGTTAGAAAAGAGTAAGACCCATTCTGAAGTGCTGAGCCAGATACCGGCAGGTGCTCTCTGTCGTTCTATCACAAGAGCAGTGCTGCTCACGGAGGTGAAAGTTGACCTCTTGCCCATCTCCTTTTGCAGAGGAGAATTCAAATAATTCCTTTTTAGCATTAGGAGAAGGGTCTCGAAAATGGGGTTGCCATGGTGATATAGTATGTGTGGTTACCTGTTTTCTATACAGCTGCAGGGGCCATGTCTCCAGTGGTATAACGATGCCCCCTAGTGACATCACAGATCCCTTCAAAAAAAGGAAAAAAAGAAAACAGCTGCTAGGATTCTCGACATCTCCCCCTTTATTCCAGCAGGACCGTGAGGGTCAACCAATAAGTCTTCCATATGGCTTTTATCCACTGTTAGACCAGTCACCCTTATCCAGGATAGAAAGTGAAAATGTAAAGTACAGAGACAACATTAGGGGTCACCAAAATCAACAGTTTTCTGCCTCTAGGGGCCATGAATATTTACAGCAAAATATTCAATATCATGTACATTTACATCTCCCACATTTACGGGAGAATGTAAAGCAGGCCATGGACATAAACTGAAACATACTTCTCTGATGCGCAAATTCACTCTCTCTGATCTAAATGTGTAACTGCTCTTAGGAAATGATCTCTCTCAAACACTAAACCAGTGATTCTCAAACTGTGGGGTGCAAGCAAATGGGCAGAGCCTGCACATACTACCAGACATTTCTACCTCACCCAGAATCACAATAGGAAGCCAATGGAAATATGTTTTAGGTGAATCAAGTGGCTAGTCACTGTTCAAAACTCACCACAAAACAGCTCAACTAGACCCTGGATATTTACATTACTTGGTTTATGTCAGGACCAAGGTTTCTTCTACCTGGTGAACGACTTTGTCAGTGAACATCTTTATGTGTTGATGTGCCTTTTCAAGCATCTCCATCGCACATCAGTTATCCACATTGGCACGTTTGCTTTGTCAATCACTGCCTACTCCTACTCCATGTGGCTTTGCAGCTTAGACCTTAGATGACTGTATTGTACTGTATTGTACCCATTCTGCAATCTGTTAAATAAAGTTTTCATTCATTCATTCATTCATTCATTCATTCATTCATTCATGACCGTGTGTGGAGCATTCGACTAGCTCGGCTAACAAGCCTGTGCACACTCTGGTGACTGAAGCCGATGTAGAGCTTTGTATCTCCACAAATATGTCTGAAAATGTAAAGTTTAGCCTGATGGCAGCGCGTAGAGGAAAGGTCAGGGGGTCACCAAAATCAATATAATTATTTCTTCCTCTAGAATGTGCACAATACATTTCAAGGCAATCCGGATTTTTTTTTTTTAGATATCAGTCCAGGTTAATTTAGTATTTTCAGTTTGCCAGGTGGACGGCATTGAGGTCTCACAGTGTTCATCCCACCCACGACCATGCTCTTTACAATATCCATCCTCTCTGAAATGTCCTTCAGCAAGACTTTTAACCCCAATCACAACCACCACTTCCAGATACTTCAATTTGACCTCTCTTCGCAAAATGAGGGAGTTCAGGTTGTCTATGTTTTTCCAGGAGGTTGAGTGAAAAATAAATGAATTACCAGTCACACTGTGTGTATTGATTCAGTGGTTTAATTATGGACATAGTTTGAACATCATATAACCACCAGATGGCGCTTTGTTGCACTTTTGTCACTATAGATACCAGTCAACTGTGTTGTGTTCCAACCATTCATACACCATTCCTGCAGAGTTTCCATCAGCATTTTTCTTGGTCTTTGTTTTTTGGCAAAGAAAGGGAGCCTTGGTCCACGATTGTGATCACGATGATTCATTGGTTATGGCTGTGAGACAGGATATGAACGAGTTAATCCAGTCATATAGACTCAAGATTGCTTCGGGATTTATCAGTCCAATCTGCCTGTGATGGAGTCAGTACCGTTTGAGTAATAGCATTTGTGTGTACTCTTCGTCAGGACAAGGCCATCACGGGGACGCCTCGTATAACTACCGCTTCAAGTATTATACTGTAGCACCCAGACATTCAGTCGCCACCACACACTGTATGAACGCAATCCAATTATGAGTTTCTTTGTATTGAATCCCATGGACAGGTTGACCTGATCATGTGATCGTTCTCTGCATCCACATATCCACCGCCAAGGCAGAATAATTGAAGTACGCAGGTGTGTCGGGGGCCGCGTGCAATGTTTGATTATTTTTTTTATCAAGGCTACTTTTAAGTGCCGGAGTCGAGAGGGAAAAATTAATGCCAGAATGAGAAAAGGAGGAGGGAGGGAGAAGATCTTGTGCAAAACGCCGCGCTCTCAATGGAAATTAATACATTGGGAGAAGAGAGTGAGAGAGCGCCTGTATGTCATATCTCAGGAAGATGGGTAGGGTTGGATGTATGCACTTAATGATTTGGGATCAGATTGAGCGGGCTCTTCTATGATCATCAACCCCCAACGCAAAAATGCCACCACCATGCAGGAGGACCTATTGATTACCTCATCCAGTCTGTAGCCCGATAGAGATGTCAGCGTCACTATTGGCAGTAAATGGTGATGGATTGGAAATAAACGTTGATTGATGCGTCCAATCATAGCTAGTGGTCTTGATTTCTTGTCTCAAGGCACAGGGGTGCGAACGTGTGTGCACGTGTCTGTGCGCGCGCGTGTGTCATACTGTATCACATTGCAGTGTACTACAGGTAGTTACATCATTGCCTCCAATCATTACAGGCAGCTTGTTCCACTTCTGACTGCCGCACCTTGTGAGACCCCAAAATTACAACATCACTTTTAGCTTTTAGCTATTTAAAAAAAAAAGTCTGTAAATGTTTATTTGCTTACATTTACATAGTCAATGGGTCCTGGTGTTCAGCCTCACAATGCTATTAGATAGTAAATGTGTTTATAGGTCCCACATTCTGGCCTCTGAAGTCGCTAATGTAAATTTGATTTGGGCCTTACAGGGTTAATCCAGACATGCAGCTTGGCCATGTACAAATACAACTATATTTTGCTCCTCTTGTCAATGGCTGTACTAGTGAGTGGTGTGTGTCTGTACCTTCTACAGCTGTACAAAAAAAAGCTATTGAAAAGCAAATTAAAATCCTTGTGATTGAGAGGCGAATTAAAAGGGGGTGATATTCACTGTAGAAAAGCACTACGAGTCAAACGGCGTCTCGAAGGGTTATGACAGGCTGCTGCTGAGAGCCATGCTCGTATGGGTCCTTTACATACATTTAACAGAATTATGATGATAAGAAAATATGCTAAAACGCATTAAAAGTCCACTGTTACGATTCACTGGAATTAGTAGATATTCCAAATAGCAGACAGCTGGCTTTGTGGAATGAGAAGTCACTGAACTGCTTGGTTCAATATGAAAGGGGTCTTGTTCATTGTTCACACTTTCAGTTAATTTTGAAAAGATGCTGGTATTATAGCCCTGAGAGACACCAGGTTTAATGATGTTAACATCGCAACTCCAATTAAAGCTTCCTCACAGTGCACTAACAACATTAGATTTCATACAGGCTGTGTGTCTTGCTTTGCCTGTTGGATTGCGCCGAAATAATCGTACACACCTTTGACGCCGGTAGAGATAACTTTGCTTCATGAAAGAGCCAGTGCTCATCATCATGAGGATTCCAGTTACCTAAATGACCTAAATGACCTAAATGACCAAGTAAGGCTTTGTCAATATTCCAATGTACAGTGTAAAATGTGTGTGTGTCCCCTTCCCAACCCCCCCCCCCCCCCCCCCCCCCCCCCCACCTCCAATGTACAGCCCTCACCCAACCCACCCAACCCCACCCCACCCAACCAACCTCCTCCAATGTACAGTTTCTATGCCAAATGTATATACACTCCTTTTCTGGACACTTTTGTATCACAAACAGTACTGTATTTGCAAATCTGATATGTCATAAATGTATAGATGTAGCAGTACTGTCTATCTGTATGTCATGTATGTCATATATGTTATGATGAATTGAAAATGGGGGACCCTGATGTAAACAAGTCGAAAGTCTTTCTCTGGTCTGCATCCCCTTAACAATTGTATGTATTGAGCTGTACTGTACTGTACCCATTCTGCAATCTGTTAATAAACTTTTCAATCAATCAATCAAAACACTTTCTCTGGCCGCCAGGATGAGGAGGGTCTCCGGTCCCACCATGCTTCCTGACCCCATGCGGAGAGGTTTCTCTTTAATGTCCTTTTCGGGACTTACTCCAGAAAGAGCTGAGATGTTGAGTTCTGTGATGAGGAGTATCCTGGATCTCTCTCTCTCTCTCTCTCTCTCTCTCTCTCTCTCTCTCTCTCTCTCTCTCTCTCTCTCTGGTGTTGCGCATTGTTGCACAAGTTATTAAGGCTTGGGCCGCAGCCAAAGGGATTCCACCCCTCACCCTGCTGCTCCATCCCCAGTCTGATGGAATGGTGGGTGAGTACTTCCGAGGACCATCCACCCAACGGTTAAACATGTTACGTCAATAAATGAAATGTTGAAATTCTTCTTTGACAGTGATCAAAGATTTGACAGACAGATTGGGTCTGTAGTGAAAGGCTCCTTTTTTCAGCTGAGGCTCTTGGCAAAGGTGAAGCCCTACCTCTCTCCCAATGACCTGGAGAGGGTCATCCATGCTTTTATATCATCTAGGCTGGACTATTGTAATGCCCTGTATGTGGGTCTAGACCAGCTCTCCCTGCGACCCCTGCAGCTGGTGCAGAACGCTGTTGCACGCCTCTTGACTGGCACAAAGAGGCGTGAGCACATCAGACCAGTACTGGCTTCCCTGCACTGGCTCCCTGTTCATTTCAGAATTGATTTTAAAATTGCCATGTTTGTGTTCAAGGCCTTAAATGGTCTGGCCCCTCAGTATCTAGCTGAACTCCTCCATCTTTGTACCCCTGCTAGAGCACTGAGGTCAGCAAATAAACAACCATCAGAACCGGGGAGGACCCGAGCCCCCCCGACCCTCCTTATTGGAGGACGGGAGGGAGACGGATCCGACCGTGCGAAGAGGAGCTTGAGCAACTCCAACGCACAGGCTGAGTAGACCGTGGGGCTTACCCATGACTACACAAAACGCACAACCCGCATGCCACTAGGAAACGAACGGGAAGGAACAAACCCCCGTTACCACCCCTAAAAAACACGGGGTCAAAAGCAAAGCCCAACCCTGTGGCAAGGCCGTAGCAGTGGAGCGCGAAGGAGGACCCAGACCCAGAAGGGACAGGACCCCCCCGGAAAAAGGGGGCCTGGAGAGGCCAATGACGCCACAGCAATGACGACCTCACCAGGCGGTCACTAGTGACACCGCCCCCCACATCGCCAGCGTATTCGGACAGGGCCCATCCAAGAGCAGGCCCTTCCCCCCCAATAGCACGCCGCCTGGCTCACTGACCCTGCATACTCAGGCAGTCACCCAGGCCTGAACCTATACCGCCTCCGAAATCGAACGAGATCGGGCGTGTTCAGGGTGGCATGGCTGTAAACTCGAAGCACTCAAGAGGCTACACCTACAGCGGGAGCAGGCAGCGCACCGGGGAGACGACCGCTAGAAAAAGTCGATCCCTCAATCCAGGCAACAGGAACTCGACCTGAGCCTGGAGCACTGCGGACTAGACAGGCGCCAAAGGGGTCAACTGAAAACAGCACCCCGGCAGAAGGGGCGTATGCTGGCATTGTTGTGCACTATGTGCACCCGACTCTCTAGAGGGGCCGAGGCAGAGAAGGCTGACACGATTGGCAGACGTCATGAAACGTGCGGGGCACACTCAAGCGGTTAACCCGGGAGTTGACTCCGCTCCAACACACCAGGGAACCAACCACCCTCTTGGTTAAACATGAGGTGGTTGTTCCTATAACCCCTCAGGAAAAAACTCCAAAACACACCTGCGGGTATACACTGGCTATACCGCAGTACAAGTGTTTTAGTTTTCAAAAAGGGGTTATCCCAGGCCTACGGGTCGATGAAAACAACCTTCGGACCGGGCCCGGCGGACCGGGACGGACACAGAGATGCCAGAGGAGTTCCATAAGAACCACCTCAACAGCCCCCTCTCAGCCATGCGTAAGCGGGAGAAGAGAGGGGCGAAAAGAATGGAGAAGGACCAGGCCTCCTTAGCGCAGCTCAAGGTACAACACAACATGGACCAAGCAACAGTGAGGGGTAATACATAGTAACACAACCACGAACATCTCAATAACTCCAAACCCTGTGACACCCGGGCCGACCCGGCATTTTCCCCCCCTGAAAAACGCACAAGTCCCTCAGGGTACCAGAACAGCAGATCTGCATCCCCGGCGGACAACGGGTTAACTGACCTGGACCGGCGTGACCAGAACCAGTCCTGTGCCCTAATCACGGCGACATCCCCAACACTAGGAGGGGGGGAGGTACGCGTGTCGATCCAAAACATTATAGAGGGCGCCACCCAGACGGTCCCGTTCGTACCGCGCTCAGTGGCCCACCCCAAGGGCGTGAGACCCCTCTACCTATGCTTTGATCTATTCCGTTAACATCCCCCAGATATGAAGAGAATTTGTTGAGACAAACCTAGTAAACTGGCGCTCGGAAGAGACAAACTCCATCCCAGTTGCCCCATAAAAACGCAGTTTTAATGATGAGCAACCAAGGCGTGCAAGCCTAATGCGTGATTCCTATCAGAAACACCCAAGGCCAGCACTATGTACATGTCGAGACCCAAAACACATCAATGGATAGTCTAACAAGACACCAGATACCGTTCCTCCAAGCCGCCTGGGATAATGACAAGAAGCCCTTTACCATTATCTGAAATGATAATAAAAAAAAAATATATATATATATATATATAAAAATTTAATAAAAAAAAATCTAACCCTGACTAACCTTACTGTCATGCACTTGTCCTAATAAACTAACCTACACTGTAACACGCAACACTTTGATAAACATTGTTACTCAGCTGATAGAGTTGTACCCTTCTTGCTGTCTTGTCGTACAGAACTTGTAAGTCGCTTTGGATAAAAGCGTCAGCTAAATGACTAAATGTAAATGTAAATGTAAATGTAAGCCGCTTTTTTAATTTTTAATTTGACAGAAAAAAGAAAAAAGAATACGGACATGGGTCCCATACGACGCGGCTGAGGGAAACACCAACCCGTCAACCATGCTCCATAAAGAGGGGACGGAGAGTGTAGCTAAGGGGCTACACAACCCTGACTGTATTTAGATGTTTAGATTAAACCACTGCTAAAGAATGTTAATGGCCAGACAGTATAAGTACACAAAATGGCGGACACTCTATTAACGGCGCGGGGACAGGGATACAAGTTGAACAAGCATTTTAATGTTAATAGTAAACATACATATTATATAACACAGCTCTCCTTTAATAATAGAATGTCAGTGCAACAACGTCAGAGGTAACGATAGTTCCTATACTACGGGTACCCGACCGGTGGAGCTCTGAATGGAGTGAGACGGAGCGAAGCGGCACAGGGAAAAGCAAGATGGTGGCTGGAGACGGTGGTCCTCTGGAGTTCCTACTTCCAGAGGGCTGTAGACACACTTAGGATAATCCGGTCGTCGCTGGGGAGGAAAGGGTCTCGTACGGACCGGTCCTTGTATTCCTAGCGCCCGATGGCAGGATTAATAGCTATTAGTCCAAAAGCCCGTTGGCATGGATGATAGCTAGTTAGCTCCGTTTGTACTTAAAGCTAACCCGCAGGAGGTCTTCAATGAGTAGTTATGTCCAGAACGTCGCTGGGTTCAACTATAAGTCTCTCCACGTTACTTCGCTTACACAAGTCACTATACTGTGCCAATAAGGGCTCGACAATATTATGGTTGTATCTAATTAGCCGTGTGGCTCTCTAATAACGATACGTTGCCTGGCCGTCCTGTTTACAACTGCGCCAAACGTTACTTCTCTCTCACTCCTCTCTCACTCTGTGTTACCTGTGGACTGAGCCTGTTCACCCACACAGATCAATGCGCTCTCTCTCACTTGCCCGGGCATGTCTGGGCATGTCTAGAGGGGCGCGCTCGCTGGCGCCTACGGCGTTAAGAATGGGACATATACAAATAAGCGAATGATGAATCCTGTTAGGCAAACAGATGACGTGAAAATATATATCTTATATATATAAACAATATATAAGTTATACAAAATAATAAACGCAGACTTTCAGTGTTAATCTGGACCTTCAGAACAGCCGCCCCCTAATTAGTCCGAACCTAATTAGCAAATAAAATTTGGGGCACAGATTAATATTAAGGGTCAAGTCAACTTCTCCATAATGGGCTGTGGGGAGTTGGAAGTAACCTATAAAGTCGGTGGGTTATCGTCGTCGTCAGGGGGGTCAGGGAACGCAGGAAGCTCTATCAACTTAGCTACTGGTCTGGTATAAGTCCGCCCTTGTACGATGACCTCTGCCGCTCTGACCTTCCCATCCGAACCATTGATCACTCTGCTCACACGGCCGGCTGGCCACGTAGCTCGGGGTAGTGACTGGTCTATGATCATCACGACGGCCCCCACGGTCAGGTTGTCCCTGTCTTTCACCCATTTCTGACGGGCTTGAAGGGAGGGTAAGTAGTGTAGGAGGAAGCGGGCTCAAAACTGGTCGGCCAGTACTTGGCTGTGTCTCCACATTCTCCGTCCGTTCATCTCGTCCTGTCTGTACACCGTCTGAGGAAGGGCAGGGTCCAGCCGCCCCATCAAGAGGTAGTTTGGGGTGATGGGGTCGATGTCAGCTACGTCGCTTGAAACGTAGCCGAGGGGCTTGGAGTTCAGAACTCCCTCAATCTCTGTGAGGACCGTAGCCAGGACTTCATCGCCCACGGTCTGGGATCCAAGTACGGTGTACATAGCAGTCTTTATTGATCGGACCTCTCTCTCCCACGTTCCCCCGAAATGGGGGGCATTCGGAGGGTTGAACTGGAAGGTGACCTGAGCAGGAGCGAGGCGAGTCTTGAGTTCTTCACCCATGTTCAGGAAGCTCGCTCTCAGTTCCGTGTCTCCTCCTCGGAAGTTTGTCCCTTGGTCTGACAATAGCACTGATGGGGTCCCTCTCCTCGCTTGGAACCTCCGGAATGACATGAGGAACGAGTCTGTACTCATCGACTGGAGGAGCTCAATGTGAACAGCTCGGGTGGTCATGCATTTATACACGATGCCCCACCTCTTCTCTGTTCCTCTTCCTCTCTTGACGTTGAATGGGCCGAAGCAGTCCACGCCCGTGGAATGGAAGGCCCGCTCGCCGAGTCGGAGGCGGCAGGGAGGCAGGTCTGCCATCTTCGGGATAATAGGCTGTGCCCTCCACTTGCGACAGGTCGGGCAAGTTCGTTGGAATCGGCGTACAGCTTCTCTCCCTTGGAGTATCCAGAAGTGCCGTCGGATCTCCGCAAAGACTCGCTCGGCCCCCGCGTGGCACACCACCTCGTCGTATTTCTGAATGATCAGATCTGTTATCCTGTGTCGGCTGCTTAGGACGATGGGATGCTTAACATCCTCGGCCAAGTCCGGGGCCCGTCTCAACCGACCACCCACCCTGATGAGGCCCTGGGCGTCGATCTCTGGGGCTAAGGTGAGGAGTCGACTGTCTGAGGGGACTGGCTTTGCCCTTATCAGACACTCTATTTCCTCTGGGAAAGAGTCTCTCTGCGCTCTCTGCAGCATAAGAAGTTCCGCTTCCTTGTATGCAGGTGCATCGAGGTCTGTGGTGGGGGGAAGCTCCGGGTGGTGCCATAGGAATGTCCTTTTCTGGGCACTCTCCAGAGTTTGACAGTCGTCTAGGTCCGGGCCCGTTGGAGCCGGGGCTTGACTCAGCCCGCAGAACATGGACCCTTTTATTTCTGACTCGTCTTGGTTCGCCTCACGCGGTGTGGAGATAGGCCACTTCTCCTCCGGGAGCTTTAGGAATTCTGGGCCGTCACTGTATGAGTTAGGACGGGTGAGGTCGGCTAGGGACATCCCCTGTGTGATGACATCCGCCGGGTTCTGTTTGGTGTCAACATATCACCAACATGCCGCTCCTACCAGGTCTTGGATTTCGGTTACTCGGACTCCTACGAAAACCTTGTACCGACAGGAGGCGGACTGGATCCAGGTGAGCACTGTCATGGAGTCTGACCATAGGATGGTCTCACGCATCGGTATGGTGAGTTCACTTTGCACCATTTTGGCGAGTTGCGCGCCTACCAGAGCTGCGCAGAGCTCTAGTCGCGGGATCGACTGCTGCTTGCAGGGAGCTATCCTCGAGCGGGCCAGGACGAAGGCTACGTGGACTTCTTCTCGAGCTCTCAGGTAGGCCACTGATCCGTACGCCACTTCAGAGGCGTCGCTGAAGACGTGCAGGTCTATCTGACACGTCTCCAGTCGCACTGTAGGGGGGAAGTAACTCCGCGGGATGGCCACCTCGCGGAGTAAGACAAGTTCATCCTCCCACTCTCTCCATGTGGTGGCTAGGTGCTCGGGTATGGGGTCGTCCCAGCCCTGCTCCTTGGCCCACAGTTCTCTCACCAGCATCTTCGCCCGGGGGGTGTAGGGGAGGATACACCCCATTGGGTCGTACTGGCTGGCGAGTGTTCGGTACACACTCCGCCGAGTGGTCAGTCTAGTCGTGGACGTCTCCTGATCCGTCCTCAGAGGTGTGTGTCGTAATGAAGCGAGTCCGTCTTGAAGCGCCAGACGAGGCCCAGAGTCATCTCTTGCGCTTCGCCTGGGTTGTGCGCCATCCAGGTCTCGCTTCTCGCAGCCTTAGTCTCTGGAGGGAGGTGCCGGAGAACTTGAGGGTCGCTACTGGCCCACTGTCGGAGGTCGAATCCACCTTTGGCTAACGAAGCCCGTAGCTTCAGTAGGATGCTCTCTGCTTCTTCTGGCGTGGATACGCTCTGTAGACAGTTGTCCACGTAGAAACTTCGTTCAACGCTGTGTCGGACGTCATCGTCAGCTCCGGGGTCTTCGGCCACGTGCTTCTGTAACACGAACGTGGCGCAGCACGGGCTGCAGGTGGTGCCGAAGGGGAGTACCTCCCATTGGTATATCGAGGGTTGTTAGTCGGCGAGCCTCTCCCTCCACAGAAACCTCAGTAAAGGCTTGTCTTCCTCAATCAGTCGAACTTGTAGGAACATTCCCTTGATGTCGCCGCTGATGGCCACTTTGTCCTGACGAAAGTGTATCAGGACGCCGAGGAGGGAGGGTCCGAGTGTCGGGCCGGACAAGAGTAGGTTATTCAGATTCTGCTGTCCAATCTGATAACTGCAATTGAACACGATGCGGTTCTTTCCGTTGTGGGTGACCTTGTGGTGGGGCACGTACCAGGACTCTGTCGTCCCTTCTGCCTCGTGGTCGTCGATTTTCTTTATGTGGCCGGCCGTTACCAGCTTCTCGATCTCTGTGCGATAGATCGTTGCTTGGGGGGATCCTTGGCGAGGCGCCGCTCAGTGCTCTGTAGGTAGTGGTGCGTCGCTCCCTTAGGCACATGCAGAGTGGGCATCCCTTCCCGCCTCAAGAGTGGGGTTGCGTATCTTAGTACTCCGTCGACCTCGACCCTCGTAGTCTTCTGCTCTAGTAGAGCGATGGCATACTTGTCTTCTTTGGACCGAACCATCTTGTGTTCGTTCTTGAATGGCAGCGCGTCTAGTGTCCATAGCCTCTCAACGTGCTGTAGGAGAGTGTTGTCTGTGTCGCTCACCTTGGTGTAAAGGCAGCGTGTGGACGTTGGTCGGCTGGAAGGCCCGGAGAGGGGGCCGATGTGGACCGCATCAGTTGGGACAATGAGGTCCGCGTGGTCGGAGCCAATGAGTAGGGTCGGTGTTGCGCCGCTGATGAGCGGTATGGGCAGTTGGCGTAGGTGGTCGTACTTTTCCCTCAGCTGTGGGATGGGGTAATCGTAGCGTGACAAACCTATGTCGTAGCTCGTGAACGCCTTGCTGATGCTGTACCGCTTCTCAGGCTGGTCGATCGCTGCAATGGTGAACGAGACGTTCTCACCTTTGATTGTCTTTAAGTCTCGACGAATGGTACGGAGGGTCATGGTCTCCTCTGGGCCCCGCAGGTCCAACTGGGTCGCGGCGGAGGCGAGGAGGAGGGTCTTCTCCGACCCGTCGTCGAGGACGGCGTAGGTGTCGAGTACCTTGTCCCCGTGACTGAGGAGTACTCGTACCACCTTGAGGAGCACCCTGGAGCTCCCACTCTTCGCGGTGTCGATGTAGAGTACTTCTGCTCTCGAGTTGCTTTGTGGAGCTGGGTTTCGCTTCTTGCTCTCGTGCAGTGCTTCGAGGTGAGCGCCGTCACACTTGCCACACTTCTTCTTAAGGCGGCATTCTGCTGCCATGTGGCCGCGCACGCAGCGGAAGCAGCGGCGGTTAGCTTTAATCCACTGACTTACTTTGACGGTGGTCAGTTTCTTGAATGCGTCGCACTGTGACAGCCAGTGTTCGTTGTCGCAGTATTGACATGCGATCTTCCATTTTCCCTTGGCGGGGGGTTGTGACTCTTCTGCCGTGACACCGACTCGGCCTGGTGCATCACTGTGATGGGCCTGCTTTGGTCTTTAGCCCTCCTCGGTCCCTCTTTAAAGTTCGAGCCGCCCCATGCGAAGGTGTCGATTCTTAGGCTGCTAACCTCCCTGGCTAGGAAGTCAGCAAGATCCAGCAGTGACTGTTCTGGGGCATTCGGGTCACGGTAGTTTCTTTGCAGCCGAAAACGTTCTTGGCGGAATGGGGGGAGCTTCTCTAATATGCGCTCCACGTTGGAGTTGGCGTACAGCTCGTGCATCCCCTTCTCTCGTTGGGAACCGAGCATCCCCACTAGGGACTGTACTTTGATGGATAGGTCGTCCAGGGCTCTGTTGTCTCTAGCCGGGGGGAGACGTTCGATCTCACGTATCTCCTGAATGACATAGTCCCATGTACGTCCGTAACGTCCGTCGAGGGCCGCCAGGGCGTCAGAATAGGGAGTTTGTGAATTGGAGTATGCCAGCGCAATGTTGTGAGCTCTAGTTACCTTGAGATGCTTAAGGAGAATGGCGTACTTGTATGACTCGTCCTGTACTCCTGACATGATTGTCTCTACGCAGCTCGGTATACTGCGCTCGGTCTTCTCTTGTGAAGTCTGGGAATGTGGGGGTCCCAATGTAGGGTGCCATGGATGGCTGTGACACTGACGCACGTGGGGGGAGAGGCATTCGCGGCGAGTCTCCCTGTGCGTTGGGTCGTTGGTTCGTGCTGGGCGGCAACCATGGGCTGGGTTGCCAGGCACTAGTCCTCGGTGCCGTCTGGTGCTCGAACTCTCCACTGGGACGTGTTGGGGGTTCATGACGCAGCGTGTCGGGACTGAGACCGGGGCTGCGCTGTGCCTCCTGGTCTGAGATGGAGTAGTGCGGGTGGGCCCTCTGTCCTCCCTCATCCTCAGTCAGGCTTTGTAGTCGCTCGGCTAGCTGTTCTGCAACGTAAGCAGGTTCTTCCCTTAGGCGGGTTCCCATGTAGCTTTGTCGTGGAGGGGAGGGTGCCCTCGACCCTTGGCGTGATGATCTCCGGGAGCTCCGGGTGGAAGAGTGGGGGGTCGCATTCTGGAGCGCTTGCGCCATCATTTGTGCTTGTAGACGGTCTCGCTGCATGGTTTCTTCAGCCTGGAGGCGCCTCTCTTCCAACCTGAGATGTATCGTGGCGTCAGCCTGGAAGCGACTCTCTTCCAGTCTGAGATGTTCGCGCTCACTCTCTCGTTGCGCCTGGAGGCGGTCACGCTCACTCTCTTGTTGCGCATGGAGGCGGTCACGCTCACCCTGGAGGCGGTCACGCTCACTCTCTTGTTGCGCCTGGAGGCGGTCACGCTCACCCTGGAGGCGGTCACGCTCACTCTCTCGGTGCTCCTGGAGGCGATCCCTTTCCGCCGAAGCGGTTATCGTGGCGATCAGGACTTGCTCTAGCCTCTGGTCGGCCTCGCTTGGGGATGACGCTGATGATGGTGATTTGGAGTTGGCAGGGCTTGGCGGTGACCTGGTCTTCTCCCGCGCTCCGAGGTCCATCTCGGGGCGCGGCACTCTTTACTTTGATGCGCTCCGAGGTCCATCTCGGGGGCGCCATGTTCTTTACTTTCACGCGCTCCAAGGTCCATCTCGGGGGCGCGGCGTTCTATACTTTCATGCGCTCCGAGGTCCATCTCGGGGGCGCGGCGTTCTATGGGTATAGTCAAGTCATGCCCCGCTTGTCCCCCCCTGTAAGCTAAGTCAGTTTCACTTAAACTAGCTTGGGTCTCTACATCTGGGGTTGACAGGTCGATAAGGTTGGGCATACTTGAGCTACCAATGTTATCCTTGCTTAACGTCCTCGTAGATAAGCTAGGGGGTAAATCTACAGCGTAGCCCTCCAAGTGGTGAGGGGGCTGATGCTGGCGCCTAGGGCGCTCTAATGGAGGGGAGCCGATTGGAGAGTGTCCGCCGCTGGCCATATTATCACTAATATTATTATTTTTACTGATACCCTCCGGCTCGAAGGACCAATTGTAGCTAAGGGGCTACACAACCCTGACTGTATTTAGATGTTTAGATTAAACCACTGCTAAAGAATGTTAATGGCCAGACAGTATAAGTACACAAAATGGCGGACACTCTATTAACGGCGCGGGGACAGGGATACAAGTTGAACAAGCATTTTAATGTTAATAGTAAACATACATATTATATAACACAGCTCTCTTTAATAATAGAATGTCAGTGCAACAACGTCAGAGGTAACGATAGTTCCTATACTACGGGTACCTGACCGGTGGAGCTCTGAATGGAGTGAGACGGAGCGAAGCGGCACAGGGAAAAGCAAGATGGTGGCTGGAGACGGTGGTCCTCTGGAGTTCCTACTTCCAGAGGGCTGTAGACACACTTAGGATAATCCGGTCGTCGCTGGGGAGGAAAGGGTCTCGTACGGACCGGTCCTTGTATTCCTAGCGCCCGATGGCAGGATTAATAGCTATTAGTCCAAAAGCCCGTTGGCATGGATGATAGCTAGTTAGCTCCGTTTGTACTTAAAGCTAACCCGCAGGAGGTCTTCAATGAGTAGTTATGTCCAGAACGTCGCTGGGTTCAACTATAAGTCTCTCCACGTTACTTCGCTTACACAAGTCACTATACTGTGCCAATAAGGGCTCGACAATATTATGGTTGTATCTAATTAGCCGTGTGGCTCTCTAATAACGATATGTTGCCTGGCCGTCCTGTTTACAACTGCGCCAAACGTCACTTCTCTCTCACTCCTCTCTCACTCTGTGTTACCTGTGGACTGAGCCTGTTCACCCACACAGATCAATGCGCTCTCTCTCATTTGCCCGGGCATGTCTGGGCATGTCTAGAGGGGCGCGCTCGCTGGCGCCTACGGCATTAAGAATGGGACATATACAAATAAGCGAATGATGAATCCTGTTAGGCAAACAGATGACGTGAAAATATATATCTTATATATATAAACAATATATAAGTTATACAAAATAATAAACGCAGACTTTCAGTGTTAATCTGGACCTTCAGAACAGAGAGCGACGTACCCCTATGACGGGGGAAACCCATGACTCAACAGACCTTTAAGGCGTGGAGTCAGGGAAACCCTAAACAATACCCCGTCCACCTACTCCAAAAAGGAGAGGACGAAGAACCCCCAGAGAGACTTCCCACGTGAGCAATAGATTGAAAAGACACATTGCAACCACATACAAAAGAGCAGAACTTCTTTTTAAGTTCTACTCACCTTGACAATCTGAGGAGGAGGCTCTGAAACTCTGAGGAGGCTCCCTCACTGGGAGGGAGGGTCTGAACTCACAGGAGGCTCTGAAACTCCCTGAGGAGGAGGCTCTGAAAACTCCCTGTAACAGAGGTCCATAACATGGAAACTGAATAACCCACGGAAGTCTTACCAATAGAAACGCACCCAGTAGGGGGGCAGGTGGCGCACGGAGATTACGTTCGTCACCAACACCGGGAGACACTGGATTCGCCTGTTCGAATCCAGCTCCCGGTGTTGCTATCAGCTTGGCTGGCCTCTCACACTGATACAATTGGCTGTATCAGGGGGTGGGAAAGCTGAAGGGTGGGTCCTGGGCGTTGTGGACAGCGACCCCTACAGTTCGGTCGGGGCGCCTGCTCAGCAAGGGTTGGAACTAAGGAGAGATAGTGTGGCCTCCCACACGCTACACTCTCCCCGGTGAGAACCTGCGCGGCCAGGTTGGCCTGCCCCAGGCTGCACATGCGTCGGAGGAAAGCATGTGACAGTCTCCGGTCTCCCGGACCAACAGTAGGGGAAAGTACGCAACAACCAGGAAGGGTGGGATGGGAGAAAAATCTGGAAAAAGGAGGGGAAGAAAGATAAAAAATAAAAAATAAAAAAAAACGCGCCCAGTGACGTACTCTATGGCGGGGGAATTTCTGCGGTCCACACGCCCAATCTTTCATGGCGTGGGACCAGGAAACCCCCCCCCCCCCCCCCTACCCTGTAACGTGCTGATCCAGCAACGTGACAGGAAGCCCGAAGGACAGGGGGTTTTAACCCCTGACCAATCACAAAAAGGGGAGGAAGGTTTACCAGTTCACCCCTTTACGACCCCTCACCCCTGATACGATGTAATGACAAAGTAGAGCCATGACACCAGTCATAGCATGCTACATGAAGCGTTTAACAGCTTCACATAGACTCATGTGCGAAACCTGCCATCTGATTTTTACAAAGAAAAAACACAGACCCAGAGAAAACAGCCATCTGATTTTTACAAAGAAAAAACACAGACCAGAGAGGGCCCCTTTAAGAGCCCCGGTACCAGACTTACACATGTGCTTCTGTGGGCCAACACCTAAACCAGTTGTAGATCTTAACGACAAACACAACCCTTCATCACAATAAAAAAAGGAAAGTACACTCTCACTACCATAAGAGGAACGCCGTTTTTCATAACGAGAGAAGACATAAGTCCTCGATTATGTATTGGCCACAGGCCTTGCTAAGCACACATGACAGCGACCAAAACAATCCTTTCCCTAGGAAAAAATCGTTTTCTCAAGCAGGAGCACAACCCCAGCAGCTTAAGCTGAGGGTTACACCGTATCCCCACAAACATAGTGACACAATATATTGTAAACAAAACATGTTTGAGAGGAGGGGGGAAGCCCCAGGAAAACCGGGGGGGGTCACCCCTTCCCACCTTACCCTTGATACGACCAGGTTGAACAGGTACTGCCCTGTTAATATGTGAACACGCTACCTGTTCATTGTCATCACAGGCTGAGAGAAGGACTTACTCCTCGATCACATGTCACTAAGCATAGCTTTGCAGGGTAAACAACCCACTTAGTTGTGAGCTCAACCACGTTACTAACGTTACATGAACCCACAAGTTCCCATCACAACTAAACCAGTTCATTTTTACTCACGTAAAAAACAACGCAGATTTTCTAGGTAGAGAGAACCTATACCAGCAACAAGACAATTCACACACAACACATGTCGTATCCTCAATGTATTGCAGCAACATACGTTTTGGAAACATCGTTATTACAAAACATTTAGAAGGGAAGGAAAGAAGAGGTGTTAAGTCCAGAAGGACTCCTACCTACACCCTGAGCGCAGGCTGAGAGGACTGCAAACACTGGTTAACGGAGACAGCCGAAGTCGAACCCGGTGGCTCTTGCGTTGGTGCCGAGGGTAATGTCCGCTGCGCCACCCAGCCGCTACGTTCTCCATGTTGACGAAGTCCTCACTGGCAGGGCACCCGGTGTAGGGTCGACTAACATCCTCTGTCAAAGATGACGTCGTAGTCAGAGTGTTAAGGCTTGTTATTCTCACGGTAACGTTCAACAGTGTAGCATTAAGCTAACAGCCAACTCCCGACTGATAGCAACAAGCTAACGTTCCTAGCCTAGTGAACGCAACAAGCTAGCGCCGTAGCTAACAGCTAACTGGCTAACAGGTAGGCCACCTAGCTAGCACGCAAGCTAAGCAGCTATC
Source organism: Notolepis coatsorum (assembly GCF_963971535.1). Classification (NCBI taxonomy): domain Eukaryota; kingdom Metazoa; phylum Chordata; class Actinopteri; order Aulopiformes; family Paralepididae; genus Notolepis; species Notolepis coatsorum. Next base: position 61,661,291 of record NC_140181.1, read on the forward strand.
ACCTGAACTGTACACAAGAACATAATAAGCCACACTTTAGACAGGCCGCCGTCTGACTCCCTCCTCATCCTAAGAGAGGAGAGAAAAAGAAAAGTCAACACAGTTTACAGAACGGTGATTTAACAGACATACAGCGGAGTCGGCACAATTCCCTTATGGGCTGCAGCCGACTTGAGCCTGGAGCTTCCGATAACAAAGATCCGATTCCAGACCCACTTTTCCTCGTGTTTAGGGTTTAGATGGGGCCTTCACGGGACAGAGAAGAATCCGCTCGTCCAGAGACCACAGATCTTGGTCGCGGCCCACTAGCTTGACTATCATGGGCTTCAAACCAGGACCCTCTGTCCGCCGCCTAAGAGGCCGAACAAAAGACACTAGTCTGGGGCCGGCCTTCGTAAAATTGTGCAGCTAACCCCCATAGCAACACAACCGGCACTCGTATAGCAAACATCACTCACCCAGAGGCAGCCAGTTTCTCACAACAGCCGACGCCTCCCGCACAGTCCAGCTGTAGAACCGGATGTTCAAAACCTATCCAGCCGCAGCATGGACCAGCGACACGAGCCCCTAATACGAAAAGCCGGTGGAGGTCAGAATGATCATCATCTTCCAGACACCCCAGTGACGAAGACATTATCGCCGTATTTTCTCGAAAAAAGTGAGAGAGAAAACAAAGATATAACGTCAACGTATCTCCTTGCTCTTCTGTTCTCCTTTCTTCATACTAAACAACCTAGCTCAAGTGCTGGTATACAGGCACTTCTTTGTGGTGAAAATTGAAGAAGGAGATGATGGTATGGCCACACCCCTGCTTATGTAGGTAGCGGATGGGGGTGTGGCCAGACAGATGATGGTATATAAAGGTACATTGTGAAAATGTATTCAGTGCAAGTACTGACATGAAGAGTATTGCCACTATGACGCTGAGCAGAGCTATGTGAAATATAACTGCTCTTAGATGTCCCGAGGTCTAGGTTAATAAGGCGATCGAGCTTTTGCTGTGGCTGCCCCTAAGTTATGGAACAGTCTTCCACTGCAAATTAGGTCTGCCCAGACCCTACAGAGTTTTAAGGCACAGCTGAAGACTCACCTGTTTTTATTGGCTTTCTGAGGCTTGGTTAGCCACACATTCCTTAGTCGTGTCGTGATTGTTTTTTAAACTTTATTGTAGTTATATGACTTTGTGTGTGTACTATATTTTATATTTATTTTAGTATTTCTGTTTTTGTATTGTACAGCACTTCGGTACAACTTCGGTTGATTTTAAACCTGTATTCCTCTCAAAACACTCTCACTGCCTACCACAATGCCCTTGTGCCATACAGTAGGCTATAAGTCTATTGCTCATAAATGCCAATATGGTTCAGTCATGCACAAAATGCTGTCATGGTATTGTTGTGCCTTCTCAAAGTCATAGAGCTCACACTCTGAGTGCTGGCAGAGCTGCCCATCATGCACGTCTTAGCGCAGCACAACGGATGAAATGAAATGGAAGAAACATACAGATCAAAATGTTTTTATGCCCCTTTTAAAAACCTCAACGGACTGTGGTCCTCTCAGATGGTCGGGGAGGGCATTCCACAGCCGAGGAGCAGCTGAGCAGTGAGCAGATGGCCCGGTCGCCCATGGTACGAAGGTGTGTCCTGTGTATGGGTTGGAGTGTGTTTGAGTGTCCAGAGCGGAGGGAGCGGGTGGAGGTCGGGGGAGCGATGAGTTCCTTTAGATTGGAGGGGGCGTTGCTGTGGATGCACTGATGGGTGAGAAGGGAGACCTTGTATTCAATCCTGATGAAGACAGGGAGCCAGTGTAGGGAATGGGGTATGGGTGTGATGTGTTCATATTTCCGCACTCTCATCAGGATCCTAGCAACACAGTTTTGAATGTACTGGAGCTTCTGGATGCTCTTGCTAGGGATCCCGATGAGCAGTGTGTTGCAGTAGTCAAGCCTTTAGGAGACAAAGGCGTGAATGAGTTTTTACGCATCTGGCAGGGTGAGTGTGGGACGGAGTCTGGCTATGTTTCTGAGGTGGAAGAATGAGGTTTTGCACAGGTTTTGTGGGAGTCAAAGGTCAGGTGGGGGTCCATTTTTATGCCCAGGTTGGTTATTACAGGTGAGAGGGGGAGGTTCTGGCTGGAAAAGGTGATGCTGGTTATTGGGGATGATTTGATTTGGTGTGGGGTGCCGATTAGAATGGCTTCTGTTTTTGAGCTGTTCAGTTGCAGGAAATTGTGAGTCATCCACGCCTTTATCTCCTCAAGGCAGGTGGTCAGTGTGGATGAAGGTGACGACGGCGGTGACGGTAGGGGGGCAGAGGGGAGTGGGGCAGTCCTGAGGTAGAGTTGGGTGTCATCAGCGTAGCAATGGAAGGATATCCCATGCCGGCTGATGACACGACCAAGGGGGAGCATGTATAGTGTGAAGAGGGTGGGGCCGAGGACGGAACCTTGGGGGACGCCGCAGGTGACAGGCTGTGTCCGGGAATTTGCGCCTCCCAAGGAGACACGCTCAGTTCTGTCTGTGAGGTAGGAGGAGGAGGTGAACCAGTGTAGTGCGGTAATGGCGGTAGAGTGCTGAGCCTCTGCAACTCTGGTGATGTCACTTTCACCCTAAACGGTCTGTATTCAGATTTTCGAGGAAGCAGTGGTTTCCAAGAAAATGGTGCACTTCACTGTAGCATGGAGGATCTCAATCATTAGCAGGCTTTCACCCCTCTGTTTCCATTCCAGTCCCCCATGGGTGATGCTGACTCACAACCAGCCCATTGGACAGGGACGCACATGTGTTTATAGCCAGTATACCTCAGCTAGCTATACCTCGTCCACTATCCAATTTGTACACAGTATGGCAGGAGAGATGCCATATGTCAGAATGGATAGACATAATCTTGAGACAGGGGCATGTAATGTAATTCACATCTCCCCATCCGCCATTCTCAGGAGGGAATTCCACTGTCCTGTCAGACATGACGGCAGCATCTGCTCTCGCCAATGAAATTCAGACACTGGTATCCAAGCAGGTTTTTTCCATTGTCCCTTCAGGGGAGATGAAACCGGTGCTCTTTTATCCTGAAGGCGTTCTACCCTCCTCCCCATTCTAACCATGAGGAGACTGGAGTATGCATCTGCTTCTATGTCTTATCCGTTCGCTCTCCGCTCTCCAGTTGCTCGTTTACCATGCTGGGGCTGCCAAAGGCAGTTCGGGGTACCCAGCAAAGCCCTGGACAGGCCCCAGTATGTACAGAACTCAGCTGCCAGGGTTCTCACTCACACCAAGCCCTGGCAGCACATCACCCCCACCCTCATCCACCTCCACTGGCTACCAGTCAAGTTCCGCATCACCTTCAAACTCTTGCTCCTCACCTACAAAACTCTTGCTTTCCCCCCCGATAAGATAAACCCAATGGAAAAACATGCACAACAACAGATCGCTAACGCTGTGGCGTCCTTGACGAAGACGGACAGGAGCACTTGGATTGGTCCCCTGGCGCGGCTCACGTTGACGCCTGTCTGCTCCCGGCTGCCCTTGGGGGGGAAGGACGACGGGATGGGTTAATCGCAGAGACAAATCGCATCGGCGATTCTAAAGAGACAATGCATGCGTGTGTGTTCCGGTGTGTGTGCTAAAAAAAAAGAAGAAAAAAAAAATAACCGCTGTGTGTACCACTAAAACATTGAGTGTCGTTGCATGCCGAATAAAGACCTCTGCAACAGGTCCTGCATTATATTATTATATTACAAGTCCCTCCATGCCCTCGCCCCCCGATACCTGTCTGATCTCCTCCACCAGCACACTCCATCCCGGAACCTACGATCCTCTGATCTAGGTCTCCTCTCCATCCATCGCACCAGGTTACGGACTTTTGGGGACAGAGCCTTCAGCGTGGCGTCCCCTACCCTCTGGAACTCTCCCCCCCCCCCCCGAAATCCGCAACGCCCCAACCCTGGACACCTTCAAATCTGCACTAAAAACACACCTCTCCATCAAGTAGGGTGACCAGGTGTCCCCCTTTTGGTTGTACTGTCCCACCATTTGACCGAACGTCCCACATATTGAGAGGATGTCCCTCTTTTTGAAGCAAAAAAAAAACATTGGTCTCGGTGAAGACCATGTTATTCTAATCTATCTGTCCCACTTTGTCCCACCAAAATCTTACTGTTGTCCTGCTTTTGGACTTTTTGCATCTGGTCACCCTACCACCAAGGCTTTCCCCATCAATTAGTTTAGATTAGATTAGGTCCATTATCCCTTACCTTCCCTCATCCCCCCTTTTCCCCCCTATTTCCCTAGCCCTATTTTTGTCCTGATTGTGTACATAATTCACACGGAACTCGTTGGGAATGGTAGTTCCCCCCGGACGATTTATAGGGTGGCACTTCCTGCCACCGGCATTCTTATTTTACTGTCGATACGACTACGTCGATTTGTTGTTACGCTGATGAATAAAGGAATTAAGTTTAGCTTCGAGACACCGCCTCCGACTCCTTCTTCTCAGCGCTACACTGGTGACCCTGACATTAGTCTCGAGGAAGTTTCCGAGACGGAGAATACGACGAACATGGCAAACAACGCTGGTTTTCTCAGACTGCCTGAGTTTTGGGAGCAGTCGGCGGCCGCGTGGTTCGCCCAGGCGGAGGCGCAATTCGCCCTACGGGGAATCGTGGATGACGCCGCTCGATACTTCCACGTCGTCTCGAGTCTGAACAACACTACGGCGGCGAGAACGGTAGGCTTCATTACCGCTCCGCCGGCCCGGGATAGATATGAGGCGTTTAAGACGCACCTGCTCAGGATTTTTGAGTTGTCGCGTCTGAGCGGGCCCGACGCTTGTTGGATATACGTGGCTTGGGAGACAGCAAGCCGTCGGCGCATATGGAAATGATGCTGAATCTACTGGGCGCCGAGCAGCCGAACTTTTTATTTAAAGAGCTGTTCCTCAGACACATGCCGCCACGGGTACAGACGGCGCTGGCCAATACAAACATTGTGGATCCCCGTGCTCTGGCGGAGGAGGCAGATCGGTTCTACCTGGCCACGCAGCACTTAGCCCCAGAGGTGCTGGCCCCGACACGGGCGCACATGCCCAGAGGGGGAGGGGCGAAGATGGAGAGGGGCGCCGCGGCCGACGGCAATAATGACACAGGCCTGTGTTATTTCCATGCACGCTTCGGCGCGAAGGCAACGAAGTGCCGCCCGCCTTGTACTTTTGTCAGGGCGGGAAACGCCAACACCTGCGCCCAGTAGCGGCCGTGAGCGCAGGTACGTCGAACAGGCTACTCTTCATTAAGGACACACTCTCTGGTCGGGAATTCCTCTGCGACACCGGAGCACAGAGGAGCGTCCTACCGGCGACGGTGGTGGACACCGCCGGCGGGGGGGGGGGTCTGCGACTGACGACCGCCAACGGTAACCCGATCCGCACCTACGGCACGAGGACCGTGGAGTTGTGTTTCGGGGGACAGCGGTTTACGTGGGAGTTTGTCACGGCCGACGTCTCGTTCCCACTACTCGGGGCGGATTTCCTCTGCGCACATGGGCTCCTCGTGGACGTGAGGCACGGCCGCCTGGTAGACGCCCAGACGTACGCTTCCTTGACTTGTGTGCGCAATGAAGTGGTATACAGCGGGCTGGCCAGCTCGCTCGCAGAAGGTGACGTGTACCAACGCCTACTGCGGGAGTTTCCCGGCTTGACACAGCCTACGTTCTCGGCCGCGACCACCAAACACGGGGTCGAGCATCACATAGAGACTCAAGGAGCTCCCGTGTACGCTAGGGCTTGCCGGCTCAACCCTGACAGACTAGCAGTCGCTAGGTCAGAGTTCGCCAACATGGAGAAGTTGGGGATTGTCCGACGCTCGGACAGCCCCTGGGCCTCGCCGCTGCACATCGTGCCCAAACCGGACGGGGGATGGAGACCGTGCAGGGACTACAGACGCCTCAACGACGCTACCACGCCAGACCGCTACCCGGTCCCCCACATCCAGGACTTCTCAGGGCACCTGGCGGGTAAGCTGTTCTTTTCGAAAGTAGATCTGGTACGCGGTTACCACCAAGTGCCGGTACACCCCTTGGATGTCCCGAAGACGGCGGTGGTAACACCCTTCGGTCTATTTGAGTTCCTACGGATGCCGTTCGGACTGAAGAACGCGGCACAGTCTTTCCAGAGGCTAATGGACTCGACGCTCAGAGACATGCCGTTTATTTTTGTCTACCTGGACGACATCCTCGTCGCCAGCTCCTCGCCCGAAGAGCACCTGGAGCACCTACGATGCCTCTTTACGAGGCTGGGCCAAAACGGCCTAATCATCAACCCGGCTAAGTGTCAGTTCGGGTTGACCTCCATACGGTTCCTCGGACACCTCATCGACAGGAGGGGGGCCGCTCCCGTCGAAAGTGGAGGCCGTTTCCGCTTTCCCACGACCCCCGACGGCCCGGGCGCTCAGGGAATTTCTCGGGATGGTGACGTTTTATCACCGGTTCATCCCCCGGGCGGCCCACACCATGCGGCCGCTTTACGAGGCGCTGAAGGCCAAGTCCCCCAACCAGCCGGTCGACTGGACGGCCGAGAGGACGACAGCCTTCGCGGCCACCAAAGCGGCCCTGGCGGGTGCAGCCATGTTGGCTCACCCGTCACCGGGGGCCCCGGTCGCCATTACCACCGACGCGTCAGACTACGCGGTGGGCGCAGTGCATGAGCAATACGTTGACGGCGCCTGGCAACAGCTGGCGTTTTTCAGCCGTCAACTGACCCCCAGGGAGCGCAAGTACAGCGCATTTGACAGAGAGCTCCTAGGTCTCTGGTTGGCGGTGCGCCATTTTCGTTTCATGCTGGAGGGCCGGGAGTTTACGGCCTTCGTCGACCACAAACCCCTCACGTTCTCCATGTCCAAGGTGGCTGAACCGTGGTCCGCGCGACAACAGCGCCAACTCTCGTACATTTCCGAGTACACGACAGACATACGGCATATCGCCGGGAAAGCCAACGTGGTCGCAGACTGCCTATCCAGGGTCGTCATCGGAGCTGTGCAACTGGGCCTCGACTACGTCGCCATGGGCTCGGAACAGGCCTCCGACCACGACATCCAGGCCCTCAGGACAGCGGATACCAGTCTGCGCCTCAGAGACGTCGCGATTGGCGGCTCGGGCGCGTCCCTGCTCTGTGACCTCTCCACCGGGCAACCCCGGCCGCTGGTCCCTATAGGCTGGCGCAGGCGGGCTTTCGAGGCTGTGCACGACCTGTCTCACCCCGGTAGGAAGCCTTCGAGCAGGTTGGTGTCACAGAAGTTTGTGTGGCGAGGGCTCAAGAAAGACGTGATGGCCTGGGTCGACGCGTGTGTGTCCTGCCAACGGGCTAAAGTGCACCGACATACCAAGGCCCCGCTTGTGACATTCGTGGTTCCCGAGAGGAGGTTCGACCACGTCAATGTTGACCTCGTGGGCCCGCTTCCTTCCTCTCACGGGTTTACCTACCTGTTCACTATGGTGGACAGGACCACCCGATGGCCGGAAGCCGTTCCCCTCGCCTCGACGTCTTCTTCCGACGTGGCCCGCGCCTTTATCAGCACGTGGATCGCACGTTTCGGGACCCCGTCTGACCTCTCCTCCGACCGGGGCTCGCAGTTCACCTCAGAGCTCTGGAACGCGGTCGCCAGCGGCCTGGGGGTTAAGCTGCACCGTACAACCGCGTACCACCCGCAGGCCAACGGGCTATGCGAACGTTTCCACCGGTCCATGAAGGCGGCGCTGTGCGCAGGCCTGACGGACGGCAACTGGGTGGATAAGCTGCCGTGGGTCATGCTCGGACTTAGGAGCGCCCCCAAGGAAGACCTGCAGGCCTCGTCCGCGGAACTGTTATACGGCCAGACATTGCGCGTCCCGGGGGATTTCATTCCGGACGCGACAACCCCTTGGTCCGCGGCCAGCCAGCGTTCCACCCTGCGAGAAGCGGCTCAGACCTTCGCTCCGATTCCCACGTCGCAGCATGGTACCCCCGTTTCCCGGGTGCCGCGCAGCCTGCACACGGCGGAGTATGTTTTTGTTCGCCACGATGCGCACCGGGGGCCCCTACGCCCCCCTTACGATGGCCCGTTTAGGGTCCTGCGACACGGTAACAAGGACCTCATGGTCGACATGGGCGGTAGGACGGAGACCGTGTCGATAGACAGGATCAAGCCCGCTCACATAGACGTTTCACAGCCTTTGGAGTTGGCCCTTCCCCCCCGCAGGGGTCGTCCGCCGTTGCCCCGGGTGCCACCGCCCACAGAGCCACCGGCGGCCTCACCGATGCCAGCGCCCCCGGGTGTCGGTGAGGGTACGGGCGCTTGCGACGCTTTCCCCTCTCCGCCCCCGGTTTTCCACGCTCGCCGAGGCCGTTTCGTGCCCCCGGGTGTCGTGGACGGCGCGGGCGCTTATGCCACTCCGCCCTCCCCGCCCCCGGCTTTCCGCACACGCAGAGGCCGGGCAATTGTTCCCCCACGCCGGGGGGATTTTGACTATGGGTGAATTCTGGGGGGGCTTGTGTAGTGACTGTACATAATTCACACGGAACTCGTTGGGAATGGTAGTTCCCCCCGGACGATTTATAGGGTGGCACTTCCTGCCACCGGCATTCTTATTTTACTGTCGATACGACTACGTCGATTTGTTGTTACGCTGATGAATAAAGGAATTCGGTTTAGCTTCGAGACACCGCCTCCGACTCCTTCTTCTCAGCGCTACACTATATAAATTTGATCTATTATTATTATTATTAAAGGCCACATTGGCTGTGCGAAGGCATTGCTCCCTGCTACACCCAAGCTAGACTGTTTCCACCTGTTGGGGGCAGAGCCAACTTCACGCGTGGAGTAACTGCCTCCTGTGCCCACTGCCCTGCTCAAGGGGGTCTCAGTGGAAGACATCTGCACAGCAGCCTCTTGGCCTTCCCCTTGTCCTTTTATCAGATTTGATTTGTTGGACATGTTTGAGAGTTCCATTTCTCATTCTCTCCTCAGTTGTGGGGCTTTCCGAACTACTTGCCCTTGGTAGGGGTTCTTCATGCATAATTATGCACTGAAATACCTGTCGCCCCTGCTTAGGTTACAATTTGTAACCTCCTTCACTGAGCCTTCAGGCACTCTGTTAATTCCCCTGTGTAACACTTCTCCTCTTGTGGGGTGGAGAACATTTCATTCAGGGTCAGCGCGTATCTGCATGTGTAAAGGGGGTTCCCTTTTGGGACCATTACAATTTTGTCCTTTAAGTCACCCTTTCCTATCCCCTACCCCTTGTCTACCCTTTTAGGCTGTGATCACATTGGATGCCTTTTTCTTGCACCCAGACTTGAGGTGTGGCGGTGTACACGAGTGATACCACTGAATACCGTTGCTACTGTACCTCAGCTAACGTTACACACAAGTTACACACATTACTACCGTTAGCATTGATAGCTGTTGATTTCTCTTCAGATACCCCAGATTTGTAATCCCTCCCCTCGGTTGATTTGATTGGTCCATCGACAAGAAGGTGACATTGATGTCGGTGCACTCCGCGGCTAAAGTTGAAACTAAGAGTGCCAGAAAAGGCGTTGCTTCAAAAATGTGAGGAGCATAGTTTGCCTGTCACAACAAAACCATTGAAAACAATAGGAAAAAAGGCACAGGCGCGTTCAAAAAGGTTGTTCAATGTGATCACAGGCAGCTTTAGGCTAGATCAATACTTTTCTTAGCTCCGTCTCCTTGTTGATCCTTTTAGCAAAAACCATGAATGAAATCTACTGTAAGTACAGTTACTTTTTTATAATGTAAATATCTCTGACATTTTTCATCAGATTGCTAGACGTTCACAGAGAGGTAAAGAAACTAACTATGTTCTATTTTATGGCAATAACCTGTGAGATATGATCCCGAAAAGAATGTTAAAAAAAAATTCACGCTAGAAGTCAGATGATTGACAGGGGCTGGCGTGAGCTGTGAAGTGTAGTTTTATGAAATTCTAAAGCCCTGGGTCTCCTTCGTTCATAGGCCTCCAGACACTTATGACAGCTTGCTTTACTTCCGTCTAATTCATCCGGTTTCCGTCGGGATGTGCTGAGATATTTATAAATGACAAATGTGACAAAAAAATATATTTAACTGGGACAGAGCACACGGTCATCCCTGGTCAAGAGAGATGTCCATGATTTTTTCTTCTGCTGACTTAAGTATGATTTTTATGAACAATCTGCAATATAAGGTTCACATAATTAAAACAAAATGATCAACAATCCATCAGGATAAGTGGAAGGTGGAGATATGGAAAAAACCTAAACTTAGAAAATATGTTGAAATTAAAGATGAGTATTTTACTGAACCTTATCTAATGTTAAACTTAAAGAGAAGACGGAGGTCTCTGTGTGCCCAGTTGAGGTCTGGCACCCTGCTATTGGCTGTGGAAGTGGGTAGATTCCAAGGTAAACCTGAGGAGGAGCGGTTGTGTGTTCTCTGTGATCTGGGAGTGGTGGAAGATGAATATCATTTTGTTTTTTATTGCCCCTTGTACACCGATTTGAGGAGGGCTTTATTTGAGAAAATTCTATTTGTAAATCCGGATTTGTTTTGGCAGTCTGAGAGTTGTATGTTGAGTTGTTTTTTTGTGGAGATCTTCAGTTTTGCAGGATTTTTGGAGAAAGCATGGCACTTGAGACAAAACACACTATATCCTATATAATTGTATATGAATCTCTCTTGTTTATTTGTTTACATTGCTTACAGCTTGTTATATTACGTTTTATTTTATTTTATTTTGTTGTGGCCATCTTGGTCTAAATAACTTATTGTCAATGTCAAGTGTACTATTATATTCTTATTGTTTATGTGTCTTGTAAGTCCATATGGGCTGGGCATACACCTGTATGTAAGACACAAAAATAAAAAACATCAAATCAAATCATATAAACTCATAATTTCGCTAATAACACTTAAAATCATTGGTAAACAAACGTAGTGCTGAAAATATACATTTTGATTGCTGTTTTGACAGGGTTAGGGTCTTTACTCTTGGCTACATTTGAAAAAGAAATGCAACATTAATTAATACGTTCTGTATTCATCTATTTATGGCGTGATATCAATCTCATACCGGTACCGGACCGCTCGGGCTTAAGGGGTTAACAGTTCCTCCCTCTGATTCGTTTTGGGCCCTACAGGGGGTATGCACTGCCTTCACCCTATTGTCCAATAGGCGAAGCAAGATGCACAGCCAGTATGAAATATAACAAAGGTAACTTATGATGAATTATAACCCTAGTTATATGAATACTGATGCAGTGTCTTGCTTTCACTCACTATTTTCCCTACAGTCGTTTTATTTTGCGTGAAAGGGTGTATGCCGGACCAGCAGGGGGGGCATGGCCCAGGTCAGTGATAGGTGCATTGAGTACAATTCTGTCAGCAAGTGCCCATAGGCGCACAGAGCAGTCCAATAGGCGAAGCAAGCCAGTATTCATATAACGGGTTATAATTCATAACCTTCGCTTTATCTTCATAAAACTTCTAATATGGATTCACTGTTTCTTGTGCAATCAAAAGTCAGCATGTCTGCCAATAAGGCACCATGTATGTTAATTACGACTCTTGAATTATTCATGAGGTTCCACACCATGGACATGAGACTAGTCACAGAGGCGTTGGGAAACAGATGTACTAGCCCTTAACCAGCTAATCATCATTCATGGAAATCTGAGCGCAAAGCAGATCTGCCACAGCCCATAGTGGCCATAATGACAAAACTGTGCTATTTTCACATAATTTCTGCACCATTTGTCCATAAAACGTGTGCAAATTATCTCTGGCAAAGTTGCAGAACAGCCATTTGGTTCAAGCTGTTTTTGGGGAATTATTTGATTATTTTCTGTTGTGTTTGCTGATGAGTGTTTTGTCTGTAGTTGGGTGTGTTGATGTGTGTCTTTGGCTAATTGCTTCTGGAAAAGTTTCTTCACATATCTACCAAGCCAATTTGTGCTGCCAACAACCACACATAAAACACTAGGTAACTCGCCTGTAGCTCTTAATCTATGCAAAGTGCAATAGGGATCCCTGCCTCATTGACAGCTAGGGAGAGAGAGCAATCAGTGGGAGGAGAGTATTGAAAATCAATACACATTGCACCTATACCATCTGACTGAATCCCCATCACCGCGATAGATCTTTTCCTCTAGTTACAGAGAACAATGTGTAGAAACAAAGACCAGCACCAGCCCTCTCTCTCTCTCTCCATCAGCGCAATTGGAGAGAGTCCACTTGGGTGACATTAGCATTGTTTGTTTCATTATACCTGGCTGTATAATGAAAAGAATAGGTCTCTAATACTCTCAAAATGAAAGCAAACACAAACCAAGACGTTCTCATGATGGGGGTAAACATTTAATTCAAGAGACCACACTAAAGGGGCCAAGTGGCACTTATTGGGTTTTCTAAAGTCTGGTGAAGTTGTAGTGGTGTGCATGCTTCCAAAAGTTCTTAAAGGGGAACTATCTTATAAATGGCTTTTTCCAGTGGTTTGCAGTGTTTTCAGCAATGTGGGGTTGTACCAACACTGACTAGATGTGAAATCTCTAGTTAGTCCTGTTTCTTCAGTTCAGCTCAGACAAGAACCTCCCCCACTGAACCAAGCCATTCAGAATTTACTCGCTCCCTGACGTAAGTAGGTGCTGCTGATCTGCATATCTCAGCCCTCTCTGTGGTTGTTGTAGCCACCGCCCACAATCAACAATTCGCTCAACAACGGAGCGAGTGGGAATAATGGGGAAGCAGTTTCCCTGTCACTGACACTTACTCAAAAGAGAGAAAAAGATAGAGAGAGAGGAGAGAGAGAGAGAGAGAGAGAGAGAGAGAGAGAGAGAGAGAGAGAGAGAGAGAGACAGACAGACAGAGAGAGGGAGAGAGAGGCTCTCATATGGTGCGACTCGTCTCGGAGCAATCTCTCCTCTGTCTCCCCCTGCATTTACACACGAGCCGAGCCGCTCACACACGCGCACGCACACGGGCGCTCTCTCCTCTCTCTCTCTCCCTCTCTCTATCCGTCTCTCCCTCTCTCTCTCTCCCTCTCTATCTATCTCTCTCTCTCTCTCTCTCCCTTGCTCGTTCTCTCTCTCTCTCTCTCTCTCGTAGTATCAGCACTCTCTGTATCACGTCAACCTGTTTTTCATCGGAATACACGCGTATTCCGATCCATGCAATAATATTCACGGGGGTAGCCTATATATTGTCATTTGAAACAAGTTACCAATGCATTGTCCCGTGGGATTATGCCCCCCCACGGCGAAATTAATTAGTCCCTCTCTATCTCTCTCTCTCTCCCCCAAAAGGTATCTGCCAGTGCATTGCAGTGCAGTGGGTGACTGTCACTCAAAGCGCATTGCGAGTATGGGCGGAGCCCAGCCAAAAACAGCTTGGAATCTTGAAGGGCAGAAACTGCTGCTCTACAGTACTTGATTAGAAATACAAAACAATGCATTTTTTTTGAAAAAAAACAGATGTGTTCCATAGACTCACAGGAATTGTGTAAAATTGCCCAAATAGTGAAAGAAATAGTAAGATAGTTCCCCTTTAACACTTTCAATGCCAACGACGAGATAACTCGTTTGTTCATGCCGACCGTTCATTGCCAACGACGAGAGATCTCGTTTTTGTATTAGCGATTTGAATTCATATTTCATCAATCTAGCCTCACGTTAGTGCTGCAAACTCTCTCTGAGCTCCATTGGGAAAATACCGCCCCCTATCGTCTCTCCCTGTGGTACTGCACCCCTTTGGAATGGATTGAATGAAACACATGGGGGGGGGGGGGGAAATCCTGCTTCCTCATTTTACTTATCAGACAAGTCACCCGAGACGATCGGATTCATTGCCGAGCCCCAGAACAGCGTGGAATACATATTTCCAGTACCCAGCATTGGATCAAAAAACGCGATTGATATTTGGAATGGCGATCAGGAATTGGAATAATCTTTTTGGAAAACATCTGATCTGAGGTAAGGAATCTATTTTACCAGTCTTAGGATAATCAGAGCTTTTTTCACAGAGATATCAACGTGTGCCCTATGTCTGTGTGTGTGTGCGTTTGTGTGTGTGTGTGCTGATCAGGAAATGAGATAATCGATTTTCAGCCCGCTTCTATAGCGTGCATAAGTACACATATACTATCGATAATCTAGCGTTTATTTGAAAACGATTCATAAATAGGCCGAAAAATTACAACATTTTTTGTGTATTCCAGAATATTCCAGTAAAGGGCGTTTATCACAGAATCTTTATATTTTCCTGAAACCTTCAAAAAACGAGCGTTTTTCAAAATGGTATAAAACGGAAATTAACCGATTAAAAAACAATCCGTTTCGACAATGTTGACTGCAAACAAGTCATTGATAAGCGATGGCCAGATTAGCGAGTGCCAGCACTTTAACCAGTGTTCTGACAGTGTCGTGTTATTGTGTTGAGATTCACGTTACGGCATATGGCCGAACGTGACGTTGACGTTGATGTTCTGGTGTACGTTACCATGCATGTGTCTTCAGTTGAGTAAACACTGTTAAGCTGCAACTACGTGTTGTCTGATTATTCCAACATAACATTGGCGACGAGAGATGGCTGCATTTTCTATCCCACCCCCTCCACCCTTCCTACCTCTGCCCGGTGAGCCGCCCGTTCCGTGGGCGCGTTGGATTTCCTCGTTCGAGACGTATATCCTGGCTACCGGTTTGGAAATGTCCGCGGTGAGAAAACGGGCATTACTACTGCACTGTTTAGGCATGGAGGGACAGCGTGTGTGTGAAACACTCGGCACCTTAGACAGTGACACATATGCGTCAGTTGTGGCGCTCCTAAAGGGACATTTCGCCACTCCACAGAGTGCATTCTTCCGTCGAGTTGTGTTCCGACGGAGGCATCAACGTACTGGCGAGTCAATAACGCAGTACGTCACGGACCTACGAGGCTTGGCTAGCTCATGCAAATTCGGGCATTACAGGATGAAATGGTTAGAGACCAACTCATATTGAACACTGGAAATCATGGAAAGACTACTGTTGGAAAATGACGAGCTGACATTAGCAGTAGCAGTGCAGGTGGAATCTGATATGAACTGTGCAGCTAGCTTGTCTACCTCCCCCAGCCCCAACACACACACGCCAGTAGAGGCTGTGAGCACGCTCAGCTCAAGGGTGTCCCTCCTCAACGTGAGTGCAGACGACAGCGGGGACAATATACTGTTAGCCTCCCAGTCACGTGACCGCTCACTCCAGCCGTGTGGGAATTGTGGCTCCCTTTCACACAACTCCAGAGCCCAGACCTGCCCTGCCGTGGCAAAGCCTGCTCCAACTGCGGGAGGCTAAACCACTTCCACAAGGTCTGCAGGTCAGCCCCAGCTAGCGCTTCCAAGCCACCGACCACTATCATCCATAATGTCAGCTCAGGACGAGTGCCATTCAAAACATGCTCATTGGTGGTTGGTGACATCACACTGCCCCTCCTCCTCGACACTGGAGCCACAGTGTCTCTATTGAATTGGGCGACATACTCTCAATTCTTCTCCCACAAACCACTGGGCCCGCCCACCACCACCCTGCGAGGCTACGCCAACTCCAAGATCGACATCGTTGGCTCCCTCCAGCTGCCGGTGAGGTACGGAGAAAAGACACTGCCTGCCTTCAATTTCAACATTGCACGCCGAGGGACCAACCTCCTCGGTCTCGACCTCTTCAGTGGCCTCGGTTTCTCTCTGCTGGACACCACAGGCTCAGAGATCCACACCGTCGCCGCTGTCTCCTGGCAGCAACAGTGGCCTGCACTGTTCAACGGCGTGGGCTGCCTCCAGGTCTTCACTCACCAGCCCCTGCTAGACCAAAAAGTTACTCCGTTCATCCAGCCCCTTCGCCGTTCCCCCCTGGCTCTCCGTGAGAACATCGCCACCGAGTTACAGAAGATGCTGGACGACGACATCATCGAACAGATGAACGCGTCACCCTGGATCTCCAACTTGGTTGTAGCAAAGAAGAAGTCAGGGGGGCTGCGACTCTGCGTGGACCTGAGAGCGGTAAACAAGGCCATCGTCCCTGATAAATACCCCCTGCCAACCACAGAGGAGCTCACCGCCCAGTTCCACGGGTCCAAGGTGTTCTCTAAGCTGGACCTTCGTCAGGGGTACCTCCAGGGCCATACACAGAGGCCATACACTGTGTCCCAGAGCCCACCTCAGCGGCCCAGGTGGCCTCTTTCCTGGGCATGACGGCGTACTACCTCCGCTTCCTGCCACATTACTCAGACACAACTGCACTGCTGCGGAAGCTGTTGAAGCAGGACGAACCCTGGCTCTGGACGCCTGCCTGCTCAAATGCTGTGCGCCTCCTCAAGTCCTAGCTCACCTCATCACCAGTCCTGGCGTTTTTCGACCTAGACAGCACCACCCTCGTCACGTGTGATGCCTCCGCAGCAGCCATTGGTGCGGTACTGTCACAGATGCATGGGGGAGTGGAGAGGCCGGTCGCTTTCGCTTCATGGGCCCTTAGCCCCACAGAACAGAGGTACTCAGTGGGGGATCGAGAGGCCCTGGCCTGCATCTGGGCATGTGAGTGCTGGCATATGTACCTCTATGGCCGCTTATTCACGCTTAGGATGGACCACCAGGCTCTCACTACCCTCCTCGCCACATCAGGCACTGGCCACAAACCGCTCCGCCTCCACCGCTGGGCTGACCGCCTGCAGCAGTACAACTTCGGTTTGCAGTTCACGCCGGGCCGGGACAACGTGGTAGCTGACCTACGTCACGCGCAATCCCCAGTCCCCCCACGGCCCGCCCTCGACTCCCGATCGGGACCAGGCTGAGCATGACCTCGTCCAGCTCCTCCACACTCCCCTCCAAGAGACAGTGTCCAGGAGCTCCAGGACGCCTCGTCTGCTGACCCTGTCCCCTCTGCGCTCTCAACCTACATCAGACAGGGTTGGCCGGCGAGGACACCTGACGAGCTGCTTCCCTATAGCAGACTCCGGGACGAGTTGTCATGCTGGAACGACTCCTGCGTCGCTTGTGGGCTCTGTACTGTGGTCCCGAGTGTCCTTGCTATGGTGCACGAGGGCCACTTGGGCATAGTCAGGCTCAAACAGTGGTGTCGTGACTTGGTGTGGTGGCCAGGCATCGACAGGGAAATCGAGACCCTGGTCAAGGACTGTACTGCCTGTCTTCTGAGCGGGAAGACCAGGGCCCCAGCCCCGCCCCCACCCATGCAGCCATTGGACTGGCTGTCCCAACCCTGGGAGCACCTGCAGCTCGACGTCTGTGGTGAACTGCACGGGGTACCGCATCACCAGCGTTTCCTCGTTGTGGTCTACGACCTCCACTCCAAGTGGCCTGAGGTGGCGCCCGTGGGCTCGGTCACAGCCGGGGTGCTGATTGAGATTCTCGAGTCCCTGTTCACACACTGGGGCCTGCCCAAGAGAATCACGACAGACAATGGCCCCCAAATAATCTCCCACAAACTGGCCTCCTACCTGGGGGGTAAGGGGATATGTCATATCCGCACGTCGTTCTCTACAACCCGGCTGCGAACGGGGGGGTGGAACGGCTGAACCAATCCCTGAAGAATGGCATCAGGGCCCACCTGGCACAAGGGTGCACATTCATCAACGGCCTCCAACAGACCCTCCTTTACTACAGGGCTGCTCAACACGCCACCACAGGCGTCTCCCCAGCCTCCCTCATGCTAGGGCGCGAGTTTCAGCTGCCCCTGGACAGGCTGCATCCTACTCCGGCTCAGGCTCCGGCCCACCCACTTAAAGCCACAGTCGACACACGCCAGTGCCGGATGAAGGAGTGTTTCGACAGGATCCTACATGCGAGACCACCTACCATCGCCGTCTCAGACTGGGTCAGGATTCGGCGACCCCACCGGGACAACAAGCTCCGGTCATTCTGGTCAGACCCGGTCCAGGTCAGACAGCAGCTTGGCCCGGCCTTATTCAGGCTGGCTGATGGCACACGTTGGCATGCTGGCCGACTGCGCAGGGTGCAGGCTCCCTCTGCCATGGGACAGGGTGTGCCCGCGGCTATAGCTCTGCAGGACAGACAATTCAATGATGTTGCAGCCCCAGCACCCACGGCTATAGCTCTGCAGGACAAACAATTCAATGATGTTGCAGCCCCAGCACCCGCGGTTCAGCCTGAGGCTGCGGGACCTCCGCCTTGCAGTGCCCGGGCCCCGCCCACTCCGAGCGCGCAACAGGCCCGCACACCTGAATGACTTTGAGACTGAGTATCACTCCTAGGTTGAGTGAAGGGGGGGGGGAATGTTACGTCTGGTACTCTAGCGAGTGCCAGCACTTTAACCAGTGTTCTGACTATTGCGACAGTGTCGTATTATTGTGTTGAGATTCACGTTACGGCATATGGCCGAACGTGACGTTGACGTTGATGTTCTGGTGTACGTACGTGTCTTCAGTTGACATAACATGTAGTTCTATCAGGCCACGTGAGCGGATCGGCGCGGCCGAGAAATCCGCTCTTCGCTCTTTAAAGCTTGGTCCGCTCCGCTAATCGCTCATGTTGACCCCGCCCCCAAGTCGCTCTCCGCTCGCTCCCCGCTCACCTTGAATCGAGCGCTCCCCACTCCCCGCGCCAGATCGCTCGGCAGTTTTTTTTTTTTTTTTTGGAGCATGGTGTAAATTAGCTCAAACTACAACAGTCTACACCCCCTGGGCCCCTTAACAATTGTTTGTATTGAGCCGCATTGTAATTGTAGCCATTCTGCAATGTTAAATAACGTTGTTTATCCATTCACTATCTCTATTAAGCGATGATAGGCTAGCCGAGCCACAATGCTATGGTCGCGGCCATTAACGTTAGCATGTAAGCTAACGTCAACAACAATGGAGTCGATACTTTTTCAACTGGAGTGAGTGTGGGCGTCTCTACAGTGACAAAGCCTAGGCGAACAGCCTATCACAGGTTCACCCTTCTCATTGGTTGAAAATGGCCTTCATGTTTGTACATCGCCATCTGTTGCTTTGGCATTGTACTGCATGTATATATTACATCAGTGTTAAACCACTGTGAGCGGCCTGGAGTGGATTGGAGCGGAGGAGAACTCTCGCTCCGGACGTCGCGCCGACTCATTTTAAAACCCACTCCTCGCTCACGTCAAAACCGGCCGCTCCGCGCCCCGCGCCGCTCACGCTCCGATCCGCTCACATGCACTGAGTTCTATACATGTTTATTCTAAAAGAAAATGTCTTTCATTTCAATATTCTGGAGGTTTTCTGACTGTAATTGAAATATGTCTGTGTATGTTCAATTGGTTTCCATTTGAAAGAAAAAGATAATTTTGTGCCAAACACATTTGCACAGCTCTCTTCACTCGTTGGCCACGGGAGTTAGATATTTCTATTCTCCCTTTCTCTTCTGACATTGTCTAGACTCTGGATTCTCTGCATCAAACGTCTCAATAAAACCCGGTCCTGTGGCCAGCGATCATGTGGGACTGCATGTAGATTCATGCAGCATTTTCAGAAGCAGAACAAATTTGCACAATCCCACATGAGGTAGGCTGGCCTTCACTGTTCAATGGCTTTATTGATTGCGGATGTCTGAGAACCTAATATCGGACAGTAAAATTGAACTGCGCTGGCAAACAAAACGCACGCATGCACACATCACACGCACGCGCACACACACACACACACACACACACACACACACACACACACACACACACACACACACACACACACACACACACACACACACACACACACACACACACACACACACACAGTGAGTCAATGGGTGGCTGGTGGAATGAGAGCTGCAATATTTATAGGTAATGCATATTCAGTGGAGGGTACTTTTGTATCATCCTCCGTAACACTTTTACAGTTTAAATATTTATTGCTGCTTAAATAAATGGAACAGCATCGAGCCCTGACCACTGGGGATGTCTGCGTGAGTATAAACATGGAGACTTAGAAGACACCAGAGAGGAGCCACAAAGAGGTTGATGTGAATTACACTTTCAGTTTGTCTTACTATGAGCTCCGTAAGTGGTTTCTGGCTGACAGTGTGAATCAGCTTGATCACTTGTGCTTTTGGGTATCGTGCAGAATCAGATACCGAATACATATCCGATCCATTACTTTTAATGAACTGTGTAGATTTGGACAGAAATATTGAGATTTAATAAGTTTTTCTCCATTAGAGAGGGTTGACGTGTTAAAAATGCAGCAAATCAAGTCACTTTGCTTAGATTTCTAGCATGTTAGACGTGTTTCTAGGTATCCGATTTTAGTTTCAGGGAAATTGTCCCATACCGATATTCTATTTTAGCCTGGTAGCGGATCAATATCCGATCGGTATCGGTGCATCCTAGCTTTTTCTACTCGTAACTTAACCAATCGTTCAGAGTGCTTTCCCTGCCATAACCAGACCAATGGCATCTCCCTGCAGCTTGTCAGCCTTTATGGATATTAAAGCGTGTGTGTTTGTCTGGCAGTGTGTGCTCTGCTCTGCCACGCTTGGCACTCGTCGATGTCTCTGTGAAGGTTTTAAGTCTCGCCTCGAGCACTATAGGTCCATTATGCGACGTCCTTGTTTGTCGGTATACGTCTCTTGTCCGTGCCGTCGAATCAAGCGCCACCGAGCAGGAAACAAATGACATGAATTAGAGCCCTGTTGTCCTGTGAAAGATCAAACCATTTGTCAAAAGTCCATGACATACTGCATGCTGACTGAGCTGTTACAGTATGTGGGTTATTCTACATAACCGTGCTCATACTCCTAACAACCTCCCTCTACAACCCCTTAGTAACTCCCCCTTATTCAGCTTTTAGCTTACATGGTTCCATTAGTCCAATACACAGCCAACTTGAGCTAAAACACAGATTGCCATGTGGACGTGGGCTGAGAGCCACTGCCACCGGCTCTTGTCCCAGTGTTTTCTGCTTGAGATCACACACACACACACCACACACCACACACACACACACACACACACACACACACACACACACACACACACACACACACACACACACAGTTATGTACTAGAGGCCTGATCACTCCTGTGTCACCGGGCATGCAGGTGAGGCCTGCCAATTAGCCAATTAGTGCTGATTGGTTACCTGCTGGGGAGCTTTAAAGGCAGACCTAGTAACACACATGCACTGTCTGTGCTTAGAGAAAGAGCTGTTAGTTTCTTTAGTCCTTGTCCGTTGGTTTACCTTAGTACCTTAGTTTACATTTACATTAATAGTTCCTTGGTTTAGTAGCATTTTGAGTTAGAGCACAGGGTTTTGGTGTTGGTTACACATAGGTTGCGTACCCATGAGCCAGGGTCGTAACAGTTGGGCGCTCATCCGGGATCTCTTACCCCTAGAACTTTGTTTGGTGTTTTTTTTTTGTGTTGCACAGGGTGTCATCGTATTATGGTTTGGGTGGTGTTCGTTACATATGGTGTAACGTGGGGGCTGAGCCATTTCATCAAACAGGTGAGTATGCCGTATTTGTTTGTAATTTGATGTGACTACTTATGCTGTTAAAATATATAGTTTAGTAGGCTCCACATGTAGATAGGGACATTATTTTCTGGTTGTTGGTTAGCGTCCGGTGCACCACGTACTCCTGGGGCGGTCAATGAAATGATTGGTATATGATCTTTGACTGGTAGCAGGTGTGGTTGAAGAAAGTTAGGTCTACAGGGCATTAGTTTAAGGGTAGGTAGATTAGGGCGGCCAGGAAACACAGGTAGTGTGGTAGGGCTTGATTTAGTGTTTCTTAGGGCAGACATGTGGTGGGCCGGTTTTTTCTGCAGTTTAGACGTAGAAGCATATGTAGTCATTTCAGGTTAGAAGGCGCACCTGTTTGGAATTGTTTGTTGGATTTATTTTGTTTGTTTGAGTGTTTGGTGAGCATACCTCGTAGCACCTAACACCCTGAGTGTATGACACGTCTATTTGGGGTGGGTGTGGTTTTTTTTTATGGTTTTTTTTGCGTCCTTGAAATGTGCGCTCCGTAGCACACATTGCCACCGCGTCCCTTTATGGTTATTATTAGTGGCTTTGGCATTCTGTATGGTTCTTCAGTGGTTCGTCGTGGTTCTTTAGTCGTTCTTCAGTGGTTCTTTAGTGTTTCTTTGGTGGCTCTTTAGGTGGATGGTGTGTGTACTAGGGTGCTTTTGGCAGCTTTTTGGTGACTCTAAAGTGAACGGGTTGTGGCGCTGGTGCAGAAAAGATGACTTCCGTTAGGGATTTTGTGGATCACCCTTCACATGACATATTGGAGAGGTTTTCAAAAGAACAGATTCTCGAGCTTGCTGTGCACTACAAGGTCGAGCTTACTCCCAGTGAGAAACGTTTGAAACCATCTGCCTTGGGTGCTTTGCGGGTTTTGCTCATTAGGGAACAGGTGCTTGAGGAGAGGGTGGAGGAGCCTCCATCGTCTGGCGCGTCTCCGCTATTACCTGGTGTAGAGGGTGAGTGGAGGATTAGGGAGTTGGAGTTTAAGGAAAGGCAGCTAGAGCGAGAGCGTGAGGAGAGGAGAGAGGAGCGTGAGCTTAAGGAGAGAGAGAGGAAAGAGGAGCGTGAGCATGAGCGTGAGTTTAAGGAGAAACAACTGTTGCTGGAGCACGAGCGTGCACAGAAGGAGCTTGAATATAAGTATGCTGCCTTGCAGGCGGGTGCTCTGCATCCAGAGTCACGTTCCGGGTTTGATGTAGGCAGGAATATTAGGATGGTGCCACCATTTTTTGAGAAAGACGTGGAAAGATATTTTCCCCTTTTTGAACGGGTGGCAACCACATTGAAGTGGCCTGATACCGCCTGGACACTGCTGCTGCAATGTGTTTTGGTTGGTAGGGCACAAGAAGCCTACACTGCTCTGTCCCTTGAACAAAGCGCTGATTATGAGCTTGTTAAAGCTTCCATATTGAGGGCTTATGAGTTGGTCCCCGAGGCCTATCGTCAGCGTTTTAGAGGTTATCGCAGGCAGGAGGGGCAGTCTTATGTTGAGTTTGGTAGGGAGAAGGAGAACCTGTTTGACAGGTGGTGCACTTCTCAGAAGGCAGAGTCAAGAGAGCAGCTTAGGCAGTTGATTCTCCTAGAGGAATTTAAAAGATGTGTTCCTGATACCGTTTCCACACATCTAAATGAGCGTGGGGTATCGAAGATAGGCGACGCCGCTGTCTTCGCCGATGAGTTTGTGTTGACACACAAGTCCGTGTTTTTGGAGGACTACCGTGTTGAGTCCGGGGATAGGCGTCCTGTTCAGGGGGGCCGTTTCCCAAAACCTGTGTCTGCTGGTCAGTTAACTTCACCTCCTAGGCGGGGTGGTTCTGCTGGTGCATTCCCAGAAGGGATTATCTGTTTTTACTGTAAAGAGCCTGGTCATATCGTTGCTGGATGCCCGGTGCTTGAGCAGAAAAATGTCAGAACCGTGGCTCTGGTAGAAACCATATGCAGGACGCCTATGCCAACGTTAGATGGGGAAAGTATCAAACGTGTGGACAAAGAGCTCGAGGGTTCCTCAAGGTTTATGATGAATGGATTTGTTTCCCTGACTAATGCACTAGAGTCCAAACAGGCTATAACAATTTGGAGAGATACCGGTGCTTTTCAGTCCCTCATTCTGGAGGGGGTTTTGCCGTTTTCAGAAAACTCTTCTTTGCATTCCGGTGTCGTTGTTCGGGGGGCTTTGGAGGTGGATTTGTGGATGCACCTTTGCATGAGGTCACGCTCAATTCTCCCTTAGTATCAGTCAATGTTGTTGTGGGGGTATGTTCTCACATTCCCATTAAGGGGGTGTCCTTCATTCTAGGGAATGATTTGGCTGGTGACAAAGTGTTGGCTACTCCGGTTGTAACTCCCATTCCTGTGGTTTCTGAGGTCTCTAATGAGCTGGCACAGAAACATCCAGGAGTGTTTCCTGTGTGTGCTGTGGCACGAGAAATGTCAAAGGACAAAAGTGATGTTGATACTTCGACTTGGGACATTACACTTAGTGACACATTCTTTGTTGAATTAAAATGTGTACCTGTTGAGAATTTTGGAAAGCACACTGTGGATGTACCTCTGCATAATGATTCTCTTGATTGTGGTTTTGTGTTAGGCCCGGTGGTGAAACCAGAGTTGACATGCGTGCCGGAGAAGCATGTGACAGGAGATGATATGGCAGCGCAGTGTCTCAAGGTCTTCCCAGCCTGTACGGTGGCTGAGGCCACGAACGAATTGGAGGAGGAGTGTGGGAAGGATGCTATGAGAGGTGCTGTTGTTTCATGTGACACCGTTCTAGTTGGAGAGGCTACTAAGCTTGACTTAGGCTGCCAGCCTTCCCACAATAGCTCTATTGTCCCTAATGTTTCACTTGTGGGCAGGGATGGTCCCAGTATGTCAGTTGATGATTCTGACATTGATCCACATGTCCACACTGATTCTCTGCCATGCACTAGGTGTGATGGTCAACCTAGTTACCTGTGTCCTGTGGAGCAGGAGCCGCCTTCGCGACCTGGTCTGTTGAGTGGCAGCCATTTTGATTTTGATCAGGACAAAGTTATTTTGGGTGACGCCATTTTAGATGGTGTTCCAGACGTTATTGTGACTGTCGTACTGCCATGTTCCCGGTACACTGGGGCTGTACCTGAGGCGGTACAGCCTACTCGGGATGTTCACGGTGTGCAGTATCCTGAACTGCCAGTGCCAGGTGGGATGGATATGGGTGCGGTGGTGGTATCAGTGATCTATGGTTTTGTTGTGCTGTGTTCTGTTCTGTTAAGCGCAGTTCTCAGGTTGATTTTGGTTTGCAGTATAATTTTGACAGATCGGTATCGGTGGTCGTGTTCGACAGGGGCCGACCCGGTTCTTGCCTTGAACCATTTTGATGTTTACGTTGGATCCTCCAGTTTACCCCTTGTTGTGTATACAGACCATAACCCTTTGGTTTTTCTTCGCAGCATGGTGAACTCGAACCATCGTTTGATGCGATGGAGTTTGTTCCTCCAGGCGTATAACTTGGATATTCGCCACATCGTGGGAGGGACAACGTGCTAGCAAACGCCCTCTCACGATCATAGTACCGGTGTTTGTGGTACCCGTTATCGCTGTTGTGGTAGTGGCCCTCACAACAGTTGTTTTTTGTTTTGTTTATGGGTTGTTGTGTAGTGGTTGCCTCTTGGGCAACCAGTTTGGTGGGGGAGGTGTTATGTACTAGAGGCCTGATCACTCCTGTGTCACCGGGCATGCAGGTGAGGCCTGCCAATTAGCCAATTAGTGCTGATTGGTTACCTGCTGGGGAGCTTTAAAGGCAGACCTAGTAACACACATGCACTGTCTGTGCTTAGAGAAAGAGCTGTTAGTTTCTTCAGTCCTTGTCCGTTGGTTTACCTTAGTACCTTAGTTTACATTTACATTAATAGTTCCTTGGTTTAGTAGCATTTTGAGTTAGAGCACAGGGTTTTGGTGTTGGTTACACATAGGTTGCGTACCCATGAGCCAGGGTCGTACACACACACACACACACACACACACACACACACACACACACACACACACACACACACACACACACACACACACACACACACACACACACACACACACACACACACACACACACACACACACACACACACACACACACACACACACACACACACACACACACACACACACACACACACACACACACACACACACACACACACACACACACACACAGCGCCTCGGAGAGCTGGAGTGGGAACCATTTTTTTTTATATTCAGGGCTGTAACTACATGGAATGGCAAGATGATGCCTTCCGAATGCACGAGTGTCTTAGATTTGTGCAATCAGTTAGGCCCCATTACACTCGGGCACTAATACAGCAACATACAGTACAGTGTGGGTTTAATTGCATATCTGATATGCAGCACATGCTTACTGTGCCCGTTTGTAATAAATCACAGAATATGTATAGGTTGTTTATGAGCAGATATTATGATCTATAATGAAGGCTGAAAGGGATATTTCAGTGAAACTGATTAATGTTTGAAATATATTCTATATGTAGGAAGTAAATTCACAAGATAGTCCTTGTGAGTTTAAAGGGATATTTCACTTTAGTAAAACTTGTCAAGTTTCAGCAGTCTTACCTCTATGTAAAGTCATCTACTAGTAAGCTAGTGATCACTGTTGCCCCTGTCGTCCACTGCCAACACCACCGTTCCACCCAGGTGTCAGGTTCCTCATTCACTTCCAGGGACCACAGTGGTCACTAGCTTATTTGTAATTTACTTTAGATAGAGGTAAGGACTGCAGATTTTTGACAAGTTCTACTCAAGTGAAATATCCCTTTAAACTCATGAAGACTGTATAGTGCATTTAGTTCCTACATAATACTAGATTTCAAACATGAATCAGTAAAAAAAAACACTGCTGTTAACAGTCTTTTAGTATTTAAGGCTCTTACAATCCCAGGACACAGGGCTTGCTGGCTTTGCTCGATTAGCCCCCCCCCCCCCCCCCCCCCCCCCCCCCCCCCCCCCCGCCCCCCCTCCAAACCTCCTCCACCACAGCCTGAATTAACTGGACGTGCCCCAGGCCCTACCTCACAAGCAGGTCCCTAATCTGCAGGTCTCTTTTTTAGCCAGGCACACTTTTATTGACCTAGAGAAGGAGGATTTATCTCAAACTGGATCCCTCCCTTCATTAGCCTCAAGCAAGGACTCCCCATCAGCAAGAGAGTAAATTCTAGATCCTCCTCCCCCCGATGTAATGGACCTCCATAGCCATGGAGCTGCAGTGTGCAATAAAAGGTATGCCAGCCCATTACTCTTCCATGCAAGG